>NC_083867.1:2168333-2508750 GCF_029169275.1 Apis cerana | reverse complement strand
AAAACAAAAAGAACACTTATTACAAAGCTAAAATAATTGTTAAATACTTAAAAATACTAAATCAATTATTAATAAAACTTCTCTAATTAAATTTAATGATTCTCTAATTAAATTTAGTGGTCCTGTATTTGATGAACATATTGTAAATCATAATAAAGATACTGTTGGTATAAAATTAATTATTCCTTTGTTAATAAATATTAAACGATTATTTGTTTATTCATAAATTATATTAACTAAAAAAAATAATCCTAAAGATCCTTAATCCATGAGAAATTATTATTAAATAATCACCATCTAATCTTAATTTTATAAAAGTCATTATTCTTGTAATTATTAATCCTATATGTACAATTAATGAAATTGTACAAATAATTGATTTTATATCATATTAGACATATTAATTTTAAAATTAAAACTCCAAATGAATTAATTAATAATCAATAATTAAAATTTTATTTAAATAATTAAATCTAATCTTAAAAATTATTATTAATCGTAATATTCCACTTAATTTTAATATAATAGAAGCTAAAATTATTAAGCCATGATATGTTTCAACATTAGCTTTTAATAATCAATCATGATATATATAAATAGGAATTTTAACTAAAAATGACATTAATAAATAAATAAACAATGTTTTTTGAAAACATACTGCCAACAATTCGTAAAAAATGGTCAAGATATTGCCATATTTATTCAACAGGATAAGCAACAGATCTAAAAGATGATGATCCGTTACTATTATTTTGTGATGGATGGAAAAGTCACCAAATGATCCAGACTTTAATTAAACTTGAGTTTTTTTAACTCAATGCAGTCACTACAACATCAAGCCTCGCCCAATAATATCGATGAATTGATAGAAACAGTAAACGTAACCTTTGATAATGTTTCTCTCGAAATAATGGATAATACATTTCTGTCACCTGAACAAGTTATGCTGGAAGCAATGAAGAACGATGGCTTTAATAATTTCGAGCATACACAGGGATCCTACCTACAACTTTAAAACTATTTGAACGCTCAAAATAAAAATTAGGAGTAATATTTTTTATTTATTGTTTAATTTAATCTAATTTTTTTGATAATAAATGTTCCATATTTATTTTCCTTTCTTTATTATATTTATTTATTAAATTCATCAAATGTTACTATTATTACGTAACAATGTATTCTACGAAACGATTCGAAACTCTCTTTCCCCCCCCCTTTTTTTTTAACGCTCCGTCGTTCATCGTGTTTAATTGATTTCAATAAATTTCATTTCGGGGCCCACCTCCGATCGATTGATTTTTCAATCGCGTAATCGCATCACCGTTAAAAATGAACAGATCCATCTTCCGCCCGCAACCGTGTATAAATAATAAGCGTGATCATTTACGATGGCCCGTGGAATCGTTATTAATGGAGTTTCGGAGTAAAAGCGGCGCCATCCCCCTCCCCTCCCCTCTTTTTTTCATAACGGGGCGATATAAATCGCTTTATTCCCGCTATGACGCTATAAATAATTTGGTCACCGCTATCCACCGGCAAATCCTCCATATTTAAGACCCATCTATCGAGGCCGATGAAAGCACGGCCGTTCCCTATTCTTCTCCGCCGTTTGCTTTTCCCCCGCGCGGAGCCCAACTAATCCGGAAATAAATATTCCTGTTGGTTTCCGGATGGTTGGAACGTGGAGGCCGAGTAAGAGTTTCGCTTCGATCTACGCGTTCTTGGTACGGTGTCTCGTTGTACGAATATTCGTAAAATAACTTAAAACATCCTGTGAATGAACACGTTCGTTCAACTTTATTATCGAATCGATAATATAATTGAACGAAGATATTATTTGTAATCCAAAATAATTACTAAGAGGTAAAAATTAAAACTTCTCATTAACTACATGTATAATGTCGTATAGTACGTAAATACTTCTAAAAAGAAAAAAAAATAAATAAATGCGCGACAGGAATAAAATTTGCCTTTGGCGTCATAGCCCATCACGTCGTTTCCCTTTCCTTTCTCATCCTGGCAATCCGCAAGGGTTTAAACCACAGCGAAGAAACCCGACGACGACGACACTCGGCATTCCGCGGAGCACAATTTACGAACAACAGCGCGGCACTCTCTTTCCCTCTCGCTCTCTCTCTCTCTCTCTCTCTCTCTCGCTCGCTCGTCTTGCTTGCGCACGCGCGAGTTTCGAGGTTTCCTCCCTCCCTCTCCCGCTCGCGTGTATGCGGGATAGTTTGTCACAGTCAAGCGTTCGCTAAGTATGCGCGACCATTTGTTTCCGATCTTCTATTCTGGCATCCGTTATTCTACACTCGCCGCAACAGAATTAAATGTTCCTTCGAATACATGGAAAATTATTTTTCTTTGATAATGATTGCTGAGATCATAAGAGTGCTCTATCGAATACTCGATTAAATACGCGGTTTAAGTCAATAATATTCGTAACGAGATATTGGTAATAAAATAACGAAACGAGGAAGAAGAATCGTGAATATTGCAAAGGTTTGGCCGTTCTTCTTCTCTTTCGAATGGAGACAAACTATTTTGGTTACGTTACCAGAGACAGATTTTACGCTCGTTATCGACGAGGAGAAAGGGAACGATGGAAAGAAGCTATTTTTGAAATTGCTCGTTCGAGAAATAAGTCAATTTTGTGTCATCTAAATCGAATCCAATGTTCCAGAATATTCATTTTATGAAATGACGATATTAGTAAGATATAATGATTCTTACTTGTATTTGCGCAAAGTATAATTTTCATAAATGTTAAATGAAGATGAAATAAATGGATAAATTTTAAATGAATGGACAATTTCAAAAATGATAAAATAATTTTCAATCGTCCGTTAATATTTCACGTGTATATATATCGTGATAATTCCATAAAAATCAGTTAGACCGAACAATACGATTCCAAACACGAGAGCTCGAAACGAAACATAGCAATGATTTCAAAGACAATTTTCGACTAGATCTACGAGAATCATCTTTGACACGCGAACCATACTAGTATTCCAAATGGAAGCGTAGAGTGAATCGCATAACGTTTTCAACCAAACGGAAAAGCAATGGCGATGATTTTGTTTTTCGTTGACATCGATGTATTTTTTATTTATTTATTTTTTTTCGAAACGACAGCGTTCGTTACGTTCTTCGTTACGCTTTCATAGGATTCGAAGCGCAGTTATTTGTAATATCGTGACCGTTACGGTTTCCACCCGTTGGGAGATTTTTTTTTTCAAAACGATTTACATACATTTTTTTCGATCGAGGAAGGGACAGGTGGGACGTGGAAATGTCAGCGTCAAAATAATTTCGATAATCGGGATCGTAATTCTATTACTGCTCGTCGGGGATGAATTTTCGCTTCTGAACGATATAGCATCCAATGGCCGCAAAGATTTAATCGCTCGTTTGGAAAGCGTTGAAAACCCGTTGACCGAATTAGCCGTTACACGTCATTAAGTATCAGGGTTTCAGTGGTCGTGGATCAGATCATGAAGTGCGCGTTTCATAAATAAACAACGGTTGATAAACGTTGCTTAATAGAGAAATCAATTTGTTGTTATGGCTCGCGCTCGATTGCGAATTGAGCTTGCTCAATCATCAATCGTAAAAGAGGAAAGGATACGAGTATTAAATATCTTTTTTTGTAATTTTTTTTTTTTTTGGTCTTGGAAAATCAATTGTAACTAATAAAAAAATTAAACGAACAGGATAGTAAGTTTGGATAGCTATTTCGAAAAATACGAATTATATGAAAAAATGGTTGGAACAAATATTGCAGAGTATCAAAGGGAAACGTATGGATGATCTTGGAAAGATTTATCAAATTTTTATTTTCTGAAGATGCGGTTTTAGATTAATCACATATTACTACTTTCTGTAAAATATTTATTTTTTATTAGTGATAAGAATGATGGAAATATACCACTTCATTTAGAAACAGTGGAAACGGAATATTTGTTTTTACTAAAACATGTAAGATCGTAAAATAAGAAATAAATCGTCTATTTGTGATTTCAATTACACAGAAAATAAGGAATAGAGTGACAAGGATGACAAAGAGATTGACGATATCGAAAAACTATCGGGTTAAGTCAAAAACAACAGAGGAATGGAAGAATTCGAAATCGAGAGTCATCTGATCGCGTGCAAGCCTACCTTTTCCGACAAAGGGACAATCAGTGTCAATGAATTACTTTCGAGTGGCGCGTGGCGGTCACCCGATGCGATCAGCTTTCACGAATTTCGGTCATCCGTTCGAAAACCAATCGATTTCCATTGAGCAATCTGTGTTTTCATTCTATTCTATCGTCCAAAGAGTCGAAAACTGCAATCTTATTATCAGATTGCGCACTTTGTCGAGTCGAAATCGTATTTCTTTTCGATATGGCTGTTAAATAAATAATAAAAAAAATATGTATTTATTACACACAAGTGTGCTAAAAATGTGAAAACACCGATTAATTGGAAATGTTTTTTAAATATATTTTGCAAAATATCAATAATTTTACGTAAAAATAATTTTTTCCAAATTTTTTAAATAGTAAAATTGGTATTTAATTAAAAAAAATTAATGTGTAATACATCATTATACTATATATATATATTTTTTTTAGAACTTATTTACATCGAATTAATTTTAATAATTACAATATTTACACAAAAATTCACAGTCTATATATATATTATTAAATCCTTCGACATGGAAAAGATGAGAAAACAGAATAAGGAAAACCAATAAGATAAAATAACATCACGATCCAATGAGAAAAAAAAAAAAGAAAAATTTTTTTTTCTCATGGAATTAAGACAGTTTTCCTATTTTTACCATTCTCCTCTTCTAAACATAATCTATCTCCCGACGAAACAAAATTTTAAGTAACGTCGAGATAATCGTGTCGCTAAAAGAACAAAGCTTTCACGTCGTAGGGTGCGTAAACACGATCCCCGAGGGGATCAGGTGCGGATCGAAACGTGGAACGCGACGAGAAAATATTTTTCATTAATCTGATTATTTATCACCCGTCGAGCTTTCACGAGGGTTTTCAAGCCACCCTCTTACACCGTGTAATCCCGTGTACCGGCCACGTTGCCATCGCGGTTAGGCGTTTAAGGGTGGAAGAAGAATCTGTCGTTATGAGACACGCCTCATCCCTCGGCCGTCTTTTCATTTACATATTGAACGTCTGGTGTAAGTCGTGTGAAAATTGGGTTAAACTACTTTTTAAAAATTTCTTTGTATTTTTCTGTTCTTCATTTTTGTTTTCAAAAGTTAATATCCTGTTGAATTACGACATATTTATTATGGAATTTATATTCTAAAAATAGAATTTTATAGAGAGTTATTAAAGTTGAAACAAAGAAAAAAATAAAGGAGATATAACTTCGTTTTATATAATTTTTATGACATCATTTTCTTCAAAGTTTTATTACATTTTTTTTAAAATATATATTTAAAAATATACCGAATAAGTTAAATTAGATAATAAAGCTATTATATTTTGTTTTTTTTTTTTTATATAAGAAAATTCGATAAAAGTTTAAAAAAGATAATATCTTAAAAATGTTGATTCGCGAATTAGGGTAAAGGATGTGTCTTTTCTAAAGTAGGTCCAACTTTTAACTATTAGAGTGCAGACGAGTAATGAGGCAAGGCCGTATGCGAAGTTAGGATATTAGAAGCATGCCAGTTAAAAGGCAGTAAAATCAGGCAAAAGAAACAGCCTCTGTGACGCTTTAAAAGAAAAATCACTCGCTGGATTAAAGCTTCGTGTTGGTCGGCAGTAAAGTTATATTTAGACAGCTTTGGAACTCGCGCCTCTTTTACGTCGAAAGAAAGAGGAACGTTTATTAACCTTAAGAGGATGCACTAAAGTAAATGAATGGCTATCTTAAAATAACCTCTGTAACAAACTTTTTTTTACTTTAGCTTGATATCAAAAAAAAAAAGGGAAAAAGGTAGAATAATTTAATTTAATTCAATTTTTTTGTTAAAGCATTAATTTTTGATATCTATTATATAAATAATATATCATTTCGTTATGTTTTCGTTTCAAATTTGACAGAATTGTGTATCGTATAAACAAAAAAGATTGAAAATTCATTCTGGTGACATTATTTTCTAGAATTGTAAACACTTAGTAATCGATATTATTTTCAAATTGTCAGAAATAATTATTTCATCTGATTATTTCAAATAATTATAATTTATATAATATAATTTATTACTTATTAAATTTGTTATTTATATAATAAATATTAGATTTATAATGTAATATAATAAAACCATCTAACATATCGTACCCTTTATCTATTAACTAGAAAATAAATTATCATGCATTCATAAATTTATATTTTATCTTTATTATAGACTTACCGACAAAAATCAAGAAACAAACTTCCTTTACATTTTTCATTCACTTCCATAAACAATAAAAAATTCTTTTTCAAACTTGCATAAAGGTTATCTAAAAAAAATAAGAAAAGAAATATGAAAAAAATGATTAATTCTTTTTCTAATAATTGTACGTATATATTTATTTCTAATAACATTTCAAATAATATCAAACATTCCCAACATACCCAAGTCTGATCGCCATTAGTCCCGGTACATTTATCATCCCTGCCGATTCCGCGAACATTCGTGCACGTTTTCACGCGTATCTATTTCCGCGGTCGCGTGCGTGGAATACTAGCCACGTGTAACTTATCCACTCTCGCCCTCTCTCCATTAAACCACCGTAGTCCGCCCACCACCATTAAATTTCCACGAACGGTGAAAACGGAGCCACCTAAATCATGCAACGATAATGTCGGATCCGCGACGTTCCACCGATACCCAACCTCTACCGTACGAAATTATCGCCGGTCCAAGGAGAGGTTCGATGACGAATCACTTTGGAAGAGGGCTGGAGGGAAGGAGACACGTGCCGGATGTGAGATTCGCCGCTTTCGGATTAATAATTGTGTTTTGTCCGAGATGATTCGAGCTGCTTGGATGTGGTCTTCTCTCAGATTAATCCAAAGACGTGAGAAATTTTGCTTCTGTTCGTACGAGAGTAACGATACAAGATGGAATAATTTAAATGGTGGATTTGCACGATTTGAAAATAATGGTATTTGGGGAAATTTTTTCTTCGCTAAGATTGGTCGCGAAGAATTATTTATCTAGATTTTGATTGGACTCGAAACAATGTGAGTAGAATGAATGAGACCGTGCATGAATTTTAAGAACGTATGACGAGTGAGATATAGATGAGGAAGCAATCTAATGTGTCATGGCAGACAATCGAAAAGTTCGTGTTAGGTTATTATATATTTGTTGAATACAATTTAATTAGTGTGAAATGCAATAAATAAGCATTGATATAAATATATTATTTATTTAATCCGTGTCTTAACAAGATATAAAATATATTTTTATAAGTAGTTATTGTTTGATGATAAAATTTTGTTATTGAAGAATTTTTGTGAATGGAGATTGAGAAATATTTAAATGAAATATTGTTACAATTAATCAAGTTTCTTGAATTCAGCTACTGTTTGTCCGAATAAATTGTCTTTAACACACCAGAAAAACAAACAAGTCGAAATGCGCGCAACAAAATACAAAATACAAAAGCACAGGTATGATCAACGATATTTTGTTATAAATACTTTTTATATTCTTGCTGAATCTGGTCGCCATGTTAAATCGTGTTTAATTTAATAGATCAATAAGATAAATGGATGAAAAATATCATTTTTTTTGTTAAATTTATAAAAATATATTAAAGTTATTAATTTTTTCCCAATATTTTTATCAATTATATTAATATAACTATATTAATCTCTCTATATTAATTTATATTTTTATTTATATATACATATACTTGCAATCTTTTTATTTTAACGTATAAAATCAAATTGATTCATAATCACATGATTTTTTTTTCTAAAACATAGCTTTAAAAGATTAGAAATATTGAAAATGCTATAAATGTAGTCTCGTTTCGACTATTTCCAAGGTGCATACGATTGCGTTTAATCACTCGATCGTAAATCGCAGAAACGTGCACCGTTCAAATTTTCATTTCTCTCTGAAATTTGTTTCACGAACGGTTCCTCGACCATTGTCGTTCCGCGTTTCGCGTTAATCGAGAAAGGACGGTGAATAATATCGTGGCACTTACTTAATACAGGCACTTATTAAGCGGCGACGTTTCTCGTTTCGACGATTTATAACCCCATATCCCCTAATTAAATCAAATATAACTTGACGAAATCCTTGGCGCGGGAGCGCGGCCGTAATGCCGATCATCATTACGAAGGGGACGACTTCTACTTTATGCAAAGCACTTTCAAAGAACACCGAGACGTTTTAATGGAGTTAGGAATACGTTGAGAAACCTCGATCGACGTTAACGCGACATGGAACTTTAACGGAATATATTCCTCGTCCCGTCCTATCTGGATCGCTTTAAAATGGATCGTTTAGATCGTCTGCCTCTCGTGACGAATTTATCTTTCAATTCGATTTAGAAAATGAATTCTTTGAAAAATACGAAATACAATAAAATCTTTGGTATTTTTTTTTTTCATTTAAAGTAAAATTATGTTCTCAAATTTTTTTCTACTATCTAAATAATTATTTTCTTATCTTAATATGGCTCGATTTTATTTAAGAATTTGAATAACTTAATACGAAAGCCTTTGTTTATTTTTTCATTACTTCGCATTATTCCACCATCTAAATATTTGTAATGTATATATTTTCTTATCTTCTTATTATCAAAATAAACAATAAAGCCATTATTTCATTTAAATTCAAAAAATTTAAATAATTGAATAAAGCTTCGTTTAAATTATTTACATTATTAAAAAGCACGAATAAAAGTTAATTTATACAAATTTGAATTTGAGCAATTTAAATTGAAATAATATATATAATTGTCTTATATAATATCGTCCAATTGTTAATTTACAATCGGTCGAAATTCTTGATTAGAGTATACGTTGTAAAAATTTGGTAATTTCGAGATTAAATTTCGAAAACTACGATAAATTCTTTGGGACTTTAAGAAGGACTGGTTTCATCGGTATTTCACAGAGGGTGCCCCATTTATTAAAGGCGAGAAGCTCGCTTATTTCTCTCGTAGCTCTCCTTAAAACGGTCGTTTCGGCCGGCATCGCGAACAAGAGGATAGCGAGGTAGGTCTTCCCTGTGACATACGGTCTATTAGGACTAATAATAGTGACTGGAAGAGGCGCGGACGGCCGTATAGTTCTCGTCGACCCGTGTCGTACGTCTTTCTGGCCGGCATCCCCCTCGAATCCATGTCTGGGCCACCGTGAAAAACAGGAACAATGAAGCCAAGAACGCGATCTTCCCCGTGAATTCTCACGTTCGATCCATGCATCAATTAGAGACGCTTTCTTCGTTTGAATTAGTGCGCTCTTTCGAGCCAGATGCCGTTAAATATCGTTTCCTAGATACCGATAAACAATCGAATAGAGAGAGATATAAAAAGTTTCAAATAGATAAAAATAAAAAAAAGAATTCGTTTATTTTGAGAATAATAAAAGACTTTTTTTTTTTAGAAATTGTGAATTCTTTTTTTACATTGTCACTTATATCAATATTTCAAATATAATTATCGTTTCTCTATTCGCAATTCGCTCCACGTACATGACATACATTTGTACGATACGATACATCGAATAATTAATAAAAAAATATCTGATAATAATTTTGAATAAGAAAAAAATAAGATTTTTATTCATTATCGATACTTGTCACATGCCAGAACAGAAAGTACTCGTATACGAGACAGGGATAGAGAGAGATCGCTCGGCTGGCAAGTGGCTGCCACTTTCGTGGCGAACGAAACTTGGATTCGCGTTTTAAGCGGGCATCTTCGCATGTTCTTCATCGTTGATCACGTAACAGCCTAATTAAAGCGCTCGTTCCCCCTGGCGCCCTCGTCGAATCGATACTCGAGACCCGGTCGAGAGGGCAGCTCGAAAAGGGGAGGACGAGCCACCTCCTTTGCCCCCGTCTTGGTGCCCCGGACGGGGCGGCACGTCGTCTGAATTTTTAAAATTCCTTCAGGAGGCGCGTACACGGATCGCACGGTAAATCGAGGCGAAGGATATTCGGTATTCGATTGAAATATTCACCGGTCGTGTTCGAATTTCCAGATAGCCACCCGCCCGCCCCACTCCTCCTCTCCCCCCGGATAACGGCCGAGACCGCCTCGTGATTCTCGCGCGGCCCGTGAATGTTTCAATCCTCCCTCTCTATCGCGGCTCCCTCGATACATAAACTAAATCGCTTGAATACGCGTTTGATAATTGCGAGATGAAAGGGAGCAGGTATAAGTGATTATCTCGAAAAATGTGGACGCCGAGATATCCACGAAATGCGTATAATTTCTGTCTAAATTAATTTCTTCTGTCGAGTGCTGCTTGTATTTGTAAACTATGCCACTTGTACTCAACCTCGAGATTTGTCTCTCATCGTGGTTTATGTCTAACCAGCGGTCTCTGAATTATCGAAGTGGCTAAAAAAAATGTAATATCGTGCAGGAACTTTAAAATATTTTTTACAATTTTAGTTTTTTAATATTAAAAAGATAATTTGAATATTTGGGAAAATGTTAAATGTATTTGAGAAATTTTAGATTTAATATTTTATCTTTTGCACTGAGCAATATTATAATTTTCGATATATTGTTTCCTGTTTGGATTATACATTCTAAAACTTTCGTCCCCTCTTTGCAATAAATCTTACTTGAAAAAATTAGAAGAAATCATCCGGTCGTAGGCGGCTACCATTTAGATTATTAGGGGAAAAGCGGCAATCTTCATAATTCAACCGATTAGGCCAATCTCATGGTAAACTTCTCAGTCAGCTAAGTCCTCCCTTCCTCTTTGTGCGCCATGTATAAACAAACTCGATGTGAATAATACCAAGAAGAGATTAAAGATTCACGAGCAATTTCGTGCAATGCATAATTAAATGAAAAAGAATAATAAAAAAAGAAACGATTTCAATTCAATACTCTTTTGATCATGTAAATATAATTCTCTTATCGCTCTTAAATATATCTCTTATTGAAACAAAAGTGATCAAAGTCCTAAGAGAAGTCGCTAAAACTTGATCCGACGCCGAACTATCGCCATTTCATCACGAAATTTTCAACGATGACGCCGTCAAAAAAGAAAAAAAGTTCGTGTGTCTGAGAATTCGAAACGAGTTTCGGCGCCTGACAACGCGACAGATCGTATTATTTTTGGCAGACCGAAATAGCGTGGAAGAGAAAGCGCCACGGCGACGAGTGTGCGCCCAAAACGATCAGCACGCCCCCTGTTGACCGGCGGAGAAATGTTCGACCATCTTGTTCCCGATCTCGCCACAAAGGGGCCACTTTGGCTTCGACTATCTTCGCCCGCCTGGGCGCCATCTTCGTCTCCCGGTTAATGTCCTTGTTCCAAACTTTACTGCCTCTTGTACTTGATTGTGTTGTAAACGCAAGCGCCATAGAGATGTCCTCCGACTATAAATCCTTGATAATAATCCATGATCCTTCCTTTGAAGGATAGATATTTTTAATAATTTTATTATCGTTGAACAGCGGAATAGGAACGTCGCTTTCAGATTTTCTTGTTAAAATAAAATGTATCGAATTAATTTCTAATTATTAGTAGAATTCTTTTTTAGAGAATGAAATGTTAAAATAAGTAGCACACGGTAATAATAGAAAATTTAGAATTCAAATATTTTATTTCTAAAATTATCTAAATTAATTATTTTTTGTGATCATAATGCACACTTTCTTTCTTTCCTTTAATCTTTTTGCCAAGGTTTCAATTACGCATTGAAATATTAAAACAAATATGTCCAAATAAAATTTGATTTATATTAAAATTCGAAAGATAGCGATTACCTTCGATGTAATCTTCGGTCTCTTAATTATCCTATCACGAAGAAACTGTAATTTTACGAGTTCTTTCCGAAAATTCGCGCATTCTCATCGGTATTCGACTCGCGAATTCCTACGTCTACGCGATTCGGGAACAGTGGTGGCGTTTACCTTCGACTTCTGCCTGCCGGTGTCCCTACGTCTCTCGCAATTTTCGCGTTTGTACGCGACCGAGGGAACAATCTGAAACGCAGGCGACGCACGTACGCGAGTTTTAAGTGGAGCGAAAAATGAGGTGCTATTTGGAAACAGAAAGAGAAAGAGAGAGAGAGAGAAAGAGAGCGTGTGTGGAGGATTTTGAACAACAATGGTTGTGTGAGGCGACTAGATAGTAAGGAGGGAAAATTAAAGGGCGAAAAATGAGGCAGGAAAGAATATGAAAAAGTGAAAAATATAATTATTATTTACAATTTTTATATAAATAATTAAAGAAAGGTTGATTAGAGACTTTAAATATCGTAATATTATTTCATGTATCGTGTATATAGTTTGAATATTTTCATTCTTCCTTCGCTATATTTCATTATTGAATGTTTTTCCTTTTTCTTCTCTGATTTGGACAATATCTTCATACGCGATATCGTAATAAATATTACTTGAACGAATAGTTTTATTTGCTGAGAGATATCTATTTATCCCTTTATTTAACACGATCTTCATATTAAAAGCTCTCGAATCGTCGTAGTTAGATATTTATGTTTCAAATTTCGAATTCCATTCATCAAAAAATCGAATAAGAAAGAAAAGAAAAGATTCTTCTATTTCTTGAACACAGTATCAACAATTTATCCAAAATAAACGATAACAAGTTGAAGTCTGAAGTCTAAAGTATATGAAAGATAAAATATTTTAGAATCCACGACGTCTTCATAGAGCTCTATGCAAATCTTTGCGTGATTCTATTTTCCAAGCAGTCGTTAAACGCCGCCAAATCGCTCTCTCCTTCCCCTCTCTTGCATCGTCGAACTGTATTTTCTCGGTATTTTTGGCCCCCTCCCCTATAAACAATAACCGACGATGGGTTGTTTTTCGACTAGAGTGGTTCAACATGTCGTCTCAAATGTCACAACCCGGTTTAAAATACCACGCGGGTATATATATATATATATATATCGTCCCGGGGAATTTTCATTTTTCTATGCAATCGGTTCGAATAATAACGAGTTTCGAAGTAATTTGATGCTTCACTCGTTTACCTGTTTTCCATTTTTCCTGATATTTTTTGCACTTTTATTTTTGATACTCATTTTTTTCCTTTTATTTATTTATTTTTTTTTATTCGACGATTGTTGTAGATCATTTATATCATAAAGGGTGAATTATGTTTGTGAATTATGTTATATTTCTGTCTTTGTCACATCTCTTTACATTTGAAATTAAATTATTTATAATTCAATAAATAAATTGTGATTTTTAGAATAGTTTTAAACGTGTTTTACGATAACAATTAATATTCTTTATAGTTATATAATTCAGCTACCTGAAAAAATAGAGCACCTTAAGTATCAAATTAATTTTATAAAAATTTGAAACTCGGAAATGTAAAGTATATACAATAAACAAAACCATGAAAAATAAATAGTGCGAAAATTTGTACATTATTTCAAAATTGCAAAAAATTTTTTTTAAAATTCATTTTAAAATAATTTCTCTCATCCATGTACTCTAATTCTATGCGAGAAAAATATTCCGTTCGCTCGAGCGCTCCCCCCTCTCCCTCCTCCTTTCTTCTGGCTCGCAAAACGGATCTGCGCCAAGTCCACTGGTAGCTCGTAAGCCATCGAAATTCTTCACCTTGTCAGCAGTTTCGTTCGAGGCAGAGAAATCCAGCGATATTTCTCTTCAAGGCGCCCGACCAAACTTGCGATCGACAAATTGCGACGAATTGTGCACTTTTGAGAAAAAGGGGCGATCGGCCCCACATTTCGAATTTACAAGAAAACGCGTTAAAGTTAAAACATATCGTCGAACATTCAAATCGTATTGCTATTATTAAGATAATATCTTCATTGTACATTATAAGATGTTATTTAGTCTCTATTAGAGGTTCTGGATAGTTTTAACGTCGAAAATATTAAAAATCACACGTAGACAATTTTAGGTTAGGTCCTTGGAGAGAATCTTATTGGAAATCTTGATGAGAATCCATGTGTTTGTAATATTGAATTGTTTCTTTCTTTCTAAATAATAATTTACACAAATATACACAATATTACTTATCTCGCACGAATAATTTTACACATGCAACGTCCGTAAAAATCATTATGGAACAACAGCTTGCGTCGTGTTTCGAATTGCCGGACGAGGAATCGTTCACCGAGATTCGCGTCACTCTCTTTCACGAGCATCGCGCTTCTCTCTCGATCGAGAAAGATGGAGGCAGCTTCGCGAAAAAGACGGAGGAAGAAAGATGGCAGTTGAAAAGGCTCGAGAGGGAAATAAGAAGGCGGGAGGAGGGGCGAGAGGGCCGATGGTGACGAGTCAGTCTGTCATTTCGTTATGAGTTACCGGGAAGAAACGAGGCGGAAGGGGAGGCGAGCAATTCCTCGTGGAATTTGGGGAACGCTCGAGGGCCTAAATCGTTCCGCTGTTCCGCTAGAAGAAAGAACGTCTCCGTTTCCGCGATCAAAGGCTTCGAATCGTTCTACGGAAAATTCAAAGTCGCCTCGACAAGTATGCATGGAAAGATGTTGAAATCTATTTTTTAATTTACGAATTATTTTTGCGAAAATTTTCTAAACAGGGGGAAGAGAATATTTGAATAAAAATGCAAGCAGAAAATTTCAAAGTGCCTTTCATATATTGTAATTACGTGTAATTATACTGAAATATAGATTCAATGGCAATACGTCTTTTTTATCGGATACTACATTTTACTTGTATCAATTATCAATCGTGTAAAAATAGTGATAAACGATAGAAATTTTAATCCACTTAATTATTAATTTATATCAATAAATGTAATGGTGTGCAAATACTGAATGCAAAATGAGAAAAAAGCTCCAGCACATCGTTCCGTTGATTGCCCTCCCTATCGAGCGAATTTACTCAAATGTCAAGATGGTAGAGACACGAGTGTGTACAGACGCTGCGGCAATTCCCTCGTTTTTCAATTTATAATCGAAACCAGCTCCCTCGGTTGCCAACTTGCCAGGCTTCTGCCACGGTCGAACGCACGCCAATCGAGCCATGTTTCATGTTTACCGTGAAACATGCTGACGAGGCTGCACGCGAGCCCTGGGATAATTAAAATAAGAAATCACGAGGAGATGGCGTTGCGAACGGCGGCAGCCTCGATCTCTTCGTTTTTTTTTTTTTAATCTCGACTTGGCTCGAGTTGAAAAATTCATCCGGCTGAAAACCAAATTTTCTTCGCATTTCATTCTAAAATTAATAACTCATTCGTTCCTCATTAATTTCTAGAACGAATGGATTCTCTACTATGATTTTTAATAACGCTGGATTTAACCACTAATTTCCAACGATTCTCAAAATATCCGTTTTTCAATAATATATCAGCGATGGGTAAAATTTGATAGTCGAATTTACGAATAACGTTATTTTGATACTTCATTCGAAATTTTTAACTAACTTTTTCAACGAGTTAATGCCAACTCCGTACACCTTCCAAAATCCTAATTTTACCAGTATTGAGATTGCTGCCACTTCTCATTCGTACAAATTTTCACAACATATATGTGTATATATATAGAACAACATTCAATCATATATTCGATATTACCTTCGATCGGTAATACACGTTACATCGCAATAAGGTGTCCGATCAGAGAACCTATACGATTGTACGACGGTCGCAAAAGTTGGCCAATTGCCGGTGTCCCGCCACGGAATCCGATTTGTCTCGGTTTCAAAGGGGTTCTCGAGGCCTGGCTTCGGTCTGGACGAAGAAGGTGGAGGGGGAAGGAGATTCGGAAACTGGAACGGTCGAATTAATGAAGTAAACCGGGCCAGGGAGCGTGAGGAGGGGGGAGACGTGGAGCCGTGGAGAAAGCCGAATCGATGAGCGCGAGAACGAGCGTTCTCGTTACGAACGATGGACGCGGAGGTTTGGTATCCGAGCTAATAAACCGGAAACCTAATGCGGTTCAGCCTAATAAACCGGAATTACCCGTATTAGGTGTCGGATCGTAGCCGTGTATCGCGCCTAGCTTCTCGCCAATAATGCGAATTTAGATTGATCCGTCCACGTGTGGAACGGTTGCCGTGCCCTGCGAAGCTGCGAATCCCTCTCCCTCCTACCACTATCCCCTCCACTATCCCCTCCACTCAGCTTACGCTCGGACGAGCGAATAGTGGGGATCGATAGAAATTTATCGGCGGCCGCGACAACGTTGTCGCGAGAGGAATGAATATAAATAGTGGAATTGCGAGAAACGTGAATCGACGGGAGAGTTTAAGGATGATGTATTAACAATGAAAGGATTTCGATTGGATACCGCGTATGTAAACAGCGTTGGACGCTGTACTGTCGCGAAGAGTGCAAGTATTGGAAATGATTAATGAAGCAGTTTAGTCGAAGCGAGATGATATTTGGAGATTTATTTTGTTATATATAATAAATATATTAGGATGAAAATATTTCTATCTGAAGATATTGAAAAGTAATTATTACTATAACTCGTAATTAATTATCTCGTGTTATTATTATTATATTTTTTCGTTAATAAGTACAGGAAAGTTGAGAAAAAATCGTGCTTGTTCGAGGAATTTATATATATATTTCGTTTAATGAAACGAAAGTTGTGTGAATATTAAAATCTCTCGTTCCTGCGATATTCTATGAAAGATATGAATTTCGACCCGTCACGTGACTATTAACTGATACTCGATATATCCTCATATTTATTTATTTATCTTTACGGGATTGATTTTTCTTTTGGGAATAAATTTATTCCAATTCAAAAACTATATTATATAAAAAGAATCATTAATATATTCCGTTCGAGTAACCTATATAACATAAATTGTATAATTAGTTCCAAAATTACCCATGCTAAAATTATTCCGCATAAATAAAATAATTATCACACCTACATCTCTAAGTCGGAAGAATTCAATTGGGACAATTATTTAAAAGAATTCCTCAAACTCCACTAAAAAGAAAAAAAAACAACAAGGAAAAAAGAATGTATTAATCGCAAAGATGAATGTATTATATTTCCAAGTTGTCACGAGTTAATTGAAAAGCCAATCTCTCGAGGAGAAAAACACGGAGGTAAACAGGGTTCCCAAAGTTTTTCGTGACTTTTCGTGGTGGGAAAACGCGTGAGAGAGGGGAAGAGATCAGAGAGATTTTCGTGGTGCGAGCATCGCTGGCGGGGCGATGGAAAAATAATCGAGAGCCGCCTGTCGCACCGGAGGACAAAAGAGATATTTCACCGTCCGACAAATTTCCTCGCTAAATGGCCGTGCATAAAAATAGCGGAGGAAAAGAGGAAGATAGAGAGAGAGAGAGAGAGAGGATTGGAAACGAAAACAAAAATCGCGAAACCACGGGCGAAGAGGAGACACAATGCAGCGAATTAAAAACTCGTCGATCGATAAATAAGAATAATCGAAGATCTCCAATGAAAATTACCGAAATTGCGAAATTGAAATTAGATTTAGTCCAAAAGAGTTTGGAGGGGATGTTTTTATCTTGAATTTTCTCCTTTTATCTTAAATATTTTTCAGAATTGTTATGAGAGGATTTATATATTGTTGGATATATTTGGTTTGTTGAACATTTGGAAGTCGAACAAAAGACAAAACCAAATCGAGGCAAAGTAACGTTATATTTCAATCTGACTTTTGACAAGTAAAAAGATTTTATCTTTTGATTTATATACGTAATAATGAGACGTTTCTGGGGAAATTCCATTAACGATACGCTCGAGTGTCATAGAACAATTTATATTCGTTTCAAAAATAATATGAAAGGAAATCACGTGTCGTGAAATGCGATGATTTTTTTTAAGAACACAAAAATGATCTGTGATTAAAGAAAAGGGAGAAACAATAATTCGATTACATAATCTTCGAGTCGAAACTTTTAATCCTACTTTTGTGTCCACGCATCATATCAGGAAACGAGTTAGAATGAAATTGTCATGGGCGAGCACACGCGATCGCGTCGTTTGCCAGTTGGCGAGTCGAGGAAAAAGTCGTGACGAATATTCGAGCGAGCGAGAGAGAGAGAAACAGTGTTCCGCATCCATAGAACGTATCCACGTTCGCAAAGTGTGTTCCAAATTACGCGACAAGCGTCCCCCCTTCCCTCGAGAGTATCCGCTTTTTCATCCTTGTGAAGAGGCACGAACCACTTTTAACCCGTTTCCAGAATTTCGTCGGCCACTCGCCACCCACTTGTCCCGCATATTTCGAACCTTCTTTCCTCCGTAATTGCACTTTACTCCCCCCTACTCCCCCCTTACGGGACACGAGAAATCGAGCCAACATCCTCCTGATCTCCTTTTTCTCCTCCCTGCTTCTTTCGTGCTCGTTCGCGCGGCCAGAACGATCTCTGCCTACCTTATCGATCGTCGGTATCGTATTGCGGATCGCGTTGACACCGATTAGAAAATTCTCGACCATTTATCGGAGACGAACGAAGCGAAATGATGCGAAACTCCGCTCTTTAATTCGTCGTGACTATTTCTCTTTTCAAAAACGTTATACAGAATATATATGTGTATATTCTTACTCTTACTCCTCTCTTAAAGTATACCACTAATTAAAGAAAAAACGAGTATCTGTTAAGAAGGCATCTCGATTTATCGTCAAGTCATTTCGCTCGATATTTCACTCGCAATTGGACGCGTTGCGATAACACGTGCATTCGGCGGGACCCGAATTATTTAGCGAAAGTTCTCGAGTGAAAATAAACGGTGCTTTCCCTCTCCCCCGTGCATCATCCATTACTTAGCGCGCGTTAACGCGTTTCGCCTGTAAAACGCGCGCCCCTCCCCCCTCCCCCGCCATCGGCCTTGATCGAAGGTACACGGGGCTCGGTTTCCAAGCCTGTGGGAATATCTGACGAGTATTGCGAGCCGCGTGTCTACCCTCGTTGCTAATTTCACTTCGCTCCATCCCACTTAGAGGGAGGAGGTCGTTCGATAACTCTCGGTTCGGGGAAAAACGTGCCCGTTTCGAAAAATTTCCTCTTCCGTATTTTACACGTTCGCGTTTTTAAATGTTCGCCTGATAAAAATGTCAATTAATAAATGTCTTTTTTTTCCCTTAAAAATTGGACGTATTCTGACGAATGAACAAAATATTCCGTATATATCTTTGTGCGTCAATTTATAAATTGTAAATTAATTTTTATCAATTAATTATCGATTAATTAATATTTATTGTACGAGGAGGGGAGACGTGTCGTCGAAATACTCGTAGTGTGCATTCTATTCAGGCGCAACACGAAACGAATCAACGCGTCAATTTAATTTTTGTATAATCTTTTTCCAATCTTATAAACTGCAATCATTCGTATGAATTGCTTGTTCGCCTCCGTTAAAAAAGGAAGAAGAGATGAGAAGGAGAGAGGAGCCGAAATTTTTATTAGAATTCCTCTTTGGGGCTTCCTCGTGACAGGAAGGCCGCATTAGCCCTCGTGATCTATCACTTAGCGAACTCCCCTCCCGGGGAGTTTGCTCGAAGACACCTTTCCCTCGTTACCGACTCTCCAGAATCTCCGTGAACTTTTTAATTTCGTTTCGCGATCGCGCTCCTCCTCGTTGATCATTCCGTCAGCCGATACAGAAATCAGTTGCTCGCTGAAACTTTTCAACAGGAACCAGAGGGAAAACATCCCTTCTGGCATATTTTAGAAAAATATCTTTCGACTAGGTAATTTTTAATAACAATTTTTACTCAAACCTTGCTCGATCGTCGATGTTTACGGTGAAATAGTCGAGTTGATGGGCCGTGATGGTAAAACGAGGAAAGGGGGAGGATCGTGAATAAATTCCAAGGGAATTTAGCACGTTCTACCATTTTTCAAATCGCGGAGACAAAGTATTTTGGTACGTTGCCAGAGGGACAGATGGGGTAAAGGGGAAGGGGGGACTGAGCGACCCTCTTCTTATCCCCCGGAGGATCTCTGATTTTGCCCTCATTATCGACCTCGATCTCTGTCCACGAGACGACGAATGGAAGGAAAATTAATAATTCCCGCGCAAGCAACAATTTTATCGCAAAAGGATGGCCGTAAAAGCTTGTAGAAACTTTAATTATGCGAGCCAATTACGTACAATTTCACGTGTGGAGGGATATCTTCGTCGATGTTCGTTCGAGTAAGAAAATAGAGGAAGGAAATAGAGTAAATACAAAAATTATGAGGCGATCTATCACTTTGGCGAGCGAGCGAGGACGAGGATACGCAGCAGTCTACGTGGCGTGTCACCGTTTCATCCCCTCGGGACTTTCACAATCGGGACATTTTTCTCGGCCCTGCCCCCCTCTTTTCCCCCGTTTCTTCTCGTCAACGACGGCAAACTGATGTATGGCTCGTGATTGGAGTGACTGTACACACACGAAGGGAATTCTCTTCCCCTCCCCCTGAGGGGTTGGAGGCGAGGCAGCCGCGACATCCCGTGGGAAAAACTCCGTGCAGCCTCGGCTCCGGAAAACTGTACACGCCGTGTCACCGAATTCTGCCCGCGCCTGCTCGCTAATTGATTTCTCTACTGGCTCTGTTCCACCCGCGGGACACGAGCCTTTTTTCCCTCCACCCTTTCCCCCCCTCGTTTTCGCCCCGATCCCTGCACGGGGGCCTTCTTTGTCCAATGAAATTCGCGACGAGATTTTTTTTCTCCTTTTTTCTCCCTCTCTCTCTCTCTCTCTCTCTCTCTGGCTTCGTTTTGAGATTCTTTCTTCTCTTCTCTCGGGTGGTGATGAGCGTGAAAGTTTGAATCGGAGATGTTATGAGATAGATTTGGAAAATTGGCTGATATCTTTGTTATCTTATTCTTATTTTTGTCGGAATATTTTTTATAAAAATGGATTATTGCACGGTTGGAAATATTATATATTATGGATATATATGTGTGTGTGTTTATTCCTAGCCAGGTGAATGATAAATATCGCGTTTATTTTAATTTCGGATCTCTGTTGAATCGGGATGTTGCACGTTCTATATACGAGGAATAATTGATGTTTTAATCCTTTTATGTCGCGTTGAAGAAGAACAGTTTTGAAATGTCCATGTCACGGATCAAAACGTTCTACGAACTTTTCGTAAATTTTATTACATCTCTACGAAATTATTGACAATTGTGAATATCTCCATCTTTTTTCACGATACACTCGACATCTCGAGCCATTGTTTCTTCTGACGTTTCCCGATTAAATCGACGAGCAAAATTGATCTTTGTATCGGAATTCGAATTTACGGGTTTCGAATTTCATTCGGCGTTGCAATCGTTGTAAAAATAGAGGAAATATAATTCTGGGAAAGATTGATATTAATTTTATTTTCAAATCAAATTTACCGCGAATACTCTTGGCAAAAAAAAAATTCATTCGATCGAGGATTAAATTTCAAGATGAAAATCGTAAGCGGTAATTCAGAGACACCCGATGGATAAGGAACGCATCCCTATTCCGCCGCATCGACGTATCAATTTTATCGAACGTTAACAGCATCGAGGCCCTCCCCCTTGGGACAAGAGAGAAAGTCGACAAGTGAAAGGGGCGGAGCGAAAGAAAGGGCAAGTCAAGCTGGACGTTAACGAGGTTATTACTGGTTTCGATTGCACCCTCTACTTGTGTAACTGTAAATAAGGGAGCATCGGAGTTGTTGGGGGACTTGGATGGCACGAGCAAGATGGCCAATTACTTTAAATCTTGCGCCCTCCGTGATCGAGCTAAACGATACCGAGATGATTCATAGATTTCGCCCAATTTGTCCTGCATCGTGTCGACGATTATTTTATATTGGACGAACAAATAACGTGATGACCATTTAAAGGATAAATTGTACAATTTTATATATAGTTCTATATATAGTTTTTGCAACCAACAGTACATAAATGAGACTAAAATTTTCATGTAAATAATACGAAAAGATCACGAATAGACTCGTGATTCAATAGTCCGTATTTTTCTGTGTATATATTTTTCCAAGAATCGCGTCTGGAGTTGATCAGAAGGAGAGATTGGAATAGGAAGGCAAAAACGATTAAAAAAATTATCCTTTCGTTTACACGACGATATCTCGAGAACTGAGAATCGTATCGAGATAAACAAAAATGCGTTTTAAAGAGCAAGATTCCACGCTTCTAACGATGTTTCACTCGTTAACCGGAAATCCTTATCTTCCGAGTTATAGCGGTTTAAAATTTTTCTAATTTTAATAGAATTCGATAGAGTTTTTCGAGTACGAGTTTCACGGTCGAAAAATTACTTTTCTTTACACGACAATATCTCGGGAACCAATGAGCGTATTAGAACAAACAAAAATGCGTTTTAAAGAGCAAGATTCCATGCTTCTAATGATGTCTCATTCGTTAACCGGAAGTCGTTATCTCCCGAGTTATAGCGGTTTAAAGTTTTTCTAATTTTAATAGAATTCGATAGAATTTCTCGAGTTTTCTTTATACGACGATATCTCGGGAACCAATGAGCGTATTAGAACAAACAAAAATGCGTTTTAAAGAGCAAGATTCCACGCTTCTAATGATGTTTCACTCGTTAACCGGAAATCGTTATCTTCAGAGTTATAGCGATTTAAAGTTTTTACTAAATATTACTTTATAAAGCGATATCTCAAAATAATGCATTTTAAAGAATTCCACTCTTCTAATGGCTCTTATTTAGAGGTTGCAACTAAAAATTTTGATCGAATTTAATCAAATGTAACACGTTACTGCTCCTTTGTTACGCTTTAATTTTCATTAAGAAATCACGCCTGTATAGTTGGATAGCGACACGGCATTTAATTTACTAATTGGTCCTCGTTGATCCTCGCTCGTTTCAGCCTTTTCCACTCGATCTATCGTCGATATTATACTCCCGATTCTAATTTGGTTTCTGGCCCAGGTTCGCGAACCTCGAAGAGAATGTTTTGCCAGATCTTATCTCGAGATATACTTGTTTCTCCGCTACGATTAATTAGTACCGTAACACCGGTGCAAGAACCGGGACCCGGCTATTTAGATCGTGTTCGGTCTAACAAATTTCGAGCGTTTACCGGCGATAAGGTTAACAAACGCGTTGTGTGTACGAAACCCACACGGCCGATGATGAATTGCCCTGTTTCGGCCCTTCCGCATGAATTTCGCTTTAACACCGGGCTTCGACTTTTTGCCACCGCAATGTGGCAAAATAACCACGAAACGTATCGTTCGTAAACTATTTCGTGCAAATATCGCATTAACCGCTCGACTCGTACTTTTTCTTCCTACTATCCCCCAATTGTTTATCTTTGCATTTTGAAAATAACCGGTCTATCATAGATCATACTTTTATATTCTTTGATATTACGAATATTTTGCATACGTTCGATACATTTATCTTTAAGAAAGTTGGTTTTTTTTTTTTTAAATGAACTTTATGTAGGAGAAATCTATCCATCGTGTAATCCAATCGACCTTTCGAGATGCACATTTTTCATAACCTTTATAAGAATGTCAACTTGAAGCATTATGGACAGGCCTCCTCTATTCTATTCTCTATTCTCCTGGCCTGCTTGGACTTCGATCTAAAAATAACTTGCCCTAGTTGGAACATTCCTTCACTCGACTATGCTCCCGCTGTGTCAAGGAGCAGTCGACAGATAATAGTTTATTCATCGCCTAATAAAGTTTCTTCCAAGATACAAGCCTTCTTCTTGAAACCTCTTTTCTTTTCTCTAACAAATATAAAGGAAGAATCACCTTTTCCTTATCTTACGTATTATCTGACGTGACGACAAAAGTAGGGCTCGCTTTTATCTGGTGGGCAACGTCTCAGCGACCCGTCGATAATCACGATTCCGATGTTATCCACGCGTGAAGATAATTAGCCGGTTTAATTATTTAATTAATCCCACCAACCATTTCCCAAATGTTTTATCCGAAAGCTCGTTAAACCGCGCGCGTCACGTGGGGACACGTGCACACACGAGCCCATGTTGGATCTGTGTACAGCCTCCCCTCCCCTTCAGCCGCGGACAAATGAAGTCGTTCGTTTTCAAAACGGCATTTATCCGTTTCGATCAAATTGCGCGCCGCCTGTTCACCACGGCCCTTAATCTATCGCGCATTTATTTCTGTTTATTGAAGTGCCTTCGAAATTATTTGCCAGCCCATTGTCCCGTCCCTTTTAACGGTGGCCACCGGTTTTCAAGAACGAAAGGCGCCGATCGATCCGCGGGAATTTTATTCATTCGTCCGTTCATTCATCGTTTTCCTTGATTCGAGAAGGTCGATGAACTCGTTCCTTTATCGAGGGAGGGAGGAAAGGTTCATCGATTTCGTGAAAATGTTGGATCCTTTTCATCCGGTTTAATTTTTAATTCCGTTTTTTCCCGTTCGAGTTATTGGACAAAGGGTTGGACAAAGAGTGGGGTATACTTTGTTGCTATTATATATTTGAAAATTTGAATCGAAAAATCGATGTAGGAATATTTTTGCACGCAGGATATTTTAATAGTTTTCTTTTAAATGGATTATACAGAGGTTATTACGAAGATGACACGCGCCTTTTTAAACGGAATTATGCGATTATTCATCCGTTAATCGATGCAGCTCGTTATTATAAGGAAGTATTAAGCTATTCATGTCGAAAAGTCATTAGTTTAAAAGATATATATATGCAAGTTGAAGTTTGTAGAAGTTGGCATAGGAAAGATAAGAAACACGTGAAGTGATATTTTTCCTTATATTTTGTACAGCGTGTCGTTTACAAACTTCCAGTTACAATATTTTCTATGCTAATGATTCTTCGACGTAAGCAATTTAATCCATCGAAAAGTTATACGTTGTACATCCGTTTACAAAATAAAAATTTGATCTTAACGTAGAAAAAATTTCGTTTTGTAATTTCGAATAAAGTATAAACGTTCTGTACGTTGTACATTTTTTTTTTAATCCTCGGCAAAGCGTAGTAGGATTAAATCATACGTTTTGACGGTGAAATTAAAAATTTTTCAGAAAATTCAAATTAATCGCTTTTAATCCTGTAAATACTTTTTAACGAGGTTACATTTTGGCGGCAAAATTGAAAATTATTTAGAAAAAATATATTCAATTTTAAAAATCCTCCTCGAAGCGTGTTACAGTCGATCACGCATTTTGGCGCCAAAATTAAAAATTATTCAGAGACTGTTACACATTTAATCACTGAAGTTAACCTATAAACGTTTCCCATAAAACTTGCTAGAGTCGACCATTTCGGCGCAAAAATTAAAAATTATTCAGAAACCATAACAGATCTCATCACTTTTATAAACATTTTTCAATTCTCTATAAATTCACAACTTGACATTTTGCCGCCAAAATTAAAAGTTATTCAGAAATCCAATATAAATCCAATCACTGAAGTTAATCTACGAATATTTTCCATTATAGTTCACAAAGCGTCGATCACAAATTTCGAAAAATTAAAAATTATTCCAGGAACCACGTGATGCAATCAATCCATTGCTCCCCGATCGAGAGTTTTAACCCGGCATGAAAGGAGCCATCCCCTTATCCCCGAAAACCAGATATCTCGCGCGCATTGTTGGCAAACAATAAACATTATACCTCCGTATAGGACAATTAATTCAGCAACGCGATTCACATGCAGGTGAATCAGCTGCGCCCAAGTGTCCTCTGGGGGTGCTCGAGGCCCGATCGATTTCGTCCACGTTTTCACCTTTAGTTTCGGATGCACAACGGGAAAGCCTTAACACCAGAGGCAATACGATAGTCGCAATTACGATAATCGCTGGCATAATCGGCTCGTTCCGCGTAGATCGAATCGGTCCTCGGTGTCGTCCAAAATTAATGTTATTTCCCCGGCAACGCGTGGAGCTCGTCGTTGATACCGATCGAGAGAATTTCGAAGAGACTCGAACCGTCATATAATTGATAATATAATAATAATAATAATTGTATCGTAATTTTTTCGTTTTCTCAACTCTTAAGTATGATTTTCAAAAGCTTCTCGAAGGTCTTCATTGGTTAATCTTACAATTTTATTCGTGTTAGTTTGTATTTATTTATGTATTTATAATAATTATTTTTATATTTCTGATCTATAATCGTTATTTTGTTTTCTCAACTCTTAAGTATAATTTTTAAAAGCTTCTCAAGGGTCTTCATTGGTTAATCTTACAATTTTATTCGTGTAAGTTTGTATTTATTTATGTATTTATAATAATTGTTTTTATATTTCTGATCTATAATCGTTATTTTGTTTTCTCAACTCTTAAGTATAATTTTCAAAAGCTTCTCAAGGGTCTTCATTGGTTAATCTTACAATTTTATTCGTGTAAGTTTGTATTTATTTATGTATTTATAATAATTGTTTTTATATTTCTGATCTATAATCGTTATTTTGTTTTCTCAACTCTTAAGTATAATTTTCAAAAGCTTCTCAAGGGTCTTCATTGGTTAATCTTACAATTTTATTCGTGTAAGTTTGTATTTATTTATGTATTTATAATAATTGTTTTTATATTTCTGATTTATAATTGTTATTTCGTTTTCTCAACTCTTAAGTATGATTTTCAAAAGCTTCTCGACGGTTAATTTTTGTTCATTGGTTAATTTTACAATTTTATTCTTGTAAGTTTGTATTTATTTATGTATTTATAATAATTGTTTTTATATTTCTGATTTATAATTGTTATTTCGTTTTCTCAACTCTTAAGTATGATTTTCAAAAACTTTTCGAGGGTTAATTTTTGTTCATTGGTTAATCTTACAATTTTATTCTTGTAAGTTTGTATTTATTTATGTATTTATAATAATTGTTTTTATATTTCTGATTTATAATTGTTATTTCGTTTTCTCAACTCTTAAGTATGATTTTCAAAAGCTTCTCGACGGTTAATTTTTGTTCATTGGTTAATTTTACAATTTTATTCTTGTAAGTTTGTATTTATTTATGTATTTATAATAATTGTTTTTATATTTCTGATTTATAATTGTTATTTCGTTTTCTCAACTCTTAAGTATGATTTTCAAAAGCTTCTCGACGGTTAATTTTTGTTCATTGGTTAATTTTACAATTTTATTCTTGTAAGTTTGTATTTATTTATGTATTTATAATAATTGTTTTTATATTTCTGATCTATAATCGTTATTTTGTTTTCTCAACTCTTAAGTATGATTTTCAAAAACTTTTCGAGGGTTAATTTTTGTTCATTGGTTAATCTTACAATTTTATTCTTGTAAGTTTGTATTTATTTATGTATTTATAATAATTGTTTTTATATTTCTGATTTATAATTGTTATTTCGTTTTCTCAACTCTTAAGTATGATTTTCAAAAGCTTCTCGACGGTTAATTTTTGTTCATTGGTTAATTTTACAATTTTATTCTTGTAAGTTTGTATTTATTTATGTATTTATAATAATTGTTTTTATATTTCTGATCTATAATCGTTATTTTGTTTTCTCAACTCTTAAGTATAATTTTCAAAAGCTTCTCAAGGGTCTTCATTGGTTAATCTTACAATTTTATTCTTGTAAGTTTGTATTTATTTATGTATTTATAATAATTGTTTTTATATTTCTGATCTATAATCGTTATTTCGTTTTCTCAACTCTTAAGTATGATTTTCAAAAGCTTCTCGAGGGTCTTCATTGCTTAGCTTTACAATAATTCGTATAATTGTTTTTATATTTTTGATCTTGGGCTTTTTTCGAGGCGTTTATGGAATGTAATGAAAATTTTACGTATTTTATATTTGTTGCAACAGGTTTTTGAAATCTCCCTCTCTTTTTAATTTCCACTGCATTTTAATTCAATTTTAGAAATACGATATTATTCGATCGTAAGAAAGAATTATTTTACAAAATGAAATTAGAGCGGTGGTTGATTATACAAAATGGAGCAGTGAATATTTCACGATTTGCCTCAATTCATATCAATTTTTCTTCCGAACAATAGGTTTCAACTTGATTCACATCTCTCTCTAAACGAAACATCGCAACATCGTGTTTCAAGCTAAATTAATTCTACACTCGATAATTAGCCAATAATCAATCACTTTTCGGTAACCTATCAAATAATAACATGCATTCAGATTTCATTACAACGATCATTTTACAACAATATCCTACTTATTAATTAATTTATCACGGAAATATTATATATCAATCATCTGCCATGATTAGCCAAAACAATATGCATCCATATTGGCTGATAAAATGAAAAATCACACACGTGCAATCTTCCAAATCGTGGAAAACTTTCCAACCAGCAATGCAAAATGGCGACCGAGATATGCGAGAAGAGGAGAGAGAGAGAGAGAGAGAGAGAAGCACGATAAAATAACGTGTGTGCATATATATATATACACATTTTTAATTAATTGAACATTAATAAAATCGGGTTGGCCGAAATTTAGTAGAGTGCCGGATATTGAAAACACCGGAAAAGGGACGTATCTTTCTTTTTTCCCGTTCTGCAAAATGAACTTCAGCTTCCTATGCCGATCTGTGTAGAGGAAAAGTCAATGAGCTTCGATTAACCGATAGAAGCCTGGATCCGGGATGTTTCTCTCATTTCGTACGTTCCTTGATTGAGAGGTGTCAGTGACGAGAATGTTACACCTCATTTGGTTTCAAAGATTAATTTTTTCGAAAAGGCGACGACGATTTTCAGCGAGTGAAAAATGAAGTTGGAAATCTTATCCGAATTTAATAATATTTTTACGTAAAAGTACAAATTTTGAAGGTATTAATCCTTTTTAACGTGTGTTCAATTTGATAATTCTCCCTAACCTCACTTTTTCTCTGGTAAGAATTCGATTGACGGAAGAAACCGATTCTTAACGAACGATGCCGAAGAAATCCGAGCGCTATACCGATAACGTAGAAAACTACCGTATTCGCTTTCGCACGATTTTTCTCCTCCTCGACAGAGAGTAGGATATTCCCCAAACAATCCCTTTCTAAAAGCGAAACGAGAGAAACAGGGTAGTATTATCGCGTACAAGCGAAATGGAAAACAATCGAGAAAGGTACACGAGTAATCCTCGGCTTGAAATTGATATTACCACCCTTGGCTCCCATCTTGATAACGTTCAAGCTCATTAAGGGGGAAAAATACGCGGTTGTTAATGACTTTATCAGGGAGGGGAACGGGGGGACGACGCGGTTTCCGGCGGCCGCTAAGACGCCGCATCGAGAGATTTAATCGCCCGGTATTTAGCCGTTTTCTCTGCCCCGAAAGCGGCAAGATTAATAGCCGCAGCGCGAGAAGCTGCAACGCGAATTTACATCGCAACGCGTTCTTTAAGAAAATTGCTCCCCCTAATTCCCAGCCAGCCGCATTTCCCGTAATATCGCGCCTGTTGAAATTTCTTCCCCCTCCTCTCGACATTCGGCGAACGTCCCCCGCCCCTGGTTGGTGGGATTGGGCGGGACGTTAAACTTGAAATATGTGCCAGAACCACAGCCACTCGGTGGATTTACTTTCTCGAATGATGATCGTCTAGACTTTCCACCTATATTTTACTCCCGCGATCGTTAACCACCTCCAGACGCTTTTTAATTTAAGGGTGTAGCGGAGAGGGATCGCGATACCGGGCGAAAGGAGCGAGAGTAAATCGGAAAAACGTGGAACGATTATTATTTTTGATAAGAAGGAAGCTCCTTCTCAGGTAAAAAGGTAGGAGTTTATCATAATTTAAAATTGATTGAAATTCAAAATTGATTTTCAGTGTAATCATAAAAAATGTGAATGATAAGTGGGATATGGATATATATTGTTAATTTATTTTTTAATATTATTATAATTTCGTTGCTCTGTAATATCGTATTTTGTGTTTTACGAATTTTTGAACAATGCAAAAATAATGTTTCTTATTATCATGTGATATATGATATATGATATATTCTTGTTGCGTTTCGTTCGCGAAATTGTTATCCTTTCCAATATCCATGTACGCGCGACAGTGGCCAGCAATATCGCAAGGCGTTTTAATTAATTACGCGGCCTCGAAAGTGGCCGCCGCGACGTTACACCGAAATTCATTCAGAAACTTTAGTCCAGTTTGGCGGGGAAAATATTTTCAAACGGCACGAGCGATGAAAATTGAAGCCTTTCCTCGAATTCCTAGCCAATTTTGGCCCGACTACTTTGAAACGAGGAGAAAATTAACGAAAGCGAACGTACCATCAAGAGAAAAGCAGAGAGAGAGAGAGAGAGTAAAAGAAAAGTTCGCGATTATACACGGCGAGGCAATAACGTGAATTACGAATAACTCAGTCGGTAAGTGCCTTACCGTGACGGAATTTACGCTGAAAACGCCAACCACTTTCGTTTCCAAAGGTTCAATAATTACGTTTCCAATTTTTTTTCTCAGTGTTTTTCGTACCTTTATTCGTTGTTTTTTCGACGAGTTTAAGCGCGAGAGGTCGAGCTCTTTGGTTGTGGCAATATTCGTCGCAATTTTCATCGCTTGGTCGGGCAATATTCGAGTCTTATTGGAGACACGATGTTTCGCAATAATTAATTGCGAAGCTGGATTGTCGCGTTTGTTCGCTACTTTCGTTTTTCCTTTTTTCTTCTTTTCTTGTTTCCCCCTTTTTTAACACGGAACGAGTTTGCGACGGAGATTAATGGAATAGCGATTCGATACGTGACGTTGACTGTATCCTCGACCAATTTTTGGAAATAGAATTTTTCGAGCAAAGCGTGACGTATGAAACTTGACACCGATCTTTATCTCGTTCGTTCACGCTCGTTCTTTTTTGGTTGAATTAAGTACTGTGTTTATGCCGCGACGATAAAATTAATCTACCAGAGACGAAAAAGTGAGAAGGCACGTGTTATAAAAAAAAGAAAAAAAAGAGAAATTTTCGTTATATCGTTTTATTCTGTTATATATAGAAACTGTTATATAGAAAAGTATTTTAATCTTTTTCCCAGACCGAAAAGATAAAGACTTGACTGACGACTCGATCCTCAGAATTCCGTGCCCGAATTAATTAATTATTATGTATATCGTATTTGTATTGACACGAGGGAAATGTCTACGTTTATATAAGAATATAACGTCACGTGTAATGTTATTTCTAATAATATCGTTGAAATATCTATCTTCATCCCTTATTGTGTTAATTACACGACCCTCTTCTCTTTCGTCCTCTCGAAAAGTAGGACACCTTTAATGCACCCTAACTATCTTACACGTATAAATCCAGTGAAACAACCTGAAGAAAACGAAGTCAAACAGAGAACGTTCTTGAATCCAGACACTCTTCGCCTCTTCCTCGTTCTCGCTAATTGCAGGGTTAAAATCTTACCTTTACCGTGCTTTAATCTTACTTGACTCAAGTCAAATATTCCTCGAATCGTTCTGTTAATCTTCTGTATATTATATATATATATATATATAAGCTTATGATAGATTTATGATGCTATAGAACATTTAAGATAAAAAATAACGAAAATTCGATCGACTTGCTATTACTATTTACTATTTTAACCAACAATTTTATTAACATTTTTTCCTCAAACAATAAATATATCATACTTTGAATCGTTTACTTCGTTGTTTGTTCTTATTAATATGGCTTCCAATTCTTTAAAATCGATGAAAGCCTGGGAACTAAAAACTAATTAGCTTCGAAATTAATTATCCCATTTCCACAAATTAGAAACATTTCAAAAATTTAAATCGATCGAATCTGCTCAATTCCATCGAAAATTTTTATATTTTGGCGCGAAAATTTAAAATTTAAAATATCGAATTTGACCAATTCAAACAGTTCTCGTATAATTCTTAGAGCTGCGATTCTCCTTAATTTCGATCGATCCTACGATGCGCTCCTTCGTGTCGACTCGATCGTCCAAGTGGCTAAGCATACACGGGGATCGAAAAGCGGTTTAAAGTAGATTTAAAGCGTCACGGCTCCGCAAATTTCCACCCGATGTCCTCCCTCTGCGGCTCGACTGCTCATCCTCCTCGAACGGTGAAAAACCGACCTTCGTGCGTGTGTATCGAGAACGATGAGGCAAATATTTTTTCACCGCCACCCACGTATACGATTTTCGTTAAGAGCGGACTATCCTTGAGAAGGAATAATGGTAGATCGATAAATTGCGGTGAAAAATATTTCATAAATGGTAGTCGAGCAGGGTAACTGCTGGGCCTTGCCCCGATCTGTACACGTTTAATACCGTGGTGCCGTAAATTTTATCGGCGCCTCTGAAAGACCGTCTGTGCTCTAATGTCTTATTATTTGGGATTAGAGTTAGCGCAGATTTATAGCTCGAAAAAAAAAATAAATAAAGAATCTATTCTTGCGGTTCTTTTATTCCAACTTGAAAGTTCCAAAGTTATGGAATTTTTGTACTCGAATAAGGATATTTATGTTTTTTTCTTCGCGGATAGTAAAATATGGATTTTTTTTTATCGATAAATAATTTCTCCATTTCACTCGTCAATGATTAATAATTTGATTTTTTTTAGATTGTAATTAATATTAATATATTATACAATGTAAGAACGGTAATTAACTTTTATTAATAATACGTTAATTAATTGCAAAGTTAATTGATTGCAGCTGTTTTAAATAATTTCTACAATTTGATATTATCATAAATTTAATTAATTATTTAATTGCTTTACATAATTTCTACACCTTATTATCGTTATTATAAATTAATTAATTGCTTTAAATAATTTCTCGTAACTTTTATCCTAAATTTAAGATTATCTTATTTTCTTCGATTATATTTCGTTGTACGTAATCCAGAACAAAAAAAGAATTTCACAAATTGATAAAAATATTGGAAAAAATGTTACTTTCTTTGAAAAAATTTCATGGATATAGAAATACGCAAATTTATAAAAGAGTCCTCTTCATATATTGACGCCTCCTAGCGTCAAATACAATAAACTAACGCAAACCTCAATTTTAGTATCTATAAATGACAATCGAATCTCTTGAATGAAAAATTCGTGATTAATTTCATACGAATTTATTACAAATATAACGTATAATATCGAATGTATATACACTGAGAAAAGTCGTTCAAAACTTGCTTATAATCTTCCGAATACGTAAAATATACACACTATTCTCGACACTAAAAAATAATTATCAAATAAACGATAAATAATTTTCACGATGATTCCCAATTTATTATTTCTTCGATAACGACGATAGTCCAAATAGTTACACTATATATCGAAAATCAATTCGAACGTCCTTCTCTCTTCGCGTCTCTCATTATTTAATCACACTCGAGGCATTCCGCGCGAGCACACGCACGCTCGAGAGAATAGTTGGAAATAAGAAACGGTGAAGCACAGGTGGGCAAGTTTTTCTCGCGGTTGAAATATCGCCGTTCCTTCGCGTTTTAAATCGAATAATAAATAATAAACACGTATACAGCGGGAAACGCGTGAAGTGGTTCCAGTCATTATTCTCTGCCGCGCATTCCCCGTGACATGAATTTACACATTTCGCGCATTGTATCCACTTTTCTCCCGGCCGCGTGTCGCGTGAATATAAACCGACGCAGTAAATCCACGGACGAATGCGAGAGACGGATGCCTCGTGTGTGAAACAGTGTGTTAACCGACCAACCGACCTCACTCTCCTCTTCTCACCGAGCCTTCGAATTATCGCGTTCGATAATCTCGTTTACGACTTATTTTCAGTCCGCTCTTCTTACTTCGCGTCAAGTTCACATACAGTTATAAAAGTTTTACGAATTTATCAAAATCAAGGATTATGTGAATATATGTAGATATAGCTGAAATCAATGCTTTTGAATTGTTTTTCTTTACAAATTTTGATGATATTTAAATTTTAGATACAAATTCGAGGATTAATTTAAGTCGAAAAATAAATTTCGAATTTTCGTTAGAATCAAATTTTACAAAATAGATACAAAAGATGTAAATAAACTCAAACTTAGATCAAACGAATTTACTTACTCGGAATGAAGTAACTTTTAAATAAACATCTCAACTACAAAGAAAAATTAAACAAGAAGATCCTCGAATACGCTCAAATCTTTATCTCGGCCAAACATTTTCGAATAAACTCAATAATAAAACTATCCCTTTGTATCCTCCCCCCTCAAAAAATCCGCTCGAATCGAAAGCGAAAGTTCAAATCGCGGCTACGCGAACAATAAACAAATTTTAGCGAAAGAGAATAATCGGGCGGAGACGTCGAACGCACGTCGCGGTCGTTCATCGTGCTCCCGTGAATCGGGTTGGCGGGGAGAAAAATCAATGCGACCGTGAAAAGCTCGAAGAGGGAAAGAGAGGGAAAGGCGGAGAAGAGGGATGGGAGAGGTAAAAGGCAGCCGGTTCGAATCGCTTTTTATCCCGCGGTTCGAAACGAGGCAGTTGGAGGGGGTAAAAACTGCGAAGAGCGACGCGTCAAGGGAAACGAAAAGACGGTTGGTCTCTGGGGAAGGCATCGAACCATCATCCCTTCGAGCCGATTCTTTTTCGACTCTCTCTCTCTCTTTTCGCAAGTGAGAGGATTTATACAGCAGTTGGGTCGGACGTGGCCACGTATAATCGATATCGCGTGTAACGTCACGTTTCAATCATCAAACGATGTTGGAATGCTGCAAAAAGGCTGGGCGAGGAGGAGGGGGAGCCTCGTGAAATATTCTGGACACAGGGCTGACTTCGCCTTTGGGAATGGCTCGTGCTTTTTGATCTAGGTTATCCGCGTTTCAACTTTCTCGGATGGATACTTTTTTCCTGTTATTTTGAATTTTGAATTTCGCGCTTGATTATCCATTGATCGATTAATTCTCCGAGTTATTCGTTCACAGCAGGTAAAGGAATTACATAGAATTAGCTACTAATTTCAATTTCTGGAAGAGGTTTTATTTATAGGAATCTCTGAGAAATCGACAGTTAACCGGTTGCATATAATTCGTATTACACGTTTTTCGCAACGAACTTTCAACAGGATTCTTATATTTAGGAACAATGAGGAGTTAAAAGAGAATAGCTGATTTTAAGTTTGCCTCTTCCTTTTCCATCCTTTCTCCTCCTTTATAATGAGTTTTTACGTTTAATTGCTTTGGAAATTCCCCGGCAAACTGGGAATCCACCACCATGTAAACTGGCCGGAAACGGGGACAGACGAGATCCAGTCGAGCTCCTAACTAAAAACCGAAAAATCAAGGGAAGACTCTGGGTGGAACTATTCAACGGCTTGGCCACGGTTTCCAAATTGAATGAACCACTTAAATTAATAAGCTCCTCGGCCTCGAAGGAAAGCTGGCCAATTACCAGAATGTTCGTCTTTCGATGGTAGGAATCGTCCAAGGGAGGAACTTAATATTCTCTTTAACCGGAGTCGTATCGAGTGATCCACGATCGCCAAAGGCGGTAGAATTTAATTATCATTCCGAAATTTTGTTCCAAGGAGGGTAATTAACGAAACGATCGTAAATTAATTTGCGATGCGATGATTTTTCGAACGTTTTTTTTTTCCTGGATCGAACAAAATATCCAGGATGATTTTCAAAAAAAGTTTAGAATAAATTTTAAGGAATTATCTTTCATTGTTATATTAAAATTATATATATATTTATTTATATGTTTTGAGATTTTTTAACAATTAATCGAATAATACATTGCGTTTTTGCGTAACAAACGTCGAAGAGATCGATGTTTATTTCCGTTCCAGTTATTAACGAGGGTCCATAAGTTTCAAGACTTGCCGCCTCGAGCCACCATCTTGTAAATTTTCAAGCACTCGCTCGTTTACGGACTAATGATGTCCAACGTTTTCGAAGGTCTTAAAAGTTTAAAATCCTCCATATTTCCAAGGGATGTTGAAAAACTTTTCAAGCAAAATCGTTGTTTTTACGATGAAATTGCTAGAAATATGATGTATTCAGCGTTCCTCTTTGACTCCTGTTAGGAGAAATTCTCGCGTAATTAAGAGAAATTCTTTCTTCATGCCGCGTATACCCGGCATAAACAGGCTTGAACACGTAACTGGAACAGTTGCTTCGATTACTACGTATACGTGTTTAATAATTTTAAAAATGTTTAATAAAAATTGAACGAACTCTAAAGAGTATAATTTAGTTAGTTCGTTTAGTTCGTTTTCTTGATTTATACATATTTTTATTTACATCGTAATAAACACAAGAAGCGATTCATGTACAAAGAAAATCTGTAACAGAAACCATTTTAAGCAGAATAACCAAAATAAAGCAGAAATAGAAAATGGAAAAGTAGCAAAATTAAAAATAAAATTTTCATTTTATCTCGTAAAAAACTTGAAATCAAAACTCGTAGATAAAATGAAGAAAATTATCGAAATTGCCTTTTACTTACTCGTCATATTTACAGTTATCGAGATATTCATCATCACATTTGGTAGCTCGCAATTGACCAGTGCAAGGTTTATATCAAAATAAACGAGAATATGCAAACAGGAGATGTGCGTGTGTAACAAGATTGGAAATAATATAAGACACAGAGCAAAATTCCACGCTTCTAATCGTATTTCATTCGTTGAACAGAAGTCGATACGTCCGGAGTTACAGCGGTTTAAAGTTTTTCTGATTTTAATAGAATGTAATAGAGTTTCTAAGATACACTGGGTCGAGTGGTGGGGAGGAGGTGGAAGTGATTGGTTGAAGCGCGCGAAAAGGACGGAGATAGTGGACAAGTTAAAAATTACTCTCTTCTTTACACAACGATATCTCGGAAACTGGAAATCGTATCGCGATAAATCAAGCACCGTTTTAAAGAGCATGATTCCCCGCTTCCAACGATCGTCCATTTATCGTTTTGCGTTAACTAACTTCGGAGTTACGGCGATTCAAAGTTTCGTCAATTTTAATAGACGAATTCGATCGAAATTTTAAAGCGAATCGTAGCGGATTCAAGAGTTTCGCTTCAATCTACTTAATCGTAGAACGCAAACGAGACTCGGATAAAATAATATCGTTCGACTTGTTCGAAAGCTCGTACGATAATACGTGTCTACGATGTTGCGATTTTCAAATTTACGTTCGAATAATAAAGCTCGAATATCACGGTGTAAATTTGTGTTGCGCATGCCGCTTTTCAAAAAAAAAAAAAAAAAAAAAAAAAAAAACGCGCGAGCAAGCGTTTTTCACGGGTGGAAAAATCTGGGAACACGGGTAGTATCGGCTAAACGCCGTGGGCGACTCGCAATTAATCGCGACGCATTATTCATGCGAATAGTGCGGGTGTTGCTGCGGGAAAGAAGACGTGAAAAAGTAGCGCAATTACTCGATACGCGGACGGCTATTATCAGCGAACAGGGATACATTAAACGAAACGAGAATATTAATTGTCACGTATTAGATAGTTTCGTGAATTTTTTCTCTCGCGAGGTTGGATTTGAAATTAAGATGTTTACGAATATTTTATATCGTAATTTTAAGATAAAATAGGTTAGCTTTGAATGATTTATTTTATTAGGATAATAAAAGGAGTGATAAATAGGAAAGTTTAGATTCTATTTCAAACGTGAAAAAATTTCAAGTAACGAATATTAAAATTATTATTATAATAATATTTAACCTTTGTCTTTTTTCCAATCAAGTTGTATTGTTATCTAATTATTATCTAAAAAAGGGTATAAATAATTTGCGTTTTAAATTACTTTCTCACTCACAAAGTTTTCAAACGAAGTAATTTTTTATTTAAATATATTTTTCACGTTGAATAATCTACGCCTGTAGAAAAATTGTTTTCGCTCGTTACAATGGTGTTAGATTTAGTACAACACGGATGATCTTTCCCACCAATTGTTTCATGGGAATAACATTTTAGTTTTAAATGTGGTTAGCATAAATTCCCCCAGAATTTAACAATACATATCGCGGATAGAATGAAAGTTGAAATAAAATAACGTTTCATCGCAAGCTTTTACGTCAAATTTACTAATTTATTTAAGTGGATTAACTCGAATAAATAAATAAATAAATAAATAAATAATTAAATATTTGAAAATAATATATATGCGTTTCACGGGAAATAAAATTAAATTTTTCACATCATTCGAAAAAATAAAAATATTAAAATCGATAATTCATCATTTCAATTTGCGTATATATACTTGAAATGAAATATGCCCAACACTTGTCGGAAACGGGAATTAATTCGTTCAAATAAAAATTTCAATTATATCGAATAATTTTTTAATCTATCTCGAACGAATTAATACGAGTAAAAAATTATTTAAAAATAATTCATACATCTATCTATGTTTATCTCGAATCGCGTTATTCATCCTGAAAGAAACTTCCCCTCTTTCAATTTTTTATTCTTTTATTTATTAACGTATTTTCAACAGAAATAACTAAAAATTCAATATTTGTATTATCCCGATTACATCAATTATTTCAAAGAGCGAATAATCGAAAGCAATAACCTCGATCAAATAAAATGGCGAGCAAAATTCACTCGAAACAATCGAAATAAACGTATGTTAAACTTGAACGGAATTAATCACACTTTCTTAAATACGATGGAGTGCAAGAAACGACTCGTGGAAATCGCGCCCCAGGTGTGGAGGATCGCACTATCTCTTCGTGAGGGGGTAGTTTTCCAAAGTCGTTCGACTTCCAACGTGTCCACACACTTGCTCGAAATTGCTCGAAGCGTCGCCGATTCCCATAAACGAACCTTTCTGGTTAATCTCGCGCATGCAAATCGGTCGAGCCACGTCCGAGTGTTCTCCCTCCTCGCTTATTAATAACGCACGAATAAATTTTGCGATCCGATCACGATATCGAAAACGTGATCCACCTTGTTTCGAAACAAAGTTACCCGGAGATATCCAGGTGGCGACACGGGTACTGAATTTTGAATCGGCCAATCGTGTCCCTCCCCCTCCTTGTTTCTGTCCGTTTGTTGGACAGTTGGGGGGCAACTTTGCTATTTTCCCTTCTTCCAGCAATTAGATTAGCTATAATTCGAAAAGTTTGGATTATTGAATTGAAAATCTGCAATTAAAATCAGTTCTAGTTTTTAATATCGTTCAAGTTCCGCTTACATTCGTTTGTTATTTTTCGAAGCTTATCTTTCGTCGATATCCGCGGAATTGAAAGTGAAAATGGATATCTCGCGAAAATTAAAATGAGAAATTAATGTTTCATTCGTATTTGGATGTAGATTTTTGCATTCGGGAATAAAATTATTTGATAAAAATCGTTGGACGCTTTGTTATATCTTGTGATATATTTTGTATATTTATATATTAAATAAACTTAGCTTTCAATCATATCGAATATTTTCTTATGGGCTTACATTGTTTTATTTGTCTTATTTTCTTCGTTATTTCTGGATGTTTAAGGAGGAGAGAAAGGATTCAAAATTTTTATTCAAGATTGGAAGAATCGATAAAATTTCTAGCAATCTTTCGAAATTCTTCCTCAAAAAAAATAAGCCATTGAAATATAGAAAAATTGTCCAGAATTGTAATTATGCGACAATTTCTCGTTCGATTTCGACTTAAAACGAACGAAAATTAATTCTAACAAAGAGGTTGCAACAATTCAGTTGTTAATTTTGACAAGCACACGCGTATCTTTTTAGATGTATCCATTTAATTGAAATAGCAGATTTTATTCTATACAAGAGATATTCAAAAGTTTTTAAATTACTTGCATTTAGAATTTTTTTCCCTCGCATTTAAATCGTGTAAGACGATGATGCGACACTAGCGCCACGTGACCATAACTACCGATCTCTTTTTACAAAATATATTTTTGTAATTTTTTGACTAGATAAAGATAAATTTATTAACAAATTAAAGCTCAAGGTAACGAACAATAATATAATAAAAATATACTGAATACAAGAGTAAATAAACTGCAATTTAATACGTTTATTGAAAGAAATACATAATTTTGAGTAATAAAATAAATTCCTGATTTTGAACTTTATTTCGAATTAACAATCTAAATATAATCTTGTCTATAACGACGAGCATAATTTATGAAAACTATATCGAAATCAATTTGAAAAATTACTTGGTATCGAACAAATTGCACAAATGGAAAAGTTTAATTGATTCGTATTTCGAGAAACGAGTCAGTCATTGTTATTTTTAAGCTTCATCTCTGTCATAGAATCACAAAAAACGACTGTGCACGAATTCACTCTTGAAGAGCGATTACAAAACGTAGATGAACTGCGATTATAGGATTTAATGGAAGGAAGGAAATTATTTTTTCTTTATTTACAAATCCCAAATCGTTGACCTGCGTGCAAATAATTTAGAGGAATGCCTCTTTAATGATCCTAAAATGTAAAATGTCCATTGCTTGTCTTTGTTCCTAAACCAGCATCGAATAGTATGGATATTTATCAAAGGATATTTGAATTTGACTTTGAAGCAGCGATACCAGCATTGGTCTGATCGAATAGTTGGAAACTAAGTATACAGGGGAGAGGTATCGTTCAAACTATTTTTGTGTCGATCAGTTCAAACGCTACGCAAACGTTCAAATGATAAATTATAGATATTGGAGAAACCAAAATGATTAATAATTTGAAAAATCATCGATCAGTTAATAAATCATGATGTAAAATTATGTTGTTAATTATATTTTGCAAGTTTCAAGATATTTTAATAATTTTAATTGAATTCTGAAAGATAATTCTGTAACTTGAGATTATATTAACATTATAAGTTATTAATTGTAATAGTAAAAATAATAAGCATAAATAAATTCGACAAAGGTTAACTGATTATTTTGTAGAACTCTATTTAAATAGACATTTCAATGATAGAATTTAGAATCTTATTTTATGAAATTTTCTTTATACAAGATGTTAATAATGATATACAAGGAACAGTTGTAATAAATTACATTTAGATGAAATGAAATGACAATAGAAACTTAAATTAATAAGTAACTCTCGAGCAACAATTTTTATATTTGGACTTTAAATTCTTCGAACGAATCTCAACATCCAATATAAAAGACAGAAAAATTGCAAATTATTAGGACAGTGCAAACGTTTTTGAATTGCAACGTAAATGAAAAAATTTATTTCTTCGCCTGCCATAAACTGCTATACAGATTGAATTCATGAGGAAGTATTTTTTTCCAGGTTGGGGGAGGACATCCTTTCTGTCAGTTTCGAGAGTGAAATTTGAGCCCATATATCTTTATTTCCTTTTTATTTATTTATTTTTTTTTTTCGAAATTTCGCGCGACAACCGAGCATAGAAGCATCCGTTTCGGAACCCAAAACAACCGATTCGCATTTTTCCGCATTTGTCGAAGCGTTAGAGCGTAAATTCGGTCACGCCGCGGAAAAATAACAGTGACGCCGGCTGCCAGCTGGCAATCGTTGCGAGTAACCGAAAAAAATACCTGTTGCAAAAAAATAAAAATTCATCTCGTTTTAATAGATGTCCTCCTTCATTGAGGATGGAAAAATTTTCTAAAAATATTATATAATTTTTATTTCTTCTAACATTGAATGGAGTATAGATCAAGTTATCCTGGTTATCACGTTTCCCTCACAATTTCGAAAATAAATCAATTGTCTCCAATTTCTTTCTTATTATATATGTATTTGAAAGAAATATAAGAAATAAAAGAGACAGTGATTCTAGTTTTTACAATTTCGAAAATAAATTAATTTTCTTTAATTTCTTATAGTAAATGCAAAGAGATTTCAGTGTATTTCTCTGAAATAAATATAAGAAATAAAAGACTCATTAACTTTAGAAATTGTCTTTTATTTTTCGTAGCATGAATGGAATATAGATTAAGTTATTGTAGTTTTTTGTTACAATTTTAAAAATATCTAATTCTAATTTCTTATAGTAAATACAAAGAAGTTTCAGTGTATTTCTCTGAAATAACTTTAAAGATTGTCTTTTATCTTTCGTAGCATTGAATGGAGTATAGATTAGATTATTCTAGTTTTCGTAAAAATTTCGAAACTTCTTATGGTACATGTAAAGAGATTTTAATGTATTTCTCTGAAATAAACATAAGAAATAACTTTAAAGACTCTCTCTTACCTTTCGTAACATTGGAATGGAGTATAGATCATTCTCATTTATCATTATTCAATTTTCGCGTTAAAATTTTGAAAATAAATTTTTCTAAAATTTCTCCCTTCTAATTGTAGCAGTAAAACTTTCAATACATATTTTTCTGAGCCATTAAACGTAGTAACTGCATGGAATAAAAGAACACCGATTATACATAAAAATATCTCTTTCCCTCAAACATGAAAACAACAATAATTTATAGTTACAATATACACAGAAAGCATCGATAATTACTGTCCAACTATCAACAACAATTTATCCCTTTAATCCAATTTACTTACCTCATACGTCATACATTATACACGTGTATACGATATAATATGACGGGGCACGTACATTCACGTTTTATCTTACCCACCCACCACTATTCAACGTCAGATTCCGAGTTTCTGAATAATGAAGATATTAATCACTACCGTGATTAAAGCCCGCGTACCGAAATTTCGGGGCCGAAAACCGCGATATTTTTTCTACAATACCGTGCCAATCCGGCTGTAAGGGTTGCATTTTGAAAATGAACCCCTTCAACCCCTTCTTCTTACCCCCGTCCCGATCCTACGCCCATGGAAACAAAACGCGAAACTCGCCCCCAGGCGCGTACACGAATAGCTTCGAAAGTGGCTGCAATTTCGAACAACCTGGAACGCCTGGACGCGAGCGAGGGGGTGGTATATCCCAAAGGGTGCGGGTCTGATGAGGAGGGGGGAGGGTCAGAATCTCTGGCCAGATATCAGTTCCGGTAGTTTACGAGTTTCTCCGCTCGGAGGGGGAGGGATCGGTCGGCCGGAAGATGAGAAACACGAAGAAAGGGGTGAATGTGGGGCGAAATGAAAGCGCCAGGAGACGTATGAATCGAGGAGGCTTGATTAACGAGATAGGGGTCGAAGATTGGAGAGTAATTGATGAATGCGGAGGCATTTCGTTATAAAATGTTTGTACATTTTTATCAAGTCTGTTCTTTCTCGTTGGATAGGGGTGAGGAGAAAAGGATTTGTGATTGTATATAACGCATGCATTATAACGTTGATGTTTTTTCGAATTCCAAAGCAAGCACGCGCGTACAATTCTCTCTTCAAAGAGGGAAGTTGAAGGGATTGGACGGCCTTCTCTCGCGGGAATCAAGGTTAAAACGTAGACCACCCAGAGATTCCTGTGAAGAGATTCATTGAAATCGGCGCGAAAAGCGCGTCGAAATGGCATTTAAATTCGAAGCATCCACTTAACGCCGGCATCGGGCCAAGCCGGCTCGAAAGGGGTAATTAAATAGCATTGGACGACCATTTGGACGAGCATTTCGTGATACTTGTCCCCTGCGAGTGCATAAAGGACTCGTTCAGCGCGAAAGAGGAGCTAAAGGACAGTGGAGGAGACGGCCGTTTACTCCCCCTTCGAAATGAAAGTGGGTATCTTTTTAACTCCACGAGAACGTGTTCCCTGGGTGTATCTCCAAGTTGGCATTGACCCATACTAGATATTTACTTGCTCTCCACGTGGTGTGCATCTGCGTTCCCCCGTTTGAGAAAACTTTGAGAATAACGTACGAGTCTGGTTTTACGAAGGGGCGATAAAAATATTCGTAACTTTTAGGATAAATAGAACAAGTATTGGCTATCCTACACTATAGATTAGATAGATTATATAGTACTATAGATAAGAACATCTATATTTTTCCAAATGTAATTATTAATCCAATAATGACCAACAGTGATGCAATCCACTTAATTCAACTCGTCTATCCATTCGTGTTCACTTGTGGCTAGATTGAATCAAAAGCCATTCACGCTCGCGCTTCAAATTTTCGTGACTGTGACAAATCCAATAACGACGATGCATCCAACAGAAAATAACCCACCTAATTTAAATCGAATATATATACCATTATATCGATACGATATTCGCGGTTGCACTATATATTACGCTATATAGGTTAGGTTAGACGAGGACGCCATCTACACCGACAGTTTGCAAACGTAATCATTCATATCACACCTATGAACACAGATATCGCAGAAAATGCGATCGACACGAAACGAGATCCGTTTGATCAGGCCGCTAATCAAGTATAGAAGAAACGAGCCGTGAAAAATTCCGACGATCAACCCACGTCGACCAAGAGCCGTGGAAACAACAAGGTCGTGCTCATTTCGCGGACGCTCCACCCGCGTTATTGTTCTCGCAATTACGCTTCGAAAATCCACCTTCTGCCGGCTCTAACGAACTTTCGGCAAACGCGATTCCCCGGGTTCCGCAAATATTTGCACGGCTCCGCGGCTGTTATCCCAGCGTCGCGACGACCCCTCTGCCTCCTCCCATCCTCTCCCATCTGGTCTAAGTCTACAACCGTGAAAAATTTCCCGCGATTATGATTTTTTTCCAACTTTCCCTCAAACGTGACCTGGTCGGGGAGACTCGTTCCTTGCCCAGTCTTTCGTCAATCGTAGAATTGATGATGAATGAAGATAAATATTTAATATCACTTTGGTATTATGGAATGAAAATGGTATTTCGAAGTGAGATGACAAAGGGAATAAGAAATCAAGGTTAAAAGTGTTAAGAGCGAGATCCATTAATACTTTCCCTTTCTTTCATCATTTTTGAGAAAGCTGTTCGAACGCAAGCTGTACACGTGGCACATTCATCGCTCTCGAATTTTTGATCCCATTCTGAATACCTTCCATTCATTTTTCGACCCTTCGCCACACTGCCTCATCTTCCATCCACCCTCTCTGACCCCGTGTATTCCATCTTTCATCAAGCGGGATCGTTTCCCGTTCTTCTTTCAACCTGGTTGAAATGGTTCCATTTGGAAAATGAAGATCTACCTGGTTTTTTCTTCCTTGGGGAAGAATGATAAACGTTCGTGAATTCTGGACGAAATTCGTTTTTAAAAAAGGAAAAATTGTCAAATTTTTTGACGAACAGAATATATTTCGCATCGGAGAACTGCAATTTACCGATTAGAACGAATTACGTTTTAAAAATAGGCAAAATGGTTGACCCTTAACATTATCGAATTGTGTGTGTGTGTGTGTGTGTGTGCACCAAGGGGGAAATGCAAAAATGGGAAAATATTCACGACGTATCGAATTTCGATCGCCATTCGCCAGCCATCGATTCTCCCCCCTAACCTCGAAATTGAATATCAACCCATCGGATTCCAATCTATCCATCGATTTGCGTCCTTGCTTCCTCGTTACCTTGAACGCTCATATTCCGTGGCTAATCAAGAGGGTGAGTTCGATCGCGTATCAGGGGGGGAGAAATTGCTCGGCAAACATCTTCCCGTGTCTCGCATGCAGATGTACCCACGTGTACCCAACGTGGCTTCGTTCCTCTCCGTGCTTCCTCCTCCCCGTTCTATCATTCTTTGCCTTTTCCTCGATCCTTGTGCAAACGTTTCTCGTTCGGAATTCGAATAGGCGAATCGCGAATTTTCTCGACTCGTCGAGCTCTTTACTTCCAAAAGGAGTTCTCTACCTTTGGCGAGAAGTTTTTGGCCGAATGTAAGAAGGTCTCGTCAGAAACAGCGTGATTTTGATGGATTCTTTCATTTTTCGATAAAATGGCTTCCATACAGGGATCTGATATCTGATAATATAATATAAATATAATCTGACAATACGATTCGTCTATTATCATATTAACGCATCTCGATTAAACGCAATCGAAACTCGAGCCTGTTTTTACCTTGCAACCCATCAAGTCCAAGAAGGGGATACGAACAATCGAGATCGAACGTCCATTCAATCGCGGCTACCTGTTGTCCCTTCGCTCTGGATCGTCCACAAGATGACTCTCTCTCCGGTACGCGTACAAATTGGTAGCGGAGCGTCGTGCCAGCTTATTAGCTGACGATGCACGGTCCATTATTTCCTTCCAAACAATGGCCGCCATCTCGTGATCGATGCATCGTTGCCGGATAAAAGTTTGCCAGTTAAGAGAGCGGATGGCGAGCGAGCCAGGAGGACTCGATGCGGATGGAAAAAGGGGGATGGAGAAATAGATAGAGAGAGAGAGGGTTGAGAAGGGGTCGCCGATGGCGAGCCCTGCTGGGACTTAATTAGTCAAAGCCCTTGCCAGCTTACTTGCAAGTGCCTCATTAGGGCCGATGTCGCGTCTCGTAATTGGAACTCGCGTCGCGACTAATTACGCGAGGACGACGACGCCCACGGTGAAATAAAGATTCCGCCTGAGCGGAGGCCGACCGCGGACAATCTCGAATTTAGAAATTCGTCGTTTCTCTTCCTCCGCCAGGAAGCCTAGCTGGAAGGATCCGCCAACTTACAGGTGAATCGGGTTTCGTTAGAACGCGGGCTTGATTCGATTTGATGAGGAAATTGAAATATCGGTGTTGGATAGTGAACGATACTCAAGTGTATCGAAAGACTCTAAACTCTTTCCTGGAAGGGATTAGAGATATTCGTTCGTGTGATTCTCAAATGGTCGATTTCCTGTCTGTGAAAAGTATTCGTAATTTCAATTGCACGGATAAATATACTCTTCAGAATATATCGGAAGATTTATCAAGTGTCTCCAACACGTTCCTATTAACTTATTTTTCAGTGAAGCAGATACATTTAAAGTGATAGGATATTTATTACGGTTAAGAATCAAAAATATTCTATAGTCTATTCATCTCCTACTGGAATTTCTAAGAAACAGTCTTGCTTTCCTGTCTAATCCAATTTTCAGTGAAGTAGATATAAAATAGTAGATATTTAAAGAAATAGGATATTTATTACCAATATGGTTAAGAATCAAAAATATTCTGTAAGTCTATTCATCTCCTACTGGAATTTCTAAGAAACAGTCTTGCTTTCCTGTCTAATCCAATTTTCAGTGAAGTAGATATAAAATAATTTAATAAACATTTAAATAGGATATTTATTACCAATATGGTTAAGAATCAAAAATATTCTGTAGTTTATTCATCTCCCATCAGAATTCCTAATACCTTGTTTCCTTGTCTAATCCAAGCAATAACGCAGATACATTTAAGAGATAGAATATTTATTATCAATATAGTTAAGAATCAAAAATATTCTATAGTCTATTCATCTCCTACTGGAATTTCTAAGAAACAGTCTTGCTTTCCTGTCTAATCCAATTTTCAGTGAAGTAGATATTTAAAGAAATAGGATATTTATTACCAATATGGTTAAGAATCAAAAATATTCTGTAGTTTATTCATCTCCCATCAGAATTCCTAATATATATCTTGCTTTTTGATTTAATCCAATTTTCAATGAAGCAGATAAGAGATTTTTAGAATATTTATTACCAATATGGTTAAGAATCAAAAATATGATATTTATTACCAATACGGTTAATAATCAAAAATATTCTATAGTCCATCTCCCATCAGAATTCCTAATACATACGTTGCTTTTTGATTTAATCCAATTTTCAATGCATTTAAGAGATGCATTTAAGAGATTTTTAGAATATTTATTACCAATATGGTTAATAATCAAAAATATTCTATAGTCTATTCATCTCCTATCAAAATTAATAATACAGTCCTTGTTTTCTGATCTAATCCAATTTTCAGTGAGGCAGGTATATTTAAAGTGGTAGGATTTATTACAGTTAAGAATCAAAAATATTATATAGTCTATTCATTTCCTATCAGAATTTCTAGTACACATTTTGCTTTTCGATTTAATCCAATTTTCAGTGAGGCAGGTACATTTAAAGAGTTAGGATATTTATTACAGTTAAGAATGAAAAATATTCTATAGTCTATTCATCTCCTATCAAAATTTCTAGTACACATTTTGCTTTCCGATTTAATCCAATTTTCAGTGAAACATTTAAAAATGTATAACATTTATTATCAATATGATTAAGAATAAAAAATATTCTATAGTCTATTCATCTTCTATTAGAATTCCTAATACCTTGCTTCCTTGTCTAATCCAAGCAATAACGCAGATACATTTAAGAGATAGAATATTTATTATCAATATGATTAAGAATAAAAAATATTCTATAGTCTATTCATCTTCTATTAGAATAAATAATACATATCTTGCTTTTCGATTTAATCTAATTTTCAATGAAGTAGATATATTCTAAATATTGAATCAAAAATATTCTATAACCTATTCATTTCCTATCAGAATTAATAATAGAGTCCTTGCTTTCCGATCTAATCCAATTTTCAGAGACAGGTACATTTAAAGAGTTAGGATATTTATTACGGTTAAAAATCAAAAATATTCTATAGTCTCCTATCTGAATTAATAATGCAGTCCTTGCTTTTCGATCTAATCCAATTTTCAGCGAGGCAGGTATATTTAAAGTGGTAACCTTAATATTTATTACGGTTAAGAATCAAAAATATTCTATAGTCTGTTCATCTCCTATCAGAATTCCTAGTACATAGTCTTGCTTTCCTGTCTAATCCAATAATCTCATCATCCACCACCTTCTTCTAAATTGTCTTTGCGAGCAGAATCGTGAATTTGCCTCTATTAAAAACAAACGGGGGGAATTATTAATAGTCTATAGTCTATTCGCCTCACGGAATTCGTCTTGTCTTCCAAATTTCGCCCCTCCCCCCTCGCCTGTGATCGATATGCAAGGAATTACCGCAGTTTCTCCTGACGAATCGATCGGGATTAACAATGGGCACGACAACGCACGCGCGTGCGGATTGTCCACTTAAAACCTCGTCTCGCGGGGACGACAACGTTCGATGTGTCACGCGAATTTGAAAAAAAGAGCAAACAAAAAGAGAGGTGGGGGAGGAAGCAGGGAAACGCTTTTTGCCTGTCTGTCCGTGTGAACGGCAGTTAACAGAACCATAAATAATGACTTGTCGCGTGCCAGTTTCGTGTCGATTCGTTCTCTCAACTTCGTGAGATTACCTAGCTTTACTAGGCAATCCCACGATACGATACGAATCTCGCTCGGTCTATCGAGGAATTTTAAACCGGCAGACAAACAGACAATTACACTTCTGCTATTTACAGTACAGCCTAGGTACCTATTTATACCGGAATTTGCGAAATTTTCGCAGAAATTCAGGGCGTGCTTCAATTTACGCGCCGACTTCGTTCGTTCCGCGAGCTCTGACACACAGCATTTCGTTCACGATCCAAAACAAAACCGCGAATTCGTAACGAACTTAAGGGGAACAAGGAACTGTCGCTCCCTTTCTTCCCTCTCTTTCCCTTCTCTTCCCCTCTCCCCGTTTAAGACGCTATTATTCGAAGAAACATAATAATAATAATAATAATAATGTAATATTTTTCTTAAAAATGGCAAACGCAATAATAGCCAGTGTACCTGATTAATATCGTAAGATAAATATGATAACAATACAATCGTATAATCAATGACAATGCAAGCAACGTATTATCGCTTGCCTGTAGTAAATACTAAAGAATATCAAGTGGTATTAATATTTTTGGATTTTTAACCCGAACTTAAAATTTACTCCGTTAAATATTAGTCGATAATAACTTTCCAGACTACTCGCTCGGCTAGTAATAAGCTTTAGATTTTACGGCTTCTCTAATTCATAAGCCACGGAGGCGAGACGCGTGATAAATCTCGGACGAGTAACCCACTTTCCCAAGTAATATCTGCATACCGGCGTGGAATTTCTCGGGGAATCGATAGGTTCCGTCGGAATTCGGTGTAACGGAAGTCCTCAAGGCGGCAATTTGTCATCCGCCTAAATCCTCCCCGTTATTGACCTTCACCGGTGTCGATCGGCGGGGAGGAGGCAACCACCTTGGCGGTCTTTCAAGCCCGCGTTCACGGCCCGTAAAATTGCCTGTCGACGCCCTGCGACCCTTTAATTATTCCGAAACGGTTGCGTCGTATCGTAAAAATCCAACGATCCGTGCGTCATAATTGGACGCACTCCGTCTTTGATTGATTTTCACGATCCATTTGTTGCGACGCAACAAGCACTGAAAAGTTTAGAAGAAACTGGAGCGCCATCTAACCAGGATCGTCCAGTGGAAACTGTCATGGTCGCCGAATTCACGAGTTAATGAAACGCTTAATGAAAAATTGAATGCTTCGTGTTAATCGTTTATTGTTCAAGTGAAATTAAATTGTCAAGATTATAGTGAAAAGTTAAATAGAAAATATATTGTTTGGCAAATTTGCTGATTAAAAAAAAAGGTTGCATTAGAATTGATTTTTGAAGGGTGAATAATATCAAAGAATTGATTGAATTTATTGTAAGATATATAACAATAGTTAACAAATCATCTTTTACGGATCCACTATGATTATTTGCGTTACAATATTTTATTGTCAATATATATTTTCAATTTCCAGTGACCGGTTTCAGAAAAGATTAAAATAGATTGAAAATTGTCATTGTAAATTTATATCGATATATTGAAATATTATTGTCAGTATTAGTGATCCCTTCAGGACAAAAGACAATGATTGACAATATTAATTCGTTGCCAACGATCGATAACCAATATTTTTTCGATAATTGAAAATTATTGGAAATATCGGTCGAAAACTATTGAAAGCATTATTGATACACCGTTTCGTGAAGAGAATTGAAATAGATTGAAAATTGTTTAAAAACTATTGGATATTATTATTTTTATCCAATAGTGACACCAATAGTAATCACGTGTAGGTCTCTCTTTGAAAGGTGATGCTAGACAAACCTAATATCCTAACATATGCCAATACTAATGTATTTTCAAGCAAGATCGACTCTAAGATTGGAGATAGCGGTCGTAAGACCTTCATTGACGTTATTACCGCCATATTAATGGGGCCCCTTTAATACGAAAGACGATGATTGACCGGTTAATTCCCAACTGATTGCCTTAATAACTCTCCTCCTCTCGTATACGTAACAAGGTCCTCGAGTTTGACACGAGGGAGAGGAACATTCTTCCACTCCACGGAGGAATCCAGATATCCTGTCGGTCGAGGAGGAGGGAGGGGTCCGTTGAAGGGCAATATAATCCTTTGGAGGGCTGGCATTTTATTACAAACTAGTCGATGCCCGGATAGGCCGATGGAACAAGGAGGAGGGGAATGAGCTTTTCGGGATTCGGACAAAGGGAGGCTGTGTCCGTTCTGGTCGCGCAACCCTTGTATTGTTTCGTTAACGGTAATCCGAAGCTTTCGCTGTCCCAGGATTTTGGATGAAAGGATTTCGCAAAAGACGCTGGAACGACGTATTTGGTAAAAAAAAAAAAAAAAAAGAAAGAAAAAGAAGAAGGAAAAAATAATGGGGGGAAGCTGACGCAGGGATTTGATACAGGATGGCGGTATCGAGGGATGCTTTCGAAACTACATAAGAGAAAAGGTGTCCTTCTTTGGAGAGCCTTAGAATGTGACTGTAAATAAAAAATGGATATGAGACATCGAAAAAAAAATCTCACCAGTATTGGTAATAAAAAGTGAATCAAATTTAAAAGAAATCAAAAAAATAATTTTTCATACATACTGTTGCGACGAAAATAGGCAAGGCAGTGCACTACCTTATCCACCTTATCTCTGTTGCGCCTGCGCGATCTCCTTCGGCGCGTTCGGCACTTTTCGGCAATCTCCGTCTCTCCATCGGCCAAGCCAAAACAGCGACGCGAATAAACGGAACGATTCTCCACGATACACCGCGGCTCTTTTTCCCTCCTCTCTAACGTTTTCCACTCTTAAAATTTTCATATACCATCGCGTTTCACCGCGATTTATCTCCAATGAAATTCCGTACAAATTACGGGTTGCGCGTGGAAGCTTTTCCACGAGATACGAGAATGACCGGCGATAAAAGGTCGATTAAAAATCGTGCTCGGGAATAGGTGATAAAGTGGAATATAACCCGTTCGGACGGATTGGGGAGGGGGAGGAAATCCGCGAACGGGCGTTCGCCTAATTATTATCGTTGCTGTTATTGCGGGAATATTATTACGTGAACGTAATTATTAATACGCGCGTACGGTGGTCAACGGTTTTCCAACGGTTAAATTGGACGTTTCGTAATTCTGTTATCGTTATCATTATTGTTATCATTATCATAATTATTGTTATTGTTATTGCGATTATTTAGTGGATGGGGGGGGAGGGGAGGGGGGTGCGGTGGAACGTGGAAACGGGGTGTAATAACCGCGGCATGAAGCGGCTAGGCTGTATAATTACACGATTTCAGAGCCGCGAACCGTGGCAACAATCGCAGGCCGCGGCTTCGACGGCACGTGACCCGTCGCGTCGATAATTGACGACTCCCCCCCACGCGACTTTTTCTTCCCATCCACCCTTTCATTTCATGAATTCGCTGTCTCCTCGCTGTGAATCACGCGATTGAATTCTCGTGAAACGGTTTGTGCCGACGTCGTTTATAGATAAGAAACAAGAGCATTGATTTGCTATTTTTATTTTATCCGAGCGATATGAATTTTACAATATATATATATATTATAGTATGAGATATAGAGAAAGAGAGAGAAAAAAATAATAATTCGAAAATGCTGTAACCAAAAGGGGAAAATATTATATAAAAATGAAAAGACGAGAGGGACAAAGAAAAGTTCGTTGTTCCAAAAATTGAAGACGTATATTTTTCCAGTGGAAAGGATAGCAACGTTTCGAAATCATATCGCGCGTATTTATATAGAAGCGCGAAACGAAAAGAGGAGAAAAAAAAATAGAAGAGAAAAGAGAGAGAGAGAGAGAGTGCGGGGGTGACCAGCAGCGGAGGTTGACAACTTCGAGAGCTCTTTCAATTTATCTCATCCCCTGAAGCGTCCTTCTCCACCCCCTTTTCCAGCCGCACATTTCTATTCTTCCTGCCGTTCACCTCTTTGTCTTTGTATATCCGCCTCTTGCCGCGGTCTTACGACGATATTTATTAAAGCACCGTCACGTCGAATAAAGAAGAGAGAGCCGAAAGCCAAGGGAAACTGTAATATCGTATTGTAAATCTGCTATGACTTTCTCTATACACGATAGATAGGTATGGATTAAAAAAAAAAAAAGAAAAAAGGAAAAAAAAGTGCATCTATCTGCTCTTTTTATTTCCCGTGATTCGATATCGTCCATTGATCGAATATATAGGATTTATTTATGGATGTGTATGTTTTGGTAGGTCGATTCTAGAGATGGGCAAAATAAACGTAAAAGGTATACGAGATTTTCGATTGTAGTTTATTCGTTATATAAGTTATAAATAATGGGAGAGCCGATTTAAATTGCCTGTAATTTAATAAACTAAAATTATCGTTAAAATTAAAATTGGATAATCAAGTTAAAATTTGGCCACTTTAGTCGTTCGAAATATATTACTATATCGGGATACTATATCTGCTTTAATATTTCTATATGTTTGTCATAAAAAGTAACAAAGAAACATGAATAGGTTATAGATCAGATTTGTCATTATATAGCCCAAATAAAAAAGGAGAAAAGAGAATAGGTTAAAGATAGATAGATGGGAAGTATATATATTTTTATATATATATATCTTAACCTAAAAACACGAATAGGTTATAGATTAGATTTCTTTTTATATAACCTAAAAAAAGATATATATACATATATATTCCTATGTCATAACTATCATAAATATTTAAAAAAAAATATTTAACAAAGAAACAGAAAAAACATGATTAGGTTATATATTATTGTTATAAAAATCTAATATATTTATTGATTTTTTTTTTTTTTCACTTAAACAGAAAATTCGAGTCTCCATTCCAACAATGATATAATATAATATCGCGCTATACGAAGCCGCGAGTTTATACACAAGCATCCCGTGTTCGCTTATTTATTTATTTATTCAGCACGTTTCGAACGCTCGTCACTTCATGAATATCAGATATCAGACATTTCTCGACTGCGGTAGATTCCGTAGGAAACTTTTCTTCTTTCAAGAGGAGAAGAAACAGGATCTCGCGCACCTGTTCGTTTCAACTTTTGGTGTGCAGCCTCTCATAATCCATTCTTTTTCTTGGAGCGCCGCCTTAAATCCCCCTTGTGTCGCGAATACAAGGGTACAAAAAAGGGAATCGTTCTTTCTTTACACGGTTGTAAAAGTGTTTTCAAGAGATTTATTTCTTTGTTCTTACGTTTTATTCCATCTTATTTCTTTCGTCGTTGATTTATTTATAAATGACGATATATATCGTTTATCAATATTCATGAAATTTTGTTTATATTTAGCAAAGATGATTATGCACAGTGTAAAGTGCGATTAAACTGCATTTACTTGGCAAACTGTTGCCTTTTCTTTTAATTTTTTTTTTATATCGTGCAAAGTTAATTGTGAAAAATTTAAGAAATGAATTGTGTTAACGAAACAAACGATAATATTGTTTTATTTATGGAATATCATAAGAAGAAAGTGAAATCAATTCTTAAATTTTCACTCGTTTTAATGTAAGTTTGTCAGAGTAAAATTTTGAAAATTCAATATTTTTACAGTATTTTTATTTCAAAATATATAAATCATGGCTGGATTAATTTTTTCAAAATTATTTCACAGGTAATATTCTCGATAAATAGTTTCTCGGATTTTGGATTTGTTTCCGATTCCTCTGTTTTCAATTTTAACTCTCTAAATAATTTGATGATGCAGTCTAGACACGTAAAAACTTTTAATTATTCAAAGGATTTAAATAATTCAATTTACTCGATTTAATACCATTAGATGTTATTAAATACACGTCTATAATACAATTTAGGAACAAACATCATTTCATAATAATAATAATTCTCTGGTTTTATGCCAGCCGTTCATTAAAAGCGGCAAGTATTCACATATTTATGGGCGAGAGTATATTTGCCTAATTAAAATAGCACGCACGCGAAAATGAATTCGTCCACATGTTAATTTGACGAAATTTCTTTATGCGGAGATATTCGGATGACAAAATGATAAAGCTAGATTGGAATAATCAATTTTTTTCTTGTCATTTAAAAATTAATTTTTATGAAATATAATATTAGAATATAAATATAAATATTCACAATTAAAAGGCAGAAAATTTATGATTGTAAAGTAATAATAAAAAGAAATGATAAATACGTAGGATAACAAAAGGAATTTTAAAGAAAAACGACAAACAAAGAGTTTTTATTAATTTTTTATAATATCACAAAATCGTAAAACATAAATTTTACATTTACATTCGTCTAATACAAATTACCAAAGCAAATTAAATTTTAATTAATTCCAAATTTTTATTCGTTTTTTAAATTAAAAATTAGTAAATACATTTTTGGAAAAATTATATTAGTTTAATATAATATAAAAGTGTCTCGTTAATGTATCAACATTCTGCGCATAAAAATGCCCAAACAACTCGTTAAGAAGTATCATGTTGCATAAATTTGTTAAGATAAAATACATTTATCTTAATAAGTGACACGAAGAAAAGATTTACTGCTTAATGACCTTCAATTATCATTTTTAATTCCAATCTATTTTTGCAAAGAATCTCACAAACTTATCTATTTATCAACACAATTATTATTTTTAATCGTATCTTAATTTCTATCAATTATCCATTTATTCACGCAATGTTTAACAAAAAAGCAATGAAATTAAATTAAAAGATAAGTTGCTTTGATAAATTCCAAAAAAATCAATTTGTTTCTTAATTTCTATCGACAATATATACACATGCATAGAAAATAAAATAGTTATCCACACAATGTTTAACCAAAAAAAAAAGAAAGAAAGCAATAAAATTGAGAAAAGTTGCTTGGTGAAGGTGAAAATTGCAAAGAATCAATTTCTTTCAATGACATGTATGTATATATATATACACGCATAGAAAATACCCACACTGTTACCAAATGTTTAAAAAACAGAAAAAGGAGGAAGCGAAATTAGGGGTGGTGGTTTGCCTCGGTAAGCTGAAAATTGGACGCATTCCGAGGAAGCCCGGTTATAAATCCAGTAGGAAGGACGTTAAGTAAGAGGTAAAATATAGCCCCCCGATATATTTACGGGGACGCTAGGGTCAGATTAAAGCCTGGCTGCGGAGGCATAATCAATAGATTCGAATTGTCTGGCGTGACAGGGCCGCGATATCGGAATTCCACCGAGTCTCTACCGCTACTTGTATCGTCGAATATATGTACGCCAGTTTCTCTCCCCCTTCTTTCCTGTGTGGGTATAAATTCGAGACCCGGCTCCCTCGATTCTATAACCAAATCCATTCTTACCGGCTCGTGAACTCGAAAAACTTGGCCATTTCTTCACCGAGTTTCGAGTGGAGCCAGGGAAAGATTTAAATATTTTTCCCGACTTTATATTGTGAAATATGGACGAGTAATTGGATTCTTTAAAAATAACTTTCACGTTCCGTTTATTCGTTTGTTCAATCAAACTATAAAAATATAATTTCAATAGTGAAAAATCAACGATTACATATTAATTGATTAAATAAAAATGGAGTTTTTTTTTTATACGAAAGATCGATTTTAAAGAGAAAAATCGTCTCAATCTGTCCTTAATTAAATCGATTATAAATAAACAATTTTCGCGTATTTGTTTCGATCTGCGAAGAACCCTTATAGGGTTGTTTCTTATGTAATCACGCAAAAGTGTGCTTGGCAAGTAATCACGAGAGGTTGATGGGAAATATTTTGCAAATCGAAGATAAGCGTTCGAGGGAAAAAGCGAAGGGTGCAATTTATTCCTCATTTGTATTCAGTATCTTGAAAATCTTGCGGCCAGGTAAGAAGGGAAAGCTTTGGCGACGACTCAATCCCATATTCTTATCGCCCCTTCTTATCTTTCTCACCCACGTGAAATTACACGATTCCTCAAAGGCTCGAACGAACGAAAACCCGTCCAGTCACTCTCTTACGTAATTAATATTCGTATCGATACTATAATCTTTCAAAAAAATCGAATCATTTTTTTTTAAATTATCGTTCAAAAAAAGATCACGATCAGAATCTCCAAATAAGACGATCTTTCGAAATGGAAGACATCGAGAGTAAAAGTTGTTCCCTTCCTATCCGCGAGGAGGAATGGAAGGGGAAAAGAAGGTCGAAGAGGTGCCGGTTTCCACAGCTCCCTTCCCCCTCCATGGCGACGCGGAAACGCAATTTTCTCCTCTTTCCACGTTCCGCTCCCGCGTGCTCGTTCGTTACTCGCCCCTCTCCGCGGAACTCTATGAATTGTGCAGTGTCTTCCGCCCGTGTCGCGGATTTTCACCGCGTTTTATGGTGATTCCGTGAGCCGTGTATAGACAGGGCCGCGGGACTGATTTCGATGGATGAATAACGGATGAGCCGAGTCTGGCCGGGCCTCGACAGTGGCGCCATCTCTTCGATTCTCCCGCCGACATTTTTCTTCTGCTTTTCTTTCTTTCTTTTTTTAAATATTCTTTGAAAAATTCTATTGAGAATTTCTAATTCTCAATAATTTTAATCTGTTCTCGAAATTATAAAAAATTCGTACAACTTTTTTCCTCCTCAGGAACTTTGAACTTTTCGAAATGGACGAGTTTTCTCTCAAGAGAGGAGTTTTCGCGTGCGTGCGTTTGGAAGATAGTGTTTGAGCGTGTTTCTTCTGGAAAAGGGATAATTTAGAAGATTCGTAACGAACGAAGGAGCAATGATTGTTTGTTTAATATTCGATCGAGTTTATCTCTGTTGGTGCATGCGTGGAATGGAATTTCTCCGAGAAAACGGGGAAACTTTGTATTTAAAAATTGTTGCTCTATCGTTTTCGTACACTTACCTTTTTTTGTACACTTTGTACATCGAACTTGAGTACTTGTCGTCGGTCATCTTGATTATTTCGTAAACATATGAGAAAGAGGCTGAATAATATACCGGAGAAAGATTTGTTTATATTAAAAATTTGTGGACGACTTTTCCTCGACTGAATGCCGATAAATTTAATTTCACCCTTATCGAAGTCGGTGAGAAATGAGCGGGAAGAACGGGAAGAGCGATAAATTGTTTCACGAGCACGTTCGAGGCGCGTGGCGAGTTCGAATGTCACTGAGACAATGGAGTGAAACGAATCGATGGGCAGATATTTCGTCAGGGTTTCGGTATTGTTGAGGCATTTGGAGTGGAGCGCAAGGGAGTTGGGTCGGTGTGTTAATTGTATAGATTTAACCAGAACCGGGTAAATATGTTTTGTCGGAGTTGAACAGCTTCTCGCGATAGCGTCGCCCTGCTTAAAATAGTTAAATTTGCAATTTGTTTACACAGGAAGGAGAGTGGGAAACGGCGGATGGTTGATTTTGAGGAATTAATGACGTTGGCTTAGCCAAATGTTCCGCGAATCGTATTAAACCGATTCCCTATTTTATGCCTTTTGACTGGGAGAAAGGTAGGGAGAGGTTTAAGTAGGGATCAGTCGCGAACAAATCTCCACTTTGAGTTTTATTAAATCGTTCTCGAAAAGTATTTTTTTATACTTTCGATCAATTTTTCATTAATTTTACTGGTTCCACATCGATAACCTATTTGCTTAGATCGCAAATTTTTTTTTTTCTTCTCGAAAGTATCAAAATTGGATATTATTGATCGATTTTCTTTCTGCATAATGTGAATAGTGATGGAGAATATCTAATTGCTTTCATAATTTATTGTTCGAAACGTAATAATCGCAAGTAATTATAGAAGGAGCAAACTATATGACTAATAAAATTGATATCGATTTGATCTATTTTTCCATTGAATCTTCCACCTTTCGATCTTTTCTATCTTCTAGCCAATGAATTGTCATTATAAATCAATGATATATCGAAAATAAACCTTTAACAAAACTCGACTCGAGTCGAATTAATTTGGTAAATTTCCAGCAACCAACGACATCCTCGAAAGTTTTGGAAAACGTGCGCGAACAAAACGATTATAGCACGCAAGATTCGTAATCCCAGTCACGAAACCACGTGACCCTTAGGCGTAATGGGCTCTCATGGCCTCCACCGTTCAATTTGTGAGACACAGATTCGAGTGGGTCTGCGTCGAGGCATTAACGAAAACAAGTTTCGCGATTCACCTCGGCAAAGGGCACGAAATGGCCGGTGAAGAGTCGTGCTTGTTCCTCGACGGAAGGGAGACAGAGAGGGGGAGAGAAAGAGAGAGAGAGAGAGGGAGAGAGGGAGAAGTGGTCCTTTATTGACCCTCGAAACGAGTTTAAACCGAGGGTGAAGCAACCTGATTGCCGCAGCGATTGTATTTGCTGCGGCATAATGAAAATTCTTCTTGCGTCATCTGCCCCCGAGGAAGATTCAACGGCATGCCGAAATCTTTTCTCCACTCCCCCATAACTATCCTCCTCGATTGATCGTAATATTTGATTTCTTCCCTTCGATTCATTTTCTTCCCTTTATCTCAACTTTTTCGACTTTGTAATTTTGGGGAAAAAATTGTGAAAGAGTTGGAGGATATTTCTTTCGATTTAAAGAAAGCAAACGAACAAAGATATGTTAGTCTAGTCCCATTATAAGTTTGCACAAAGAGTAATCTCTTTTGATCAGTTTACAAATCTTCAATTTAGATTATCAGATTATAGATAACTTTCATATTTCGGTATAAAGTTGTATCAAATTTCGAGCATTGCTTGAAACCGTATTTATTAATTTAAACACTAAATTCAATTTATTATAATGAGGCTGATTCTCTCTGAAGAAAACATTCGTCGAAACTCGCTTATTATCTCCCATTGAAAGATTTCGATCGTTCACAATCGAGCCACAACTCGTTTCGCTCTCTTTTTTTCCTTCCCCCTCTCCCTCCCCTTCGAATGACAGGCGAAAAAGTGCAAGAACACCCGGCACGTCAGATCGCCGGCCATTGTGATCCGGATCGATGGCAATGGCCGGACTTTTATCGACACTGGCAAGCTCTATGCTCGGAATGGATGAAAAAGTAGCGTATCAACGTTATAACGTGCCCGGGATTATTCTCGGGCCCTTTGAAGCGCCAATCAATTATGTACAGCGAATAAAAGCGTCGACTTTTTTTTTTGGCCTCCTTTGTTCATCATCTAGCCTCTCTCTACTTTCGCTCCTTCCACTACGTTGCTTTCGCTTCTTTTCTTTTTTTTCTATTTCAGAATTTTCTTCTTTTTTTTTTTTTTCGTTGTATGCATCGATACGATTTTTGAACGTCGTAACTTTTTCTGTCTCTCTCTTCCTCTTCCTTGAAATTTCGTTATTGATTTTCAATTTTTCTGTTGTATGCATCGATATTTTTGAATATCTTTGTAACTTTTTCTGTCTCTCTCTTCCTCTTCCTTGGAATTTCGTTATCGATTTTCAATTTTTTCGATCTTTTCTTTTTTTTTTCATTATATGCATCGATACGATTTTTGAACGTCGTAACTTTTTCTGTCTCTCTCTTTCTCTTTCTTGAAATTTCGTTATCGATTTTCAATTTTTTCGACCTTTTTTTTTTATTTTCGTTGTATGCATCGATACGATTTTTGAATGCGTAACTTTTTCTTTCTCTCTCTCTTTCTTTCTTGAAATTTTGTTATCGATTTTCTATTTTTTCGATCCTATTTTTGTTTCGTTTTATACATCGATATTTTTGAATGTCGTAACTTTTTTTGTGTGTGTGTGTCTCTCTCTCTCTCTCTCTCTCTCTCTCTCTCTCTCTCTCTCTCTCTCTCTCTCTTTTCTTTGGAATTTAGTTATCGATTTTCAATTTTTTCGATCTTTTTTTTTTTTTCGTTGTATGTATCGATTTTTATACGATTTTTGAATGCATAACTTTTTTCTCTCTCTCTCTCTTCCTTGTAATTTTGTTATTGATTTTCAATTTTTTCGTTATGCATATTTTTGAATGTTGTAATTTTCTCTGTTTCTCTCTCTCTCTCTCTCTCTTCCTTGGAATCTCATTAACATGTCGTTATCAATTTTCGAATCGATCCACTTTCGATCCTGTTTTGCCGTTTCCAAAAATTTAGTCTCATTCACATGTTGGAACGATATGGAGTGTCATTTGGAATGATCCAGTTGGAGCAAGAAGCGCCTCGTTCCGAAGCGTCACGATTCATTTGTCTGATCAACGACCCTGCTACAGAAACACGAAGCTTTCTTTCTCCTCCCGTGGAGCACCACTTCATCGGTATTATCTCCCCATTCCAGCCACCACTCGTAACCGAGATCCCACTTATTGCGCCTGAGAACCCTGTTTTCCCCTGAATAACAAATGTTTTCAAGATGACACGACCCTCTTTCCCGCACTTCCTTTCTTCACGGTGGAAACTTTTGCATCCAATTGGTGCGACGAAAGGGTAATACGAAATTAATAAAGATGCAAATTTTATATATCGATTTTACCGCGTAATGCTCCATTAGAGATGGGCAATGACCCCATTTTCGTTATCGCCATTGCAATTCGAATTTTTATATATTATAAATATATATGCAAAAAATGCACGAAATGCAATGGTACAATGGTGAGAAAAAAGAAAAGAAAAAAGAAGGGTGAACTATACTACTTGTTTCTACATAAAAATTCTATTTTCCTTTCAGCTTAACGAAAAGAAAAAATCCATCTCTAAAGGATCGAACGATTGACCCATATAAATATCGTATCGAATCGAAATTATTTTAAAGGAGAATGAAATACAAACATCTCCAATCTTATGAATCACTTTTTCCTATTTTTTTTTTTTTTTTTTTTTACTACTCTCATTGCTTTCTTGCCGCATCGTATATCGTGAGAGGGGAGAAAAACGGTAAAAAAACGGGCGAAAGAGGACAGCAAGAGAAACAGAGAGAGAGAGAGAGCAGGGAACGAAATAAAATTGGAGACGTGGAATATTTCGCCCTTGGGAGCAGTGGCCATTTTACGCACCATTTCAATCCGTGACGTCGTCATCGTGAACGAACGCAACGTACCCCAAAACGGTTGGGAACATTTTCGATTTTTTTTCCGCACCCCTAACTCCCTACCATCCTTCACCCCTTCCAATCTTCGCGCTCGTTTTTCATTTGGAAATCGAACAGGCGATTATCGACCTCCCCGCGAGGATCGATCTGTTTTCGTCTGTAATCGTCTGATTTATCGATTTCGTTCTGAAAATTTTGGAATCTAAATTTTCTAACATTTAACGACAAAAAATATCAAAAATATCCTGCAATTTTTCCTACACTTAACGATTTATATTCAACGAATTTCGAGATTAACAAATTGCAATTTATGAGATAAGAATCGACGATTTTTTTTTTTAATAATATTCGCATGCTACGTTATGGCCGATTTCGAAATGAAAGCTAGCTGCGTTAATTTCGAGAGGGGTGGGAATCGTTAGGGTCTATTATCGTCCAATAACAGAATCGATCATTCTGTCCAACGAGATCCATCGGCCGGGATAAACGAAGTTAATCCTCGGCCGCAATTTTTGCGGAAATTTTCGGATGGAAAATCGAATCACACGTGTGTGGGAAAGAAGGTTTTCGTGGGCGAGCAGGAGGTGTCTGTTGGAAGGGGTGGGGGAGAATGGATTGCGAGGAATGGGAAGGGAGAATGATTAGAAAATTGGCGGAGTTGGAAACAGGGATTGGGATAAGAGATGTGGGAAAAGAACGTGGGATGATTCGGGGGGGATGATCTTTTACATGGATGAAAATAAATATATATGAATAATTTAATGTTTTAGCGAGTGTCTTGAAAGTTAATTTTAACGAAAAATGTGAAAATGAGCATCTAAAATAAATTTGTACAGATAACAAAGAATTGGTTTTAAGGATAAAACGATAATTTCCAATTTGTAGAGTAATAGATTATACAATTAATAGAATAGGATGACAATAATTATATAGAAAGGATGATCTTTGATACGCGCATAATTGTTTGCAGATTAATTAATTAATTTTGCTTTCGAAAACAAGATGATTATTCAATTCCATTACGTTTGTATTCTCAAAATTGATATCGAAATTTATTTAACAAATTGTAAGCAGTCGACCGATGAGAATGAAGAAAAATAGATGGAAATAGACGTCGATCAAAATTAACAATCTGGTTTTTACACGAAAAAGAAAGCACGGAGTCAAGGGGAGCAAATAAGAAAAATAAACGAGAGGTGTAACAAAATCGAGAGGAAAGGGTGCAAAAAGGAAAGCGTAAATAATCGTGGAATCGGTGGAGGAAAGCCGCGGGCGCAGCAATATCAACTTTCGTCCTCGTAAAACTTTCCACTGGTGACGGCTGACAGCTGTCAATGACGCAGCGAGCACGCGCGAGGAACGGCAGAAGGGGGTGGCTTGGTCGCGGTTTTCCACCCTTCTCCGCTTATTCTGGCAGCCAGAGCCGCGTCTACGTCGGCCAACGACTGTCAAACTGTCAGGGATCCACGCCGCTATTCTTCTCGACTGACAATAATTCACTTGCCCCCCCTCTCCTTCCTCCCCCCCTCCAAGAATCGACGCAGGACCCGCTGATAAAAAGATAATGGATCGCCACGGATCCTGTGTCACGTGGAAGAGGAACGAGGCGGCTCGTTCTAACCTCTCGGGACGCAGCTGCGAGGAAAGCTGCGGTTCTTTGGAAAAGGTCGTCCCTCGGGAATCGAAGCTGAAGCTATTAGTAGAGTTGGAATAATTTTCGATCGACGATTGTTAAAAATTTGACGAGACGAAAGAATTTGATTCGTTTTATGCAGTTGAAAATCCAGTTTCCAAAGGGATGCTTCTTTAGAGTGAAAAAAAAATCTTCTCTTCTCTCTCTCTTTCGAAGAAGCGAGCAAAATCGACAAGCAAGATCGGCGAATAAATAATAATAATATAATAAATAAATAAATAATTAATCACGCGAAAGTTATTTCAATAAATCTGTAAATAAGTTAGGTTATCTTCCGCCATTGACTCTCCTAACCTCTCCTCTCAACCAAACTCTATTCCACTTTCCGAGTGATTTATCCCGCGAAACCGATTCGCTTTTTCATCAAAGTTTCGCGGAACGATACTTGTTTATCGATTTCGTTTAAGACGTTTTTACAGAAAACGCTTTGCCCGGCATTTTCATTCATTCGGTTGTCAATCCGATAAACGTGTTTCGCTTATTCGCAAGAAACATCGGTCTTATTCCGCACGCATCGTTTCCCCTGAAAAAGAAAAATCTCGGATAAATCGAACCGATAAAAATCCCCAGGAAATTTACAAAGAAAGGAAGAAAGGAAGAAAAGGAAAAAATTTCTCTATAAGCCAAAAATATTTCTTCTCATCCCTCCTCCTTCCCCCCTCTTTCTTCGTTACCTCGCTGAAACCAGCAACTTCGAAAATGTCACGTACCGCACGATTTCGCAAAATCAACGTAGATCAACGTAGCAGTGGTTACGTTAGAGACTGGTCGAGGCACGAAGGATAAAGGGGAATGGAAAAAGGGGGCTCGAGTGGTGTAAAGGGAGGAGCAAAATCGGGTGGGCCGATCGAAATCGATACCTGCTGATTGTCGAATTCGTTAACGCTTTCGAGGGAACGAAGGGATGCGACACGGTGGGTACAATGTTGCACCGGTTGTGTGTTGTCGCCCGTCCCTCGTGTCGCCCTCTGGCGCCTCTGGACCGTGTCCCTGGCCCCCCCTGTTCCGCTTGTCCGGCGCTACGTCGGCCGAGAATAAAAGTGGCGACGAGTGGGCCGGTTGTAATGGTTAATAGTTACTTGTACGAGTGTTTCGAGCAAGCCTCGGTGCGCGGCCCGTTGTTGCCCGTTTTCGACGAAAACGAGCTTTTGTCCCACCACTTGGTCCCGCGAAAGGGGGACAGGTGATGTTTCGATCCGATACTGGCACTGGACCATTGTTCGAACGCTTGGATGGACGAATAGGTGCTAGCGAGATTCCGGACTAATTGGAGGTGGGTTTGCAATTTGTCGCACTTTGTTGTTGGTACAGGAAAATGTTTTGGAGGGGGAGACTTTGTCTAAATTTTTGTTTCCACGAAAAGGAACGAAGAAAATGATGGTATCGAAAGTTGTTTAAATGTCATTTTAGCGTCGATTTATGCTTACATTTCTTGGATAACCAGAGTTGATAAAACTCTAAAAGCAAGTAAGATTAAACTAACTTTCAGGATTCTTCGGCAATACTCGGTGAAATCCAACTAAATTTAATTCGAATAAATTAAGTTAGAGGTTAATATATCTCGTTTGGAATTCAGATGAAAAACTAGAAACCTGCATTACCTTCGGTATACCACCGAATCAGCTGATTCCATAACGAATCCCCAACATGGCGTCAAAGTAAACCGTGAAATATACGCTTTTAAACTTTCGTATAATAAACCCCCATTGAATTTCATATCTTTGAATTCTCACTCGTCAAGTGTGACCGCGCGATGAAAAAAATAAAAGAGATAAAATCGAATCGATTAATATCATCTAAATACACGAAAAGCCCTCTTCTATGATCTCCAGGAACGGCAAATATCTGTCCTATTTAAAACTTTATTCCTCGTCCTTTATCAAAAGAGTTAGACACTCGGGAAACATGAACCCGTTATGCAAAGGATAACTGTCCTCTCAGGTACTTTTATATTTTTACATGAAATTTACGTAAGACGAAATTCTTTCTACAAATCGGCCTGTTGGAAACAGCCCCCCTAGGAGGCCGGCTCGCGCCATTTTTCGTCCTGATAAGTGACGTATATTAGGCAAGGGTACGGGTTTATAGCCAAAGTTTCGGTCCTTCGTATCAACGCTGCTATCCCCGCTGGGAGACGATCCAGCTACTTAATCTCGTCCAACCACATCCGTATTGGCAAATATTTCATTCGTTCCCTTTAAATCTTCATTCACCCGCGAGCTAATCCCCCTCCTCTTCTGCTAATTCGTGTATGAATTTTCCATTTTGATCAAATTATTCGAGACTGCAGAGCAGATTAATCCAACTAATCCATTTTTCTTGCCCTTTCGTTCATTCCAATTACCAATTTAATATATAAAAATATCATTATTATATATAAGCAAATTGTGGATCTTGGATTATTGGTAAGCAAGTATCTGCTCGATTTCGAACAATTCTATCAATATCAAAAGTTGGATTAGACGATTCAGGAAAAAAGAAAACGATTCGTTTTGTTTCACCTTGTGCACATCTTGTACGTGTCTTCTTAATGATACGAAGTAAAAGCAACATTGAACGATAATCCATTCAATTCCTGGCCGATATTTGATCTTATCAACGGAGGATCTGTTACGACCGATTAGAGGCGCATTGTCGAATCACGCGATTTATCCACGCCTGTACCCACTCGTCGCAACTGGATGACACCGTTCGAATTCAATGAAGCTCGGTCGCGTGGAAAACGTGCCACGATCCGACACTTCCGACCGGTGCCAACGTTAGAAGCGAAAATTCGTCGCACCACGAATGGAGGATATCCTGATTTCACGAATCCGTCGATGCGTGAAAAGTCATATCTGATCTCGAGATCGATTCCCATTATGGATTACAATCAACGTACCCTAAGTAGCTTGTTTCACAATTTCATTCAGTTTCCCTTCAACAAATCATTCGATCGAATGTAAATTTTTCAGACTCGATCGTTTCCAATTGTAATTCTTTTAACTCATCTCGTAGGATTTGCCAGTTAGCTAATTAGTTGCTTGTTTCTTTTACCTTAAACATTTTGACACGTGTGAATGAAACGATTCTGAAATACCAATCCTCCTCTATTTTTTAATACAATCATCACTTGTTACATTACCAACTGTGTAACAGCATCTGAAGCGTCAGTTAACCAAAAATATTTCCAAAACTGTAAAGTTTTATCTGTATAAACAAGAGATAACCACGGAGCACTATTATAGATATTTCTCTTTATCTTCCTTTCAAATCGTATCCGAATAAATTCTAAGATTAAAATTAAACTTTCCTTCTTACTACTTCGTGTATTCTTTTTCTAAACTTCAATATCAGCGTTAAATTTCTGCCATTAGTTCGATTTCAATGTTGAGTGGTGGAAGCGGACCTTTCTCTTTCCGTCTTCGTCTCTCTCAGCTCCCTCTGGGAGGCCGCCATTGTGATCTCGAACTTACGGACTTAACGATGTTGCCGTTGATTGTTTGCACGATGGAGCATCGATAATGCCGTGCGCCTGACGTGATATTGAAAACAATTTATCGATGAAACGACCGCGAACAGCTGGCCTTCTTCAAAGCGGCCATTGTCCGTATGACAACACGTGGAATAGAAATTTCGATTCGAGAAGATCGAGTGCGATCGAAAATTTTACTTTTGAACATTCTTCGTTAAATCCGGTTACTTTTGAATGGTAATTATTATTTATATTTATATAAATTCTCCCGATTGTCTGATTGAAATTTGAAAACGAGTATATATCAATTCGACGGAAGAATTATCTCAAAAACGAATCCTTCAAAAAATAACCAAAGAGGAAATACTATGGAGAAGGAAAATTTCTTTCTCACCCGGGGAAAGGAAGATACAAATCATAGCCGATCCTAAATCCTATTTGATTTACGAGAGCCTTAAACCTCATTGACGTTCGCAATAGCCATCTCCTGAGAGCAAAGCTCCTTGCTTACGACGAATCCTTCCTCCTTGTTGTATTTTCTCGACGAAAACAACTTCTCTTATTCCCCTGTTTTCATCCAACTCGCCTAATTAATTTTATCTCGACGCCCGCCGATCTTAATCGACGACAGAGGAGTGGAAACAGACGTGAGGAGGATTCGCAGCGAAGTAGGTTCTGCCCTACTTTTCTAATCATCCATATCGTTCTTCTGCCTTTATTATCCCCGTTATCATTGTCCAATTGGAGAACGCGGCTCGTGACGCACGGCCACCGAGGGGATCGTTACCCGAGGGAAGCTCTCGAGCTGCCTAAGAAGAAGAGGGTCGCGGAAAAACAAGAGACACGTCGCTGGGAATAAACCTGGGAATAATTTTCCACGATGCACTACTTTTCGTTCTCGGTTAACGAAAAATAACGATCGCACGGGATTTTTCGATTCGTTTCCTGTTGGCTATCTTTTCTTCGTGCGTACGAAGATCGTTGAGAGTGGAGGATCAAAGGCACCTTCGTTTCTTTCGAATATTCTGAGAGATATCTCGAGTGAAAAAATAAGTCGAAAACATGGAGTTTTCATTTAAAAGAAAATCGATTTTTTTTTTGTATTTAGTTGTTGTGTCTGCACGAGGACTTGATTCGAAATTTGAATTATAAAGAAACACATTTACAACTGCACGAAATTTCTTAATCGATTTATGCTCGTCTCGCAATTTCTCTTTGCTTTTAATTTGATCCAAGTGTTGTATATTTTAACGAAAGTAACTTGGATCGAACGGGAAAATTTATAAGAAAATTGAAAAAGCGAATTCCACTAATAAATTCTCCGACATCGATATCCTACGAAACGGGGATAAATAATCAATTAATCACGGATAATAATAGTATTTTCCTCGCTCCTATGCGCGAGGATCTCAACAGACGTTAAACGAAAAAACGGGATTTTCCGTTTATTTTGCCACGCCATCTCCCCCTCCTTTCTTTCTCTTTCTTTCCTTCTTTTTTTTTTTTCATCAGAAAAAACCCTTTGGACAATACAACGCGATACAACGGTGGCGGCAATTTTTCATTCTTTATCCCCGGCACAATCCATTTCACCGGTATTCAAGCACCCGTAACGACTGCTGCGTGGCTGTAATTTATCCCAAAAATGGCCCACGACAAAATACAACGCCCTCCCCTCGAAAAGTCACGTGACCGAAATTTCTTGATTAGAGGACGACGGCACGCGATCCTCCGTTGATTTCCGCTCGATCAATCCTCCAACACCGTGGTGTTGGGAAAATCTGGGGGAGGGGGAGAGGAGGAATCGTGGCTCGACTCGCTGACGCCGCTCAAAAGCCTCGCAATCCCATTATTGTCCTGGAGGAGGAGAAGGAGGAGGTAGATGGCGCGAGTGTGTTCTTCTATATGAGAGCGAGGAGGGGCAGAGTGTTGATTTCTTTAGAAAATTGAAATCCCATCCGTCCAATCCGTCGGAATATGGATTTAATTTTCGCGATCGAAAGTCGCCGCAAAGTGAGGAAGAAATCGAGTTTCGCTCAAAGTTTTGCTGGCTCGATTGAATGTTTATTTAATTTTGTTTGGATTCGAATGATATAAAGAGAGAGAAAGAGAGAGAGGTTGTTAACATTTTTTTTTTAATTTTGATAAATAATATTAAGAATGGATATTACTTTCCTTTAATTTAATTTTTAATAATTCGTCTCGATATATAAATAATTTATTTTTCTGCTTCAATCTAACCTCGCTTTCAACAACTATCTCTTGGGCAAGAAATTTGGAACATTAAGAACATGTGTAAAAAAAATATTTAGCAAAAGTGAGACATATCTTTTCTTTTTGCATCCTCCAGATACATTATTTACACCCTTTCCATCAAAATGGCCACAATTCCATCGAAAAAGTCGCCAAAATGAAATCTTATATTTTATTACAAAAAAAAAAGAGAATAATCGAATGAAAAACTGGAAGAAAATCGAGAGAGAGAGAGAGAGAGAGAGAGAGAGAGAGAGAGAGAGAGAGAAAGAGAAAAGAAGACCTATTCGTTGAATCGTGCATAGTTTCGAGGGGTTGAAATCGATAGCAGGTGGTCCCTGGAGCTACTACCTGCACCCCTTCGCCCTTTTTGGCTGGTGTCTCACCGACCACCCCCAGGCATTTATTTATTTCCGTGCGGTTCGAATGCTTGCCTTTCTTGCTTTTCGGCTGTAAAGGGAAGTATGGCGGAGAAAGAGTTTTTTCATATTGTCCAACACTAGCTGTTCGTTGATATTCTTTACTTTATGCGTGTGGAAAAGAAAAAAAGAGGTAGAAGGATAAAGTGACGTGGAAAATGAGCGTTAAAAATGAGCTCGGTCGATAAAGCAGCGTTTGCATTTTTTGGTCAAACGACTGGATCGATCTCAAATTCGTTCCCCCGTGCAATATTAATGTAGTATTAAGTTGAAACGCATTTAGACAAATCTTAGTCGGTCAACTTCGAATCTAATATAACATTTCCGATAAAAGTTATTTGGAGCTGCAGATTGAACCGTCAGATTTTCTAAAAATAATCACCTCAGAATCACCAACGATGATATATGTCGTGCACAAATATTTAAACGAGAATTGATATTAATTAAAAACGATTGTGCAAACAAATAATCCGACGAATCCGGAAAAATCACTTTTGCCTCGATAATTTTATTATTAACGCAACTTTTACCTATTTTTCGATCCTAACCTAAATTTGACTCAAAAACTTAATCGATGTAAACGCTGCTTTCGAGTTACCAGTTTTTTCAAATTAACCGAGTAAAGGAGCCATTCCATCGTCGAACCTATCCATTCCTCTATTTCTGATCGATCGGTCCGCAATCATTCGATCGTTAATGTAAACGCGGCTTGAAATCTTCAATCCGCGCTGATTGACCAACTGGATTTCAAATCGATCGTTCGATCAAAAGTTGTCCAACGGCTCGATCGTTCGACATTCGTTTTTCAATCGGGCGGCGAAAACCGGACAATGCGGAAAAGGCTCAAAGGGTGGAGAGTGGTTGTGGAGAGTGGAGGAGGGAAGGGGATGAGCCACGCGTGATTCACTCGTAAAATCCGCGGGCGAGACTCGAAATCCGTAATCACAGTTCGCACCAGCAGCTATCCAGGATCTCACCCCATCCGACAGAAGGGGTGAGAGCCACCCCTGCCTCCTTCGAATGGAACGAGAGGGGAGAAAAAAAACGGGGGCGGGAATGTTTCTTCCCTCGCCCTGCCACGAAATCGAATCTTCCCTATTCTTCCCTCTTTGTTGTTTTTCATGTTTCGATCTGTTTCTCACCCTCGCTCGGAAGGGTGCGATTTCTGTTAACGATAAGAACTCGGGATTGCGCGCAAATGTCCCCGTTTTTCTTCGCGGTTTAATTCTTTCTCGATGTATAGTGACAAGGGGAGAGGTATTGTGAGGCTATTCCTGCTCATTATCGTAGATTCTTGAATTTAATTTTTTTTTGTAAAATTCCTATCAATAATTTCAGTTGTTGAACTTTCAAGAATAAAAGTTATTGGATAAGGATAATGAAGTTATTGTATTTTGGACATTTAAAAATTGGAGAGATGTAAATCCATTTGAGGTTATATTTGTTTGAGTTGCTGTAGATGGCGTTGTCGAATCCAAAATGGAAGACACGTGTATTATTTAATGATTCAAAATTTATTTTGATTTCTCTGAATTTTGGAGTTTCAAATCAATAAGAGATGACTCGTGGCAATAATAATTTATATTAAATAATTACAGTAAAAGTATTTAATAAAATAACAGTTTAAAAAAATCTCGCGCTTAAAAAAGAACCATATAAAATTGGCAAATATTTTGTAGACTTGTAGACATTATATTATAATGTATTCCATGCATTCTGTCAAAGATGAGAGGAAAAATTGTTTCCCCTCCGCGAAACACGATTTAATACTTGGCGGGTGTGTAAGTCTGAAAGGTGTACTTTCCCCACAGGCGTGGCTCACTGAAAAAACTTTCGAAAATGACAGGCGTCAATATCAGCGTCCCCTTTGACGATAAGTAACGGCAGGCGGGAACTCTTAAAACGTTTCCTTCGCGCTTTATTATTCTATCAACATCCCTCCAGGCGAAAGTGGCTCCCTTCCAAAAGAAAGGAGAGGGAATAAATTTTTTATTTTTTTATTCCGTATTAAAACCGAAGAGACAACTGTTTTATCGACCGAGGACCAGTTACGAAACGTTCTATTAAAAGAGAAAAAAATGAGACGAAGGGAGAAGGGACGTGCCGTTCAATTCGATTATTTTCTCTTAGCTAGTGTCGCTGCTCGTTCCAAGCTCGATCTTACAACGAAGAGAAACAAAGAGAGAGAAGTAGAAATAAGTAAAAGCAGAGAGGAAAAGAAAGTGTGCGAATGAGAGAGGGACAAATACATAGACAGAAATAGAGACGGATATAGAAACAGAAACATGAAAGAGAGAAAGAGAGAGGGAAGAGAACGATTTCCACAATTAGATGAATCAACACTCCAACACGATGACGGGGTGACGACAATAACAGCTTTTATTTACGCAGCTTTTACTTAAAGATGCGACTGGAAAATGTCCTTGCTTCGTTCCACCTTGGAATAATATTTTTCTTCTCCTCCCCCTGGAACGTTCAGGCTCGGAACGAAATCTAATTAACCCTTCGTTAAGAGTCACGCAATCCCCCTCCCCCATCATCGTTTATTTATTTATACCTTGAGGTTTCCTTTCTTTTTTTTTTTTTTTCAATCCTGATAATTATAACGTAGAATCAACCGAGATTAACTTTATTTCATTAAGGCAACGAGGATTGATTTGTTTGTAGAGGCTCGTCTGTGCTTTATTACGAGATTCATTCACGTCATTCTGTCAAGCAACGAGATTTCGTTAATTTGTTCTTTCCGCAAATTGTGAATACTTCGTAATCGTGTTAATTGTATACTTTTGTGGATAGTGAAATTATGAATGGAAGAGAAAATTATGCGTTTTAAAATTGGAGAGATGATTTTTCGAGATAAAATAAGAGCAAAAAATTTTATTTCTTTTTTAGTTAACAATTGGAATAATTGAATAGATGAAATTATTATCTATTAGTGTGAGTTATTAGTTATCAATAATTGAAAATCAATAAAAATTAAATCGAATATGGAATTTTCTTATTCTTTCAGCTTATTTTTTGATTTGAAGAATTACCGTGAATATTTTCTAATATTATTTTCTATAAATATTTTTTATACATATTCATGGTTTCCATTCAATTATTAAATTTGATTAAATCTTCAATTTTATATATGCAAATGATTCAAATTAATTTTGATGCTTCGCTCGTTATATATTTTCCATCCCTTGTTTATCTGTTTTCCAGTTTTATCGATATTTTTTGAACTTTATTTTTGATATTTGCCTTATTTTCTTTTTTTTTCATTCGATGATTAAATAATTTATACAAAATGGGATACTCTTGAAAGATTTATTTTGTTTGCATTTGATTATGAATTTCGTAAGAAATATACGTAAGAAAAATATTATATAATTCAGATATACAATTCAATTCAGTTCGATTCAAATTTGAATATTCTATTCAGATTCAAGTCTGAATGATTAAATATTCGAATTCAATTTCAAATATCCGAGTATTCAAATTCAAATTTAAATATTCTATTCAGATTCAGGTCTGAATGATTAAATATTCAATTCCAAATATTCGATTATTCAGATTTAAATTTGTATGTTCTATTCAAATTCAAACCTGAATGAGATTAAATATTCAAGTCTAAATATTCAGATTCAAACTTGAATTATCAAATATTCAACTCTAATATATTCGAATATTCAAATTCGAATTCATTCTACTACTCAGATTCAAATCCCAGACAAATTCAAGTTCTGATTACACCGAGCTACTCAACTACTCAACCAATCCCATCATCTCCACCGCGCAATCCGCAGGGATCCAATTCTTTCTCTCATTCCAATATCCACACAGAAGAAAATGATCCATCGAACCGTGATAAACTATTATAATTCCTCTCAAACGAATCGGTCTCGAGATAAAGGATACACGTATCGAATGCGAGTGGAAAAATGGGATACAGATCTCGATACAAGTGTGTACGAGTAGTCAGGTGAGGGAAAGGAACGATGCACGAGGGACATCGGCATGGTTTCGATTATCGTCGATAACTCGGCTCGATGTATCCCTTTCTATGCTATGGCTATGGTTCCCGGAAATTCGCTCCACCTCCCCCCTCCCTCCAGGATTATCCCGTCCGGGAAATTCCTATCTCGACGCCATTGGTTATGCCCTTCCTCGCTCAACCCTTATTTTCGACGATTCCAAAGGGTGGTTCCTGGCCCCTTTGTCTTCGATCTTCTCCCCATTTGTCTCGAATTATACATATTGTCTGAGAGAATATTTTGGAGATAATATTTCCCCCCCCCCCCCTCTTTCTTCGTTGAAGAGAAAGAAATTTGAAAGAAGGAGCTTCTGAATATCTCGATATTCTGTCAATTCGTCGAACCACGAAAGATTGTTTCCGTGCAATTTTTCCGGAAAATTAATTACGACAATTAATTTATAGTCAATTTTGTCGAAGATGTAATGTTTGTTTTTTATTGTTTTGTCGCAGAATGCACGTTTCCGCCAAAGTGGGAGGGCACCTGGTTTCAAAGTGGGGTCAGACAACCGATCGTGATCTCCAGGAATGAATTGTCCAGCAAGGGCAGGTGCCTGCACAACGAGGGCGACAAGTTCCTTCTCGTCGACCAGTGAGTACACCTTTTCGCCAAATGAAATAACTAATCATCCTACATTTTACTTAAAGAAAAATCCTTACTTACCTTTCTATAATAATAATAATAATAATAATAATAATAATAATAAGTTATTCACGATGATTGTGCACAAATTAGTTTGTCGTGTGTAAAAAATCCCAAACGGATATTAGTATCGATCAATAGCAAACGAAGGTTGGAAACGGTCCAACCAACCTAACCAATCGCGTTAAAAGCGTATTCGAAACTTGGAGGACTCGATCATCGAGCGAGTCACGCCGAAAATCACGGAAACTCAAAGTTAAATCCAGAAGCGGAAGTTTCGCGGAATGTCAACTCGTTAGAAAGAGGCGACGTCCGGGGGATTCGTTCAGGGCAATACGTTCGAAAGTTTCGTCTTCTGGTAGGGATTAAGAGGGAGGGGTTTGCAGTTGTTTCTTCGCGGGGTGGGAAAGGAAAAGGGGAGTAATGCTCGTGTCACGCGAAGCAAGTTCTCGTGGAGATTTTTATCGGCCTCTCTTCCCCTCCCCTCTCACCCCGCAAATCGATATTGCGTCGTCGAGATAAAGGGGGGGAGGGGAGGGGAGAGGTAGTCTCGAAAGTATCGTTCGAGAATTTAAGGTTAAAGTATCCTGTTCAAAGTTCCTTTCTATAACGAAATCTCGCAAAATCCTTCGTAATATTGTTTTTACTTTTTATTATTAAGATAGAAGAAATCGTGATTTCGAGCGAGTCAACCTCAACTCGAGTTGTCAGTTTCGTACAATTGACTCGATGCGAGTCGGAGGAAAATTGGAGAAGAATAAGACGCGTGGAGTTTATAGATAAGCAAAAATATTATTTAATAATTTTATCTGTTTATTTGAAGATAATAATTCGAAATGATTAGAACAATGCAGGTATTAATTCGGTCAATTGTCTCAAGCTCGTCGAACCAGCCCCTCGTTAAGACACCGCCAACACCGTCTTAACGAGAAGCGAGATTCGAAAACAACGAGCTTTTCTCTCCAAAAAAAGGAAAGAAAAAAAAAAAAGAAACCGTAAAACGGGAAGAGAAAGCGTTCTAATTCCAACGAGCGATATCGAATCGAGAAGCTTGAATAAGAGGGACCTCTGTTTCTCTGTTCCAGAAAATCCTGCTACCGTTGCGTCGTCATTCACGAGAAGCACTCGAACGTCCTCCAGTACAAAGAAAGTAAGTACAATCCCGAAAGAACGTTGGAAGATATCTCCCCCTCTCTCTCTCTCTCTTTCTCTCATTCCTTCCTTGTCTCTAACTCCTTCTCCGGCCGTCCAGATGTCGTTGTCCTCGTCCCACGAATAACCCCTACCTCCTAATAGCCGTTGTTTCGCTCTGATCGATAACGATTTCCCAGGGAAATCCATTCATTAATTAGAATGCCGATCGGTAATTAAAAAGCTCGGAAAAGGGGGGGGGGGGGGGGAAGGTCGAGGAATAATTCTCGAGGAAGAAGTTAACGACTTTCGTCTCGTTTATGAAAACGAGAGGGAGGGAAACGAAACAACGATGGTTCTGCTAATTCGAAAGAGGGGGGCGCCCTCGTTTACGACGAGGAAAAGAAATCGAGTGCTCTTTGAATTCCATCACCCTCTCATTCGTTGATACGAATGGAAATACGAATCGAACTTTCTGGGACCGGTGATAATTATATCACTCCCTGAAAAACGCACAGGGATTTTTAAAACTGAATTTTCTAGGTTATGTTATCGCATCGTGCTTAGATCGACGCACGAAAGCGTTTGAAATAATTTTTCAAAGAAATTGTATCGATGTAATGTATTTGATATACTTGGAAGAATTGGAAAAATTGAACGAAATAAAACGAAAGGTAAAGTTTTTTTTCATAAAAGAATCATCGATATGAACTGGAGTTTTTAGGTTATGTTATTGTGGTTAGATCGAAAAAGTGTTTAAAATAATTTTTCAAAGAAATATATTTGACATACTTGGAACAATTGAACACTACGAATAATTATTGGACAAAGAATCACCGGTATAAACCTAACCTATATATTAGCGCCACGTAACCATCAACTATACACGTATATACGTATTCGCTTCTTTCTGTTCTTTTCTTTTTCAAATAATTCGAATTACTATTCCAACAAATTCAAAAAAAAAGGATATTTCGTCAAATTTTTAACGCGAAATTAACTCGATTGTAACACGGTATTAAAACGATTCATGACCCATATATCCCATTTTAAAAGTTTCAAAAGTTCAAGTAGCAAACACACTTGAATTTTCCAGAAACCATTCGGATTCCGTTGTGCGAAAATTTTCTCGAGGGACGAGAGAGATATCTGATAAACTTGCCGTTTGTTTACGTACTCAAAGAAAAAAAAAAACTCGCAAAGCACGCTCAAAATTTTGACGAGAAGGATTCTCACGAAAGTCGTTGAATCCCGAACCGAGTCGAGGAGGAGGGGGTCTGCTTTGAAGCTGTGTGCTCGCTCGAAGGGCGCTTTTACCCCTGGTCTAGGATCGCGCAACGAAGTTTCCTGATAATTCTATTCGCTCCAACGTGGCTCATAGACGATAGCGGCCTCTTTTTCCTTTTCTTTTTTTTTTTTCAAACCCGCTAACGACACTTTGATCCTCCGACTGTGGTCGTAAGTGATGCGCTTCGCGGGCAGGGGGAACGAGGCGAGTGGAGGACAGACTGGGATAGTAAATATGGATAAAAAAATGGGTTAGGCGAAAAGCACGGTACTGGCTTGCTCAAACGATACGATCTCGTTTATTCGACGAGTGAAATTTTGTATGATAGCTTTTCTTTTTTTAAGGATGGTATACATTGGAATATCTTTTATTGCGACGAAAAATTGTAAGATTTGGATCGAATTTTATTTCAATTAGGATTTATTAAGTTGTGAGTGATTAAAAGGATGAAATATGATATTTTTATATCATATTTGAATTATAGAATTTTTTAGGAGAAGAAGAAATATGTATCTATTACTCGAATTTTGAACTATTTTATTTTTTTTATCCTGTATAAATTATTTTGTCGAACATGTTCTTTGTCTCTCCAGAAAACGAATTCATTCAAGTTGAAAACGAAATCTCTGTCAAGGCTGATCTATTTGAGGATTTCAATACATCTTTTTTTCACTCTTTTGGAACCAGTTGAAAACCAGTTGAAAACAAGTACGCCGCTGTTCATTGTTCGACCACAAAACAGCCTGCTATGATTATTTGGAGGGGACAAACGAATTTGAAATGACCTATATGGAGGACGAAAGGAACAGCGCTGGAGAGTTTGGCACTCGAGCCAAATCCGGAATAGGAAAGAAGAGGAGATGGATAGAGAATATAAAGCGTGACAAACAAAGCGCAAAATTTAGAAATCCACAAAGACGGATTAAAATATCGAAGAATCAAGTCGAATCTCAATTTTATCATCTAATACCAATTGGCTCGAATTTAATCTAACACGTTGCTGATTCCAAACTTTTGATCTTTTCGCTTTCACTACTTTTAAAGAATTAAAAAATCCATACTTTAATGCATTCCGTATCTCCAACCAATTCTCATTAACGTTATTTTATCGTTCCATCTCTATCGCCAGATGAAATTGTCTCACTTCGCCTACAAAAAGTGGACAAAATCCTTGCCTTTAAATATTCCAATCCCTTTTCGTTCGAACACCTTGTACATGACAAAAAAAAAGAAAAAAAAAGGAACACCAAGCTCTCGCGTCCGCATTTTTCGACGATTTGTCAAAGTCCCTCGGGCCCTTCTCTCTCTATCTCCTTCTCGCTCCCTTTTCCCTCCTTTTTTATCGGATTTTAATCTGCATAGCGTCACATCGGTTGGCTGCAGGCTTCATTCGGACCAGAGGCAAATATGGCGGGATAAATGTGGGTCACCTCGTGTGGAAAAAGAAAGAAAAAGGGGGATGGAAACCGGGACGACGTTAGACAATGACGCAAGGTGGATTTTCGAGGAAAGGCTCGTCACGCCAACTAATTCAAACTCCTCTACCTCGATCGCTCTCTGATACATTAGAGGATTGTTTGGAAATGAGACGCGATGAACGCGAGGAAGAATCTCGATCGTTTATTTGTCCGAAGAATTATCCGTCGTTTTTGTTGGCCGAAGAATATCTGATTATCTTGGGAATCTTGGGAAGAAAGTAGGACGAATTATGGAGAGGGGGGCTCTAGCCTGAAGGAGTTCGCGTGCGGACTTTTCGAAAAGTCGAGCGATCGTTGCGCCTCCTCTTTCCCTGACTTCTCGATTGTCGAGGGAGCAGCGTTTTCAAACCTTTGTTCCCGCAACCAGAATATGGAATAAAATAGGATACTTGTACACTAACGAATTTTTAACTAATAAATTTCGACTGTTTCGCTCGTGTTTGTTCTAATTTTACGAAATTTAGACGTTTAATTTCCTTTATATTAGTGGGAAGTGTTAATCTGAAGAATAGATTCGATAGAGTTTCATTCGATATTAAATCCTGGCAATCTTTAATCGAAACATAACCTCACTTTATGATGAAGCAAACGGATGAAAGATAATTGAAGCAGCTTACGAGCTTCCATCGGACCATAACCTCACTTTTTGATGATCAATGTGTGCAACACGATATTTAATACTCGCAATATCCAAGCTATAACACGATGATAATGTTTGCGCGCTTCTCATTTTCATTTCCACCTTACAACTTGTTATAAAAAAAGAGAAAAAATTCACCTAATCTTAAAAATTAAAAAACCGTTGTTCCAGAGGCTGATGATAAACTTTCCGTCAAAGGAACACGACATCGTTTCGATGATACGCAAAAAATAAGAGGAATAATGATAAAAAAAGAGGTATTATGCAAAGAGCGTCGCTCGATTTGCCTCGAGCGCGCCTGCCGCGTTCTCCAGTTGTTCGTTAAAAAAGTTAAAACCTCCCCCAGTTTCTCCGTGTTTCACCCTCGCTCATTAACTAAACATACGCGAAATAAAAGCGTAATTTGCGATTCGCGCGCGCGAGTCGACTGGAAAGACTTTAACAAGCACTCGTTGCGTTGGTTGGCAGGCCTGTTTCGTCGAGAAAGTTTAAGAGGCGGAATTACTGTCAGCCGCGGAAAGCGCGCGTTTTAAATTTAATTGGCCGCGAGCTCGGTGGATAAGGAAGAATTCGCGCCAAATTTTAATTTGTTCATTGGAATAAACACGGGATTGCACTTTTTTCCTTCCAAGACCGAAACTCGTTCGACTGTTAAAAAAGAGTTGGAGGAAGAAGAATTAATAAAAAATAACAGAATTATTTTGGTAATTATTTGGTAGTCGATGAAATGAATAAATATTATATTACAAACGTATGAAGTTATACGTAGAATAACGATGGGTATTTTTATATTTGTATTATAATATAAAATTAACTAGTAAAATTCGTTCACGTACGATATAGAATTAACGTTTTTATAATAATTATCCATAATAAAAATTGGTTAATTGCAATTAATTAAAATTAACACACTCACTTACGTTACGATATTTTCACAGCAGTGTTGCTAGAAATAATATAAATCGTTCGAAAATAATTTATTTTTTTCAAATAACATCCTATTTGTGAACATTTTTATTTTCAATAAATTTATTTTTTCAATTTAATCGGAGTAAATATTCGTTTTTTTTTATTTCAAATAAAAAGTACTCGATCCTGAATGATATTTTATATTCGCAAAATAATTTAATTATAACAGTTAAGCATAACATATCTGTTTTCTTGTGAAAAATAAATCAACGTAAAATGTCGACTGTTTAAATAAACGCGAATGAAGAGTAAATGATGAAATTATTAACATACATAAAAAAATCTCTCACATAATTTATTATGACATTTATACGTAATTTAAATTATCCTGAATACGTTATAGTAATCTCAATAAATCAATAAGAACCATTGCAATAAAACATCTTGCCATCTACTGGTTATATAAACAAACATTTAACTCGTTAAATGGATACAGCTAATTTCTTTTACGTCTAATATTAATATTTTTTTTTCAATTATGTTATATGTATAACGAATCTTTCATAATAATAAATAAAACTATACTTTAAAAATTCTATCCAACTTTATGAGAAAAATCGTCTATATATTAATTTCCATACCTTTTTTAGACCTTTGTCGTCACGAGGATTTTTCAAGTGTTGGGAACCTTGAGAGGGTCGGACAGGAAGGAATTAGGGGGGATACGATGGTCGAATTAATTTTAATTTCGTTAACACGGCCCTCTTTCGCGATACCTTCGTTTACCTTTGTGATTCGTGACAAAGGAAAATAAAGCGTAACTATAATTAATCAGTGGGACATACCTTCGAATTAATTATGTTGAAACGGTTGGTCGGGGGCAATTTCGTCGGCGGAAGAAGGGAAGTCGATTCTAATAACGAATAAATGACGATGAAAATTTGAGGCGGACACCGGAGCAAAAAAAGGATGACACGAAGTTCACGCGAGAATAAATAAATAAATGAGTCGACAGGAAGAATAACAGGGAAGTTGGAAATAGGAGGAAGACACGACATTGCACTTTTTCCATTTCCAACCTTTGAAAATTACATCTGCCTACGTTCTTCTACCCGACTTTTTCTTTTTCTTCTCGTTTCTCTTTTTGTTTCTACGACAGTTGTCAACGTCGTAAGGTTACGTGTACATATTTGTCTAAATACTTGTGTAAATAAAAAAGAAAACTAATATATAAAAAAGTATAAATTATAAAGAACAGAATATGGTATAGCACATGGAAATATAAAGAATAGAGTATATATTCGTTCATTCTTCCTGATAGTGAAGTGTATAGAACGTAGTATAGAAAGGATGCAAAAGTATACAGAATAGAGTATATAAAAAAATATAGAATAGAATATGGTATAGCACATAGAAATATAAGAAATAGAGTATATTCGTTCATTCGAATAATTTTTTCCTGATAATGAAGTATATAGTATAGAGAGAACGCAAAACTATACAGAATAGAGTATATAAAGTATATCATGAATAATTATTTGAATAATTTCTTCCTAGAATAGAATATATATAATATGTGTATAATAAAATTAAGTATAAAAGTATATGGAATATAGAGTGTAAAGAAGTACAGGGAATTATGGAAATATTCGAATAATTTCTTTCGAACGAAGTGTACGGATTATGTTGTACATAATATAGAAAAATATAGAAATATGGAATATAGTATATATTCTGGAATTGTGGAAATATTCGTGATAATTATTCCTCCGTAAGAGTGAGGGAGAGCGTGTCGATGGGTCGTAATTTCACGTTCTCGAAATATTTTGGCAATGATTTCCAATGATCGTAAATCGAAGGTGAAAAACCGGAAATGTTCGAAACGACAAAAATTCAGTATTCACGATTGATGGAGAGTTACGATATATTACATGTCCGCGTAAACGTTCGCGGAGAGAAATCGATGGTTCTTTTGAAAATACAATCCTACGCCGTCATAAACTGGTATAAAAACGATGCTGGATCGGGCTCGAAGATAAACGACACCACGAGCGAGGAGGAAAGACAATGAAACGGTCATTGGCAGCGATTTAATGGTTTCCAACCCCCGTTGACATTTTTCTTTTCTTTCCTTCCCCCCTTTTTTTCCCTGGGATTATTGTCGCGCGAGCGATTTCTACGTGTATTAGAAAGAGAAAAGTAAAAGAGAAAGTCGTTCTGTCGTTGTTTCCGATTGAAACCGATTCATTCGCGATGAAATCGAGTTCATTCGAGTCGTAACTTGAAAATATCCTCTGGAAAATTATGAAAATATAAATTGAGAATAACAAGTTTCAAGTTTTATTTGTTGGCGAAGGATAGAAAGCAAGTGGAAAAGAACCGTGGCGTTGGAAAATTAAAAATTAATTTTAACGCGGAAACGTAAATTATAACAATTAAAAATAATATTGTTTTAATTTACGAGTCGTTTTAGAAAAACCTCTTTTACCAGAATCGTCAAACGTGCAATTATTCCATCACCTCGATATAATACACTCTCTTTTAGCAGATATAAAATCTTTTTTGTACATGAAAAGGCAGATTTGTTATCTCTTATTAAAAGAAGGGAGAAAGAAAAGAGAGAGAAAGACGGTCCTATTTTTCTCTGAGCCGTGGCAACACCTGCGCGTGGAAAAGTCCCAACGCCACTTTTCCAGCCGGAAAGAAAGAAATCGTCGGGAATATCCTCGGTTAAACTTACTCCCGGCCATGAACTTCCCACTCAAAAAGATTCGTCATCGTCTGCAATATCCCCCTCCACGAGGCCCGACTTCTTGTACGCGAGAAGAACTTATGGCTGTTCGACGAAACTTAATGCATCCTCGTGTCGCGTACACGTGACTCTATAGATGCCTTTCTAGAGTTGTCGTCCAACTACACGTATACACGATACATTTGTGTACATACAAATGTCAGTAGCGAGAAAAAGAGAGAAAAAGTGGAAAAAGAAGCAGAGAAGAACTTTTGAACTTAGCGATACTAGCGCCACTTGACTGTTACTTGTATACGATGCTTAAGTTTATCCATCTATTATTCCTTTTCCACTTTTCAAATTTATTCCTCGAAAACGGAAAATGGAAGAATATAAAGCATTCTTTAAAGAATAAAGAATTTTACAAACGTCGAAAAATTTACTTATAGAGCATCGAAAATTGATCTTAAGTTTTCATCGATCGTTTCAGCATACTGCCACAGCAGAAACTCCCTGTCATCGCTGTGCTCGTACATCACAGGAGATGCCTTGCTCTATTCGATGTTCCGGGAGGAGGCGATACCCGTGCCCTGCCCTTTCCGTGGACCCATGACATTCTCATACAACCGTGGTCACGGGACCTGCTCTGTGCCAGTCAGCAATGTCGACACCTGCACCGATGATAGCAGGCTGCTGTTCAGATACCAGGCGTGCCCCGATATATCGGCTTCCGAGAGCGCAGGTAAGCTCTCCGTTATCATAGAATATTGCATTTCGGTACTCTGATAGATTTAATAGATTCTCGATACTGAGAAATTAACCATCCAACCAACTTTTCGATACGTGTATAACTACGTAGTACGAATAGAGTATATACATATAATAGCTAATAGGTTCAATAACACACGATACATTCGATTCTCTATACATTCCACTCCAATATACTTCATTTGAATTCTTATATTTAATAATCACGATGAAACGATTTCGTTTCGAATGAAACTTGCCATTCGCAATTAATCTTATTCGGAAACATCCCTTCAAAGGATGAATATTAAACGAGTGTTCGGGTGAACGGCATTTATAATCCCAGCCACCCCTTCTCCAAATCGTCACACTTAAGGAACTATGATTCGGGGGTTGGACACTCGAAACTTTCGAATTCTCGAACTCTCCCCCTCTCACCCGATTAATGGTTCAAAGGGTCAGGGGTCGGGCACCGATTAGACGTGATTTTCACCCTCCCCTCCCTCCTCGTGCATTCGTTAGTCGTGGCCCAGAGCTCGATTTCCGGTGAAGGATGGGGAGAGGCGGCCATTAGACGCACATCCGATAAGGGGAGCTAACGATTTCTGTTGGTGATGGTGGTGGTGGAAAATTAAACGGAAGGACGGGCTTAAAGGAAGGAAAAACGATAAGTCGACGACACGTCGAACTTGTCACGTTCCTATCTTATCGGGGGAACGTCTCGCCGAGGATTTTGTAAGAAGGTTGACGTTAAACGCGACGCTCTATATATTATATCAGGGTTTTAAAAATTATCTTAACCCTTTAAGAGGTTATGTCGCCCGTATATCGATAGAGTTAATTGGTAAATCGTGATTGCAAAGGTATTGTAATGAAAATATCATCGAACATCGAATACAAAGATCTCGTCGAGGATTCGAGAAGCCTGACATCATTTTTAAATTTTAATTATACCTTTGAGAGGTTACATTGTATATATTCGTCAACGTGTACTTGATATTATTTTTTATATTTGAAATGATAATCAACCCTTTTTTTTCTTACTTATTTATTAAAAATAGATACAATAAGAATACTTGAGAGAGAAAAATTTTAATCCCTTAACAATGTTAATCAAACTTTCAATTATACGCTATTCCCCTATCGACCAAAAATTAATATTTTTAATTAACAAAGAAGAAAAAAAAAAGAGAATTTTCCCATAATTCAAATAATAATCCTTCTTCCCGATCGTTGTTATCGATCGAAATTACCCCAAAAAAGTGTCGGATATTTCGAACAGCGGACCGTTTACGAGGCACGTTGGGGAACGAGGGACAGGGTTAAATGGCCGAACGAGCCGAGAATCGTCCCTTTTCACTCCCTAACGAAGGTCCCCCTCCCGAAACCACGGGACTCGTTTTGCTCCATTTCGACTTCGTTAAACTTCCGTGGCGGGGTTGGATTTTCGATCGACAGAGAGAGAGAGAGAGTCAGGCGCGAACAGTTTTCGAAGGACCCCTCCCTCCACCCCTTTTTCCAGTCGAGTCAGAGACGGGAGGGAGGGAGAGCAATCTTAATGGACCGAACGAACGAACAGAGCAAATAACGAATAAGGCAAGTTTCACGGTTGACCGTCTTTGCAGGCAGTTGGCCAAAAATTCGACTATCTCGGTTGTGCAAAATTCCAAATGTGACGGTATGATGGTTCGAAATTTCAGGATGCGACGCAGGAAATTGTTAAGAGGCGGGGAGGGGGAGGGGCATCTGGATGGTAATTTGGCGGATAGTTCGTGTCGTTTGCATCGTTTACGGTGAACGTATATACAGCGTGTCCAGTTTTCAGCCATAAACGAGAATTTTAATTTAATTCTAGGGAAGATAATCGTGCAATTGTTGTGAATTGAACGGTTTCCAGAGAAATCGAAGCTCGAATTTTTTTTTTCGTACTTTGTCAAATACAAAAGAAAAAAAATATTCTGGATTGAAAGTGCATCCTCATACTTATAAAGGTGTTGAATTTTAATTTTGTCCAACGTAGAAAACAAAGGAGGAGAACAGTCTCAAAATTCTGCCCTTTTTCTAAATAATAGAAAACGAACGAAATAGAATTGATTGAGAGAGGCTGAAATAAATATCTACGATATTTGTAGATATTTATAGACAAAAAACTTATGCTAAACTTCATAATAGTCCAATAACGGTTCTCGATAGAATAAAATTGGACACCCGGTACGTAGATATCCGCCGAGGAAAAGTTGGATAACCGCGATTTATAAATGGCAGGGGCACATTTCACGATCGTGATACGGGCACAAAGGGAGTCGTATCGATTCAACTTTCGAAAATTTCTCGCGATCGTGATCGACTCGATCCCGGTTGCCAGAGGAATAGACCCGTCTCGTCGGTTACATCCGACCGAAATTGTTTTTATTTTGATGGACATTTTGCGCGAAAACGCTCGACCGTATCGCCGTTAAATCGAATTAACCTTCGATGCAAAACACACGCGTGAAGGCAAAAAAAAAAAAAAAAAAGGAAAAAATAGAGAACAAGCTGGTATAGATGCTCTTTCAGATCCATCTCGCTCGCGAATGATCTCTGTATCGACATGTTTGACGCGGCGAAACACGGATTTCCAAGCCTCGTGAACAACTTCGTAAACGATTCCCATTCTACTACTTTTATTCGCGATTATTCGTGCAGAAAAGTTTTTTAAATAAACTTGTCTTAGAGACTCATTATTATATCAGCCATTGAAATTTCTGTTCAAGGATAGAATTCGTAATTTCATCATTATTTACATTAATTACAACAATTAGTTTTTTGACTTACATGAGGAAAAAAAGGAAGCACAGTTTCAACGATTAATTCCTCGTGTTACAAATTGATCGAATTAACGAAACGCAGTTAATTATCGGGCAATGGTCGACGAAATCGCGTTACCGTGAATGAATAGGAAACTTTGCCACCTGTTCACGCGTGGGCCTAATATCACTCGTTGCGTAATGCAATTTCGCGAAATTGTTCGCGTCCCAGCTTTGAGCTCGATAACCCTCGATATTAAATTGAACGCCTGTTTTCGGGAAAGGAGAGGAAGAGTAAACTATCGATGCCTTTGTGTTAATTCCTTTGTGGAGGCAAAAGCAAATAATTCGGCATAATTAAAACTTAATCGAGTCGGGTTTACGCGAGAAATGTACAGTTTTGAATGAATGTGAACAGAAAGGATATAATTTGATCGTTGTTTTGTTCGTCCTCTGTTCAGGTTATCTCAGAAATTATCAAATTAGAAAGAAAATCATCGATATAATTAAGCTTATAAATATCCTGAATGTTTTCAACTTTGACCTTTCTCCGTGAAACGAGCTTGAACGATACATCTCTCGTGTTTGCATATAGTGGCGCAAAGTGCATCGAAATTGTTTTTTTCATAGAGCGTTGTGCCAGTTGGACGCGCTAGAAAATGCAGCTTTATATACCCCGTGTGACGTAATTTCAAAATTACACTTTTTTCTTTTTATCCCCTCGTTTATCGATGTCAAGTATCGATAGATCCTCGATTTCGATCACGAGCGCTACTCGGTGAATATAATTGATCTTTAGATTTACGATACTCAATATCGTAGAAATCGTATGAAATCGTAAAACAACGTGGCCTGATGATTACTCGGCGTTACAGATGGAACGATATATCATCCGGTGAATACAGTGTATATGGAGTGAAAAGTCGCGTGGAAAGCATTAATCAAAGAGGTTGAAAGCTTAGTTCGAAATGAATTGCGAAAATGTCGGATAATGCAACCAAGTCTCCAACTGCCGTTTTAACGACTTAACTTAACTTGAAACAACGACCTCGATCTTTTCTCAAAAAAAAGATTCTGTATTAGCAAAATTATTTTTAAAATTCGTAATAGGATCTATTTTCCCCTCTTAGAATCGAAGATAAAATTAGATTTCTCGGATCAATCTTAAATAATATCGATATCGAGAACTCGGTATATAAAAATCTAAAAGTAGTAATAAAGGGAGGCCACGATAAAGTTTCGTTCGCTCACGTTCAATAAGACGTCACCGATACTTGATTGGTCGAAACGAAGCCATTCAAAGACGACAGAGAAGGAGAGAGAGAGAGAGAGGATCACGTCGTGAGAGTCGTGAGATCCGAGAAACGACAAGAAGAGCATCGAGAAGCGAGATTTTCCGCGTGGAAAATGAGCTTTGCTAGGTTAGCAAAGAAGGAGCCCATCGAATACCAAAGAAACCAACAATTATCGGTCCAGATATGGCGGAAGATCCTCGAGAGAGGTCAGAGAGCTCTGTGTTATCGACTGATCTTCCTGGATGGACACCCTCCTTCTCGATTTTTAACCAGGAAGGCTTTGGAACGGCAGCTCCAGGATCTCAGAAGCGCGTATCTAAATCACATCTCGCGGAAAAGTCGGCTTTTCCCCATCTCTCTCTCCCTCTTTCTCTCCAGCGCTATCCCTCTCTCCGTCTTTTCTCTCCGTCTTATCATTCTTCGTTCCTTCCTCTGAGCTAGGAAGCCGGCAAAGCTTTTTTTGATTCCCGATCCGAGGACACCGTGAGCAATTTGCGAGGATTCCAGGGGAAAAAGCTCGTTCACTCCCGGTCCAGATTCCGGAGCATACGCTGGAAGCCTCGTTTCATCGAGTTTCCGCGTCGAATTTCATCTTGGATGATAGAGGCAGAGAGATGGAGAAGGGAATTTTGTTACCTTTTCCGTATCTATTGATCCATGCAGTTTCGTAACAACGAGGCATTGAGCACGAGGTTAAGACCTTTCCCTGACTGACAGACATTGTTTGCAGGCTGTACCAGTATCCGTATCATCTTGGAGTTGGATGGAGAAGCGTCTATTGGCCCGTCTAGCAAGAAACATAAAGCCTTGAATGGGGTTAAGGCCTATTTACATTGGCAGGCATTATCCAGCAACTGTCCTTTGTACAGTGTCTATAAGACGGAGACAAAAAGAGATAGATGTTGCTAATTCCGCTGCTTTTTTCGTGTTTGTGCATAGCCAGAATAAAGCATCGAGTGAGGTTAAGGCTTATTTGTACTAGCAAACGTTGTCTGCAGACCTGCAGTCTATCATCTTAGAGATAGAATCAGGGATAGAGATGGAGAAGCTTCTATTGGCCCATATAAGAATAAGTGTTGAATGAGGTTAAGGTCTATTTGCACTGGCACAGACTCCAGACTGTCCGCATACACTTCATTATCGTATTTATCGATGTAATTCGTCATAATGAAGTTTTGAATGAAGATCTATTCTCCATTTTTTGGAAAAATTCTTTATTTTAGCATCAAAGTATTAGCATCTGATGCTTAATAATTTTAAAAATAAGTAGAATATTTTTATACACAAAATACATTGCTAAAATATTGAAATAAATGTTAGAATTTCCAGATATTATATCAATTATGTTTAATACGTATGATCTCAAATGAAAAATTGAATTGACAAATATTTTAAAATGAATCAGATTTCTAATTTCTATAAATGGCAGAACTATAACGGTGTTTCAGAAAATTATTCCAATGATATACAATATCGTTTTGCCATAACCGACTGCTTCGGATGGAAAGCTTTCTATTTCGTTTTTTTTTTTTTTTGTTCCCGGTTATAACTTTTCGTTGTTCAACCGAGTTTCCAATCAGAGTTTACCTATGTTTTGTGTCTTCCATGGAATCGAAACTCGTCCCATGCTACTATTAACGCCCTACAAGTCAAACAATATGCTTGAAACAATATGTTATATAGATGTACACCGGATTATGTGTCGGTTGAAACGAAACTTTTATCTGCGAACATCTGATAAAAAAAAGGGAGAGAGAGAGGAAAGAAAATCGAAAACAAGGAAATATCTCACGAATTTCCACCAATTCAGCAAATGACAAACACGTTTCATCTTACCAAATCGAACTTGGTTTTCGAACCGATCCGATCATTGTCAACAACAAAGAACCTTTTCCCATACGCTCGATGAAACAACCCTGATCGCCACTCTGCGTGGAAAGCAGTTACGCGTATGATCGTCATCCCTACTAGGAATTAACGAAAAAAAAAAAAAAAAAGGAGAGAGAGAGGAAGTGGCTAGAAAATCGTGTCAAACGAATTTTCCAATAAATGTAACTGATATTCAATTTGACGCTATGCGTCATGCTACAAAGGACCAGAACCACGGGGATATACGGTCGAAACGGGATAACCTGAAACTCTCCACCGATCGAGATTAGCCTAGTCGATTGTACGACGAAACTGGTTTTGTTGAAAAATAATTTTTTCCGGGATACGTGACTAGTGGCAGTTACTGGATTCCCTTAAAAGGGAATTTTTAATTAGGTGATCGTATATTCTGGAATAATTCTTTGTCTATTTTTCTTCAAACAAAAGCTATCTCTAAATAGTAGATGACATTTGATACTCGATAAAGTTGGACGAGTATCGAAGATGTATGGAATAATGGAATTGAAAATTGATTGAGTCAACTAGAGGAGTCGTTTTTTTCTATGTTTCCATATAAATGAATGAAAGAGAAGCAGAGTTGAAAATTTGAACAAAGGGTATCGATGAGTCTCATAATTTGTCAAAAACAATTCTCTGTGTATTAGATGTGCACTTTCGCTTTTTCTCTCAAATGTGCTCCTGCAATCTCAATTTTAACACGTGACACTTCCCAATTATTAATTGTTTTAAAGAAAAAAAACTCTTTTTCTCAAAACAATTTTTAAAAACAGAAGCCTGAAAAGCCTGAAACGATAATTTTATCGCCACGAGTCGGATAAACTCGTGCCAAATGTCATCGACTTTCGTTAAAAATAGTTGTTTATGTCGGTTTCAGTCGAGGAGTTGGAGTGTCTGGCCACCTGGAAGGAGGGTAGCAGCCGCTACCTGGTCGGCCGTTTGCATCACGGACACGCGTCCAGTAACGAAGATCGATACCGATGCTTCGTCTACGAGAAGGCCGGGCAGACAGTGCAGAGCAATCTGCACAGAGCTGCCATGGGCATAGGAGCCATGGATCACGATGTCGGTTTGCAGAGTGGACCGGTGCCCGAGGGCGCGGCCGAGATATACCGGGTGGCACAGAGCGGAGACGCCACTTGCAACGGATTGTTCAGCCCGATGGAAGGGTCTCGGACTATGACGCTCATGAAAGGTGAAGTGCAATTGTTTTTGTTTCGAGAAATTTTGAAGAAATTTTCATTATTAATTAATGAAGTTTTTCTTTATAAATTCTTTCTAACGCGAAAAAATTTTATTATATAGTACATGTTAACTTAAACACTTCACTGGATGAAGATTGTAAATATTTATATTATCATAAATCCCTTTAGATAATCATATTTTTAACCCAATTGACTTGTACGAATAAACGAAATATTTGGAGGAAATGTATCTAGGAATAAATTTGCAAAGAAGAATGTATTCTTCTGGAAACATTCACGCGTGAGAAAAACAAAAATGGCGAAGCAGAAATATTTGCTGCTCCTCCTCCTCCTACCTACACTGCGTTTTCCTTTTCTTCCTTAATTTTTCTTTTTTCTTCCTGCACTTTCTTCTCCCGAAGTTTGCTAGCCCGTATCTTACAGTTTCACGGCAAACTTCGTTAACGGATTTCACTTCGGTAGATTTGCAGGATCTCGCGCTTTAAGCGGCGCCCTGCAAGACCGCACCACTTTCTTTGCAGAATCGTTTTAAATCGCGAGAGAGAGAGAGAGAGGGTGACACTGGTAATAAGATCAAGCGTATTTCAGTCATTAGTCAAAGAGATGTCGGTTATTTGTTGCAACAATGACGTAATTCAAAATATTTACATTTATCAAGTTTGTTGGTTGAGAAAAATCAATTGTTATTTTTTGCTACAATACTTTGAATTATTGTTAAAAGCAATTTAAAATCTTAATAGTTTTGTTATTTTCATGATTATTTTTAAAAATCTCATAATCGTTATATATAATTTAATACATAAATGAGTATCTATCTCATAAAATGATATTATTTTTAAATAGTTGAGGTGGAAAAATTCAAATAGAATTATAGAAATTTTGTAATAAAAGTGACAATCAAACTTGACCACATTGTTGAACAAAGAGATTATACATCAACCAACTGAGCATTCTTAACACTACGACGCGAAACTAGCGCCACGTGGCTATCAACTACTAGTACCCAATATTCTCACGTTTTTCATTTATTTATTTACTTATCCAACTAAATTAAATTACTCTCAACGAACACAAGAAGACAATTTGTGACTTTTCCATATTTTAAAAGTAAATTTATTATTTACGTTCCGTTGCACGAATATTCCCTTAAACGTAATTAAGACCTTCCACATATTTCTTATTTCTCAAAATACTCAACAATTACATTACACTTTTCTACAAACGTGACAAGAAGAAAATTTTATCAATTCCCAGCGTATCATGCCTCTGTGAAGCCCGAGTCGTTACAGTGTTAATGTCTCGATCCTCGTGGGTCTCGAGGAACGAAAAGAGAGCAACGGGAAGAGAAGGTCGAGAACTGGAGCCCCGGAAAATGGATTAACATTAAATCTTTTTCCCTTCGCTTTTCCCTCCAGCCACGTCTCATTCCTTCCACCACCTCCTCCTCCTCTTCTTTCCACGATCCACGCCGTCGAGTACCTTTAACTGCACCCACAGGCCGACTCGAAAGTTTGTTCAATTAGCCTGGACTCTTCCACAGCCAGAGTCAATACCCCGGGAAAATTACTCGACTGCGTTTTCATAACTGCTCGAAACGTGCGGTTTAACGGGCAGAAAGGGAGCTCGACACAGGGGTGGAGGATGTCTTGGAGCAAGGAGTGCCTCAACCAGGCAACCCCACTCCTCGAATAGGCAATTACGGGCGGTGAACCTTCTCGTTAATCGAACGAACGTGCTCCGAAATTTCCGCCTGTAAGCCACGCTCCATAATATTTGGCGAGTATATCTACTATGGACAAATAAAATAGATCGATCGAGATGTTCCTCGGATCAAAGATGCGTCTTGGAATTAGACTTTTTCTTTTAACGAATTAATAAAGTTTTTGAAAGGTCGAAAGGAAATTTTTATTCGATGATTCGATCTAAATTGAAATTGTAAAGAAAGCACGATCGATGATCTTGATATTTATTTACATTGGAAATGAAATTAAACGAGCCTCAAAATATCATCTTGGAAACTTTTAACCCCGACGATCAACAGTGGAAAGAAAATTTCCCCTCGCAGAAGCACAATTTACCGATTTCGTTAAAAGTTCCAAGTAACTGAATTTAAGTCGTACGTCCGTCGAGCTTCATTATTGACGAGAAACTTGGAGCTTGAATATTAGAAATCAATCGCAACACGATTTTTATCGACATCGTTAAAATGCAGATTGGCAATACACGGAGGAGAACAAGAATTTGGAAAATGCGTACACGCTCTAAAATGGTTCGCTTTCTTCTGGGAATTCGAAACTGGAAAAAAATTGAAAAGTATCGAAGAAAATCGATTAATATGATGCATTTAAAGTATACAGGGTGACTCTTTAATATGAATTTGTATAAAATTTCTTTATATATTAATATATTTAAAAATTCTAGGTGCCAAAATAAATAAAAGAATCGATTCAGGCTTGTTATTATATGTAACGAGATGTGGTCTAACTTCGTCTCTATCACTCTTATTATTTGTTTCCTTCTCTAAACATAGAGATCTTAGAATATCAAAAAATTAGTCTAAAATCTAATAATTAACGAATTATGATTAAACCTTGTTTCTTTATTCGTGATTCGTAAAATCGCAGGATTGAGAATGGAATGCGATAACGTTTTAATGATTTAAATTGACGAACAAGCAATGAAATTTTATTAACGAGAGAGAATGTTTTACGATTTTTGTGCTGGAATGTACGCGCGAAATCGAGGAGGAAGAGAGAGATAGGGTTGATACCACGAAAAGATAAAAGGGACGACAACAGAGTAAAACAAGGGAAATGCCATACGATTTTTACGATCGCGGAATTTGTATCTCGTCCATGTCCCGTGGACTTATCGATGGGGAAGGTTGAATTATTTCCATTCTTTTCGAGGGCCGGGCAACAATGCTTTTACGTGCCATAAAAATGGCCGAAACGTACACTGTGTCAATCTTCTATCTATTTTCCCCTCCTTCTCTTCGAATTTTCTCTTCCCTAGCTTCTGAACTAGCATTCAGACGCGAGTGCATTGTTTGAAATATATTTTTCGAAATAACCGTGTTATTCGATTCGTAATGTTCATGAGTTGTACAGCAATTTGTTTATTATCGTATTATCATTTCGATGTTTATATTTCTAATTAACAATAGTGAAAATAAATTTTGTTCAAACGATCGCAAATTATCACTATCCGAATAAATGAAGAGAAATGAAAGAAGAAAGGTATTTCAGTGAAAAGACGTCTCGTTTGAAGAATAATGATAGGATATATTTATATATTTATCCAATTACTAGAAATCAATCAACATATGTTCGTGTTATGTAAAATTTCTATAACAAAAATATCATGTGAAAAACCGTACATCAAAATATTTCAAAAACCTATCAATTTCACTTCCACTTTAAAATATCACGTCTTTTCTTCGAGTATCCCCCTCCCTCCATTCTCTTCCCATTTCTCCTCCACTTTTTTACATCACGTCTTTTATCCTCACGTCGTTACAACCTGGCTATCCTCCACTTCTTCCCTCTTTGTCTCTTCCTATCTCGCTTCTTCCTCATCTATCCATCAGCCTATAGCGCGCTCCCTCTCCCACCCTTTTCACAGATGCTCGCTCCCTCTTTGTTATCCATTTTCCTGCGTCAACCCTTTTCCATCGGTGTCCCGACACTATCGAAGCGATGGGGAAGGGGGCGCCTCCTTCTCACCAGGGAGGGAGGATTTTGCACGTCCTCCTCCCTCGAGCGGAAGTGGAACACGTTGAAGTGGAGGGGGGGGAGTACACTCGAACGATTCTGTTTCGCTATCGAATACCTACGTCCACGTTTTATCGGCTGTCGTTTTTCGTAACGTCGAGGACTTTATGGTCCGGCGCGGGTTGACTGCGAAATTTTTCCAAGATCGTCTCTTTTATACCAGTCCTGATCTCTTCTTTCCTTTCATCCTACGGGTCTGCAAACCATTCGAAACGTGGTCGAACTTGTTTAAAAGTTGTTCGTTAAAATTATTTGATTGATGAAATAAGAAGATACATAAAAAGGATTTGAAAAGGATTGTACAAGAAGTGAATGGAAACGCGTTAAACGATGAGGATAATTATATATATATTTGATGGCAAGTGTAATTATTACAAGTCGAAGAGTTCTATTTATTTTCTCATTTAAACAGAGACACACTCTTAATTTTTAAGTTTTATAATTATTCTTATTACAAGTGAATATTATTAATATTATTTACCATTTTATGAAGGATTATTATATATATATTCGTTTCCACGAAGGCACATCTCTTCTTTTCTTCTTTTTCTTCGAACTTAAATCTTGTTTAATGAGCACTATTGAATACACATGTACTCTATTTAACAAGGTAAATATAAAAATTCTTATTTTCCCGTTTAAATTAAATTATCCAAAATAAGTGGAAGATTAAAAATTATAAAAATAATATGGTTGAAAAATTCTATTTTTTCGTTCTTTTGCCCTTATTTATTTTCTCATTTAAAGACAGAGACACAGTGTGGTGTCAATAAATTTAAGTTGCTTGGAAGTCACGTGGCGTTAGTATCGCACCATTTCGTAATTACGGTCGCTTTTAAGTAATTTTTAAATTTTATAATTATTCTTATTACAAGTGAATATAATGTTATTAATATTATTTATTATTTTATAAAGGATTATTATATATATATTCGTTTCCACAAAGGCTACATTTCTTCTTTTCTTCTTTTTCTTCTTAACTTAAATCTTGTTTAATGAGCACTATTGAATACACATGTACTCCATTTAACAAGATAAATATAAAAATTCTTATTTATCCTTATTTTTTCTTTGTTTAAATTAAATTATCCAAAATATATGGTTGAAAAATCCTGTTTTTTCGTTCTTTTACCTTTATTTATTTTCTCATTTAAAGACAGAGATACATTATGTGGCGCTGGTGTCAATGAATTTAAGTTGCTTGGAAGTCATGTGGCACTAGTATCGCATTTCGTAATTATGGTTGTTTTTAAGTTTTATAATTATTCTTATTACAAATGAATATTATTGATATTACTATTTTATAAAGGATTATTATATATATATTTCCTCGAAGGCTACATCTCTTCTTTTCTTCTTTCTCTTCGAACTTAAATCTTGTTTAATGAGCACTATTGAGTATACATGTACTCCATTTAAGAAGATATATAAAAATTTTTCTTATTCTTATTTAAATTAAATTATCCAAAATAAGTGCAAGATTAAAAATACTCGAAAATGTTTAATCGATATTATTATCCATGATCATTAAATTCAGACGGTCTCAATCAGGTCGATACGAAGATGTAAATGCTCGGGATAGAATTCGTTTAAAGAATATACCGGGCGCGTCTTGAATATTATCACGATAATTCCGCTTCTTATCTCCTCGAGGCTCTTAGATTCCATCTACCTGCGACGATCGAGCTCGATCAAATGGAATTAAAGCAACGATTCGAAGGTCGAGTCGATTACCCAATGTCCGCCCGTCCCATTCTCAAATATTCCATCGGCACCGGCTGAAACGAACCGTTTAAGTGACACGGATAAAAAAACGTGAGAGAGAAAGGGAGAGAGAAAAGCGAACGAATAATCAGAGAGGTTGAACAATCAGAAATCGCGAAGCCCTCTTATTCTAAATACGTTTTAAAAACGAAGGAGTTCTGGTCCAATTCGGTTCGATCAGTGGAGGCAGACTGAAATAGGATGGAAAGGTGATTAGTTTTGATAATGAAGAAATTTCGTCTTCTATCGCAAACAAAGTGCAAGTTAAATATTAAATTTGATCAAGAGATTCGTTCGATAATTTGAAAATTATTATTTTGTTTGTTACAAAAATTGTTTTTAAAAAAGAGATATTCCATAAATAAATTCATTTTGAAAATCTTATAGCTAAATTGTCAGTAAATATTGTGATTAAAAAACTTTTCTAATATTAATATTTGCATGATTTGTTCAAATGATCTTGATAAAACACTTCTTTGATAATTACTCATTAATTTTTTATATTATCCATTTCTTGTAAATTAAATCTTTTATTTAATATTAATTAAAAAGCAGCAATTTGTTTTACATTCGAAGTTTGAATAAAAACCGCATCAAACTTTTGCCAACTTAACTCGATAAATAATTAAAATAATTAAAACGATCCCAACTGGAGGAGTCAAATTTTCTTCGTCATTAGAAATCCCAATATTCAATACCCGAATTACAATAAACCAAATATTAAAGAATCGAGTTTCTTGTACAAACAGAATTAAATAAATCGAATTCTCTGCTTACTTACAGTGTCGCCACCTGGCCAGTGCCGATTCCCCAACTGGTTGACCGGCCATTCCAGCGGTGGACTGACATGGCACACCCTCGACCTCACCAGATCTTACACGTTTCATCCTCGGAACGCTTCCCTGCACGTGACCAGTTTCAACACCAGTTCCTCGAGATTCGAAAGCGGTTCTCTGGACGGGCAGTACGTTCCTGGACAAGAGGATCAAGACGTGAAGATCCTGTGCAACAGCATCAAGCAATCTAGCGTTGCTCAAGCGATGACGATGACCACGTTGGTCGCGCATTTCACCGTTGGCTGGTGAGTAAATCGTTTTTCTCAAACGATTCGTAGAAAAATTAATTAATCGACACATTTCAGGATTACAACTTGACCAAATTCTTGGAATTTCCTTTTTACAATTTCACGATCTTCAAAGATCATAAAGAAAGAAAAAAAATATTCATCGATTAACGTGTCGAAAGAATAACAACGATTGTACGTCCTTGCGTGTTTGTTTTTTCGTTTGTCCAAGCCGATTGAAAAAAAAAAAAAAGATAGCAAGTTTTCGCTCTTTTTTTCTCCCTCTGTTTTTCTTTTTTTTTTTAAAAAAAAAAAGCAAACACAGTCGAGAATCGGTGCAACTGAGGGGGAAAAAAGGAAAAGAGGGGGCAAAGAGCTTTCGATAATACACGTGTTTTGAGAACATCGGGTTGAGCCGGACGCGCGCTACAATCGCTGTACATTGTCAGAGTAAACAGGATTGTTATTGTTCGCGTTGGTGGAAACGTTTTACGTTTTAAGCGAAGGAACGCCTGGTTTTTATTCGGCCTGTCTTCTTGCCCGCAGCCGGAGCGGTTTCATGTGCATGACGTTCTATCGAAGGGACGGCCACGTGATAGAGGTGCAGACCGGAAGCGACGTCTCGAGGCCGGAAGAGGCTTGCAGCCCGCCCCATTTCCAGCAGCTCAACATACCCTTTCTCACCTTAGTCAGTGAGTAGGAAAAAATATTTTTTCTAGTCTGATATTAATTTTATCGTTATCAACAAATTTGCCATGGTTTCTTTTTTCATCGTATACGTACATATGATGAATGAAAAGAATTATGTTTGCAATTGTGTACGATCAGATTGTGTAACAGTGAACGTAATGATGTTTTAGGTTATGAAGCTTGATTGGATTAATTGGATCGTAGAATAGATTGAAATAGTGATCAAATGTAACATTGTGTGACGTTGAATGTAATAATGTTAGGTTATTTGGCTCGATTAAGTTAATTAGATTGTGGAATAGGTTGAAAAAATAATTGGATAGGATGATGCATCAATGGTTATAGACTACTGTGAATCGGTTAAAGAGAAGTTTCTATTGGAAGAGATGTAATGCAAGAATTGTTGACATGTCAAAAATTATCATTCTACATTTTCAATTTAATTTTTGCTCGAACAATCACATTCTTCAGCTTGTATCGTGATTTTCGATATAACCTGTACACAACAAAGTATACGAAAGTTATTTAGATTGCACAATTTCGTACAAATTGGGTTGGAAAGCTAATTCTGTCCGTAAACTATCCCTTTGCCGGTAAAAGGGGGAAACATTCTCGGTCTAAATCGTTGAAAAATTACAGGAACATCGGTCAAACCTCTCGTTTTCCAAATATGCTGCCCTTTTCCCGAGTTTATAAGCAGGTTTCTTGATTATTTTCTCCTCCACGAATCTAATCAAATTCAAGGATCACGCAAATCGAACATAACCTATTCTTTCGATCGAACTCTCTTGCTCAGAATCGTAATTGTTGAAATATATAATTGATATTATTAACGAGATCCCACGAGTCACAATGTTATATTTTAATAGATTCTTACAAATAAATTTTAGAAAAAAGAAAGATTAACTTTTTATTATTTTTTTCATATTAGTTATCACGAATGTTCTGTGAATAATTTATATAAAATATGTACAATAAATAAGCGAGACGAGAATAAATCTTCTTTCTCAATAAATAAGTCTTAACTAATCTTCGTATCAATTCATATTTCTTTTCATCCACGAAATCTTTCGAAGAAAATATCAAACACTTTGTATATTTAATACACGAATTATTGTAAGAATATAAATAAATCTTCACTCGAAAATATCCGTTTCCAAACTTTTGAACGATATTGTACGTATGCATGTAGGACAGCAAGGTGACAGCATACCATGGTCGGTGTGTGGGTGGGTATGTTATGCAACGGGTGGTAAACGAATCTTCCTGGAGAAATTGAATTTTGTAGGGAGTTGGTGAAGCGCGTCACGAAAATCGTTGAAACCACACAAATATTTTGTTTCATCGTTCCGACGATGGCTGCGGTTTGGTTTGGTGACTCTGTTTGCCGATCACCTCTTTCTTCCTTTATTTTTTTGCTCCTGCATTTGTTGGAGGTCGCGAGCTTTATCATCCTTTCTTCTTTTTTTATTTTTATTTATTTTTATTTTCTTTTCTTTTTTTTTTTCGATCGAATCGTCACGGTTTCGTCCTTTGATTCTCAAATTGTCGCCCTTTGATTGCCGATAGCGATTTATCGGTCTTCTTTTTTGTAAAAACGTGTCAGCGTCTTCCCTTTGATCGCTCGCGACATCTGGAGGAATTTTTCCAGAATACCCGTGCTTTCTGCACAAATTGTACAATATTGAATTTTGTTTATAAAAATTTATACGAGGGATTATTTATCAATTTATTGAATTATAAATGTCCTAACAATAAGATATATATAATTCGTATGATTTAAGTAAGTAAATACTCGATACAAGTAGAAAGATCGATAAATTTTTCTATTATTAGGATAAGGAAGATTGTATATCAAAATATCCCATTAAAGATAAAATTACATATCCCGTTCTGAAAATTGGACTCTATAATCTTCATTATTATCACCGTTCATCCAGGATTAATTATTCATTCTCGATTATAAATTCATTTATTATTAACATTCGTAAATCCAGTTACATCGTAAAACAATATTGCAAAATCAATTTTCCAATTTTCATAAATTATCCATTTTTGTCATAAGATTAAGCCAAGTTTGGCAAAATTAATTTCAAACTCTGAAAAAGAAAAATTTATCGTCATTATTTTATTAAATTCGCACGCTTTGTAAATTATAATATATCGGAAAGCAAATTAATTTGGCAACGCATTCTCTCCAGAGGGAGAAAAAAAAAAAATGGAGAGCGTGTTCCGCGAAATCGAAGCCGGCCAGGCTGGAATAAGGCGAGGATATATGGTGGTAAAGCGAACGAATACTGGATCAAACCGAATCCAATAACTCCCGTGGGATTACAAACCCGATCCTCGAGGACCGAGCATTCCCCAAAGATGTGTAAGTTGCGGCAAAGAGGCGAAAAGAGAAGGATGGAGGTGTTGGGAAGCCAGCTCGACGAGGTAGATCTCGTCGAAGGGTTAGGATATTTCGTTGTGTCCAACCAGATCGCAGCCTGCATTCGTGCCAAGTATACCGGGTGACCGATCTTTCGTCGACTTTTATTCATTGGAATGAAATTTTTCTTTGAGTTTCTATTGCTCAAACATATCAGCTATATTTTTGGTTAAATGTTGCAACGATTGATCTACAGATTATTGGTTTAAATACAGGGTGTTTAAACGAATTGGATGGAAAGTATATTTGTCTGAAGTTTTTGGAACGAAATGTTTTATTATTTGATTCCAACGAGTTGCTGTTGCATAAATATATATATATAGGGTGTTTAGGTAAATTAAACGAAGCTATATTTATTGATTTTTTTTCAGAGTTCGATTAAACGAATTCCAAGTTCCTATATCTGTTAAACGTAAAATTCTTACGAGGAAATAAAGAAAGAATCCGTCAACAAGTCTTTAACAGTCTAGCTAAACTATTGTAGATTGTACAAATATCAAGATTATCGATGTAAAATTGTTAAATTATAAAAAGATTATTGTTCTATGAATGAAATTAAATCCTATCCATACTAAATATCAAAGTTTAATTTCTAGAATCACTTTATAAATTTTCCGCTTTATTTTTGAACACCCGGTATGAATGGAAAGCGAAGCAATAAAGTACGTGAGATATTTTCTTGAAAAATTTTGCAAGAATATTTCTCAGGTAGGAGATGTAGATCTTCGGGATACGGGACGTTTTGACATACACGCGAGAGAAGAAAGAATAGCAAACTGTGAAATTTATTAGAAAATATTTGGAATCTATCTGTATAACACTGTGAAATTTTCTAACCTTCGTTCCCCGTTCCAGTTTTCATTCGAGTAGAATCGATCCATTATGAGCGAGGATACTTTTAGATTAAAGTTATTTTCCAAGCCATACGGCAAATGTATAAAATTGAATAAAAAAAATATTTAGAACATCAATATTAGAAAGAATATTTTCTCCATTCGATATATTACTTATATTAAATTCATTTACGAAATTTACGAATTATCGTATCCTTTTGAATATATATATTTAGATCTAGATTAGGATCCTTTTGTAACGCAATACGTTGCACAAAAGTCAGACTTGCGTAAGAAAATTTACCAGTCACCGTGTATAACCTCTCGACGAGACTCTCGAAATCGATAGAAATTCAGAGAGTTTGTGGGTTAGGATCGAAGTTCCGACACGGTTTTACACCGATGCCGGATTATAAAATTATAATCGTCTTCAAATTGACGAGGAACTTTCGGTGGAGGGTTCGAATCGATCAACCGGAATCCAAGTTTGAACCGAGAGAAGGGATCAAGAAGTTTCGCCCGAGTAATTCGGCGAGTTTCTGTCCAGAGATTCTCGAGTCGGAGGGAGAAAAAGAGGAAGAAAAAATTCGCTCACCACGAGCGAGCGGGGCGCGCTATAGATCATTCGTTTCACAAGGAAAATGCTTTCACCCGGACCTGTAACCATAAGCTATACAATATCCGACGGTGCAATAAAGTGGACCATCCACCAGCCATCCATCTTTTTCTTTTTCTCTCCCCTCCTTGGTTTCCTCTCGCTCTCTTCCTCTTTTGCCTGCCCTCCCTCTTCTCCTCCTTTCCTCCTCTCCTCCTTTATGAGCAACCGAAGAATTCGAGGAGATTCGTGAAAAAAGAGCCCATGTTAATTTATTTGTGATTAAAAATTTCGACGCCATTTTTATCTCGAGAGACGTTATTATGAAAATATAATCGCAAAAAGGCTTTGCTTTGCATAAAGCTTTTAGAATTCTTCTCTGTGCAGAGACTAACTGGTGATTTTTTATGATTAAATGAATTAATCATTTTATATTACTTATGGACTTGCTTTATATTAAAATTGTGGTATATTTAATTAAAGACCAATAGTTCTTTTTCTTTTTTCTTTTTTTTAAATATATTTGAAGTAAAAAATATTGTTATTACGTACAAAATTTATTACAATTTAACTTTTACAAATATCTTTAAAATCCCTTGTTTAAAATGCTATTTAACCAATAACTACCTCTATTTCTATTTTTTTTTTTTTCACTTAAATTGGGATAAAAAGCATTGAATGAATAAATAAATAAATAAATAAAAAAAAAAACCTATTTCCAAAAGGCTAAAATTCAACTCTTTCCATCCAAAAATTAGAGGAAAATGGAGAATTGGAATAAACTCGTGCCAAGAATAATACACGGTTTTAAATTGTCCCATTTATATTTCGAAATTGAAATAAACCGTCTCTTTCGGATTAAAAGCAGAAATATCCATCTTGCCAATTAGCCGGTATAACAATAATCAGTCTGTTCTTGGCTCGCACGACGTATTCGAGGCGCGAATAATCAGGCCGATCTCCAACTTATTTCTCCTCGTGCAAGAATAATGATATCTTAATGGCCGGTGGGTACACCAGGTTCCATTTTGACGTTAGATTGATCCACTAAACCGTAATAAGAGGCGTAATAGTAGGGAGATAGAAACAGAGAAAAAAGAGAGAGAAAGAGAGAATGGAAGTTGCGAAAGCAGAATCATCGACCGGATGAGCGAAACGATTAAGCAACGAGTAAGCACATGGTTGTAAGTGCACTCACGATATCGAGGATATAACGAGCGCGAATCCGAAGCCAATCTCGAAGTTACAAAGGGGAGGATGGAAAGTCTGGAATTGATCGTGAGCGAGTATAAGGGAGATGGGAGAGAGAGACGAATCTCTTGGGAGGCGTAATGTTCTTCGAGAGGCCGAGCCCATTTCGCCTCGATAGAAAAAAATGCCCCTTAATGAAGAATAAAGCGAAACAATTTGGGAGGAGGAGGGGTCGATTGTAAATAGGCTCGACTTAGGGAACGTGGCTGCCATCTTTGTTTCTATAAATATAATAAATTGGGAGAAAGTGTTTTCCGATATTCCTCTTTTCTTTTCTTTAATTAACGACCCCATTTTGCAATATTCGAATTTACTCTCCACTTCGTTGCGTGCGAAGGAAAATTATCGATAGATGTGGAATGGTTTTTACTCAAGTGAGAATTACAACGAAAGAAAAAGTAAGCGCTATTTATGGGTATCGTGATCTATGGGTATAAATTTAAAACTTTTGCAAAAAGTTTAGATTAATTTGGCTTTCCATTTCTAACCTCAAAATATTCTTTCGCATAATAAATCTTTATAATTATAGTTACAGATTGAGAGCCACTGTATCTTAATCTACATCTCAAATTATTTATTTAACGAATAATTATCTAATTTTGTTGTTGATCATTGCTCCTCATCATTTTCTACTAAAAAATAATAAATTACACCAAAAAAAAACTGTTTGTTAATTTGAGTTGTTAAAACGAGTAAGTACAGTTCCTGGATGTAAATTTTTTGCATATTCGGGTAGATGGTTAAGGTACTGATTTACAGCTTTTAAATTTATCGTAATGCATAGTTCCCACGTCACACGTGCGAAACTACCTGGCTGTCACGTGTGCCGTGGAAATATCTGCATAAAAAAGGGGCTTTGACGAACAACGGGGGCAGACTGTAACGAGGAGGAAAGGGCGGACGACGCGCAAATCAAATTCGCTGCAGGTGGTTCGACCGAGTCGCAGCTGAATTTGTCACTCGCAGGCTCCGCGGTTTTTTGTTTAATTGATTTATGGTACCGCACGCTGATGTAAAAAATCGGCGTCACGGTGGCACGTATCCGCGTGTATATCGCAAACGTAACGCGCCGCACTGCCATTATAAATCGCTTGTCCCTCGCGTAATTATCCGCGGTCGGTAAAGGTGTTCCAGCCTCGAATTACACGTGGAACCGACACGGTCCGGATATAACACAGGAGATCGGTTCGGCCGATTTTCGCGATTTTAAACGTTTCGACCGATAACGTAGAAACGTAGAAATTTGTATATAAATTGGGCGAGGAATAGGAAACGATATCAAGGGAATATCGATGGAAATACAGGTCATGATGGCCACTCGAGTTCTTATTTCGATCCGATAAATCATGAAATTACCACAATCGTTTGAAATTATGGAGTGTAGAGCGTACCTCGACCTCTTTTGCATTTACCCTCGTTAATGCGTTGTTTGGAGATCGGACGGTGTCGGCCATAACCTTTTCATGAATGTACATTCCCGTCTACGAGTACGTGAACGTGATTCTTTACGACGAAATTTTATGTTTTTCATAAATTTCTAAACGCAAAGCGTTAAATCGAATGATTAAATTTTTTAAATTTTCCAACTAAAATTATTAAATAATAAATTAACAAATTAATTTACAAGAACAATATGCTGGAATATATCGTTATAAGATATCGAATGAATTATTAATGCGAAATAAAAAATAAAATTTAATGAAATTTATTATAATTTTACCGTTTTTTTTTTTTCCTGTTTTAGTAAGTTTTACTAATAACGAGACTCTCGAGCTATCCCAGAATTACATTACAGAATTCATCGTGTGTTTCAATTTCACCGTAACGATGAGAAAGTATCCGCATATTTATGGAGTGGAGTGTACTATTTGTAATCCTATTGACCGTTACGTTTCACGAAAAATCATAATAGCCTTTGAAAGTTAGCTGGTAGCACGGTGTAACCGTCAACTATATCTCTTCATCGAGAACTCGGGGTCTTTCGACGAGCAGCGGCACGAAACGCGGATCGGAATTTCGCGTGTTTGCAGATCGGGAACAGGCGCCATTTTTCAGGCGAAAACTTGGCCGCCCTTTCCACGTCGGCGTGACTCTTTGAAATTTACAAGTCGGCATCGAATTGGCTAATAGCGCGAGGCGTCATTCCACCGATACTTTATCCGATCGAAATAACTTTGAACAATGAAAACTTATTTTGGCTGAAATGAAAAGAAGAAAAAAGGAATAGACGTTAACCTGATGAAAACTTCAAAAATAAGATATATACGTACTTAATATGAATGTTTAATAGTCTTATCCCCTTCTTCTTTGTTATTTGAACATAAAAAAGCGATACTAGCGCCATGTGACTGTTAACTACTAGCGCCAATCAATATATTTACGTGTAAGACGTTAATATAAGCATTAAAATTTCAAAGTTATTTTGAAGCTTATTCATTAAATTATTATTTTTATTGATAACAATAGATGAAGCCATTACATCTGTCTCACTTCATCGAGCAGAATTTTTACATACTTATTTTTTGTATTTAAAACTCTGTCTTAATAATATATGGAGAGATTATAATCATAATCATGTAAATTAAAGAAAAAAAGAAAAGTATATTAAAGAAGAAGATCGATAAGCAAATTTCTTTCGTTCTATTAATAAGTTTTCGTGTTGAACATCGGTTGCAAGGGAATGTTGGGTAAAGGAAACAGGAACGTTGACAACAAATGACAAGAAAACAAGGGGTGACAAGGAAGGAGGGGAGAAGGGAGCGGTGGAGAGAAAGAGAGAAAAAGAGGAGTTTCAAAGTTGAACACGGTTGGCTAGTTAAGCGGTGCAACGGCGGTCAACCGTTGAATATATTATATTTTTAAATCATCGACACGCTGACTGCTTCCGTGCTCTGGCAGAAACATGGCCGCGTGTCTAGATAGCCGTGTTAGAACGCGTTGTACCTACACGCGAAATCTATGTGACCGTGTATACAGGGTGTTCCATATTAATTTCTAACTGAATATATCTTGACCAAGTTTATGGGTTGAAAAAAAATTAAACGCCCGAGGGGTTGAAATCTTTGTTGAAAAAAAAAAAAGAATTTTATTAAAATTGATGTGCATGTAAATGTGTCAACGATGTTTCATGCTTAATTTTATTTTTCGAACTCGTGGTATTTTATATGTGTAGTTTATATATATTTTTCTTTTTTTTTTTAATATTTTCAAAAATTCTGTTATTCATACTTTTACAAGGGGAGGGAGGGAGAGAGGAGGAATCAAATTTTTTTTAGAAGCAAAGCAAATATCCTTTTTTTTTTTTTATCTATTATTTGTAATAAAAACATATTTGTTTCGTAAATTTTCGTGGAAAAGATACACTGCAATAAAACTCGAGATTTGTTTCAAAATAAATATAATAATTTCGGGGAAGAGATATATTTATTTAATATTTTGAGCAAATAAACGTTCGAATTTAAAATTTTATTTCAAATTTCGATATTTAAGGATTAACGATCTACAAAAAAGAAAGAAAGAAAGAAAGAAAGAAACGAGATTGATCAAGATGACGATTAGAGAATATTTTGGTGGAAAAAAAATGCGATAGTAATTGGCGTTATCGATAGGTGAACGATCGGCCAATCGGGATTCCTCTCGAGCTTTTCATTTTTTTCCATTTACTTCTTTCGTTTTATTTGATTCTCTTTTAGTGAGTTTTCCTCCAAATTTTCCTCGTTGTATTTGTCTCAATAAAGAGGATTCTAACAAAAAAATTTCTCTATTTTTCGAAAAAATACTTTAAAATCGAACATATTTTCCTATTTATATTAACATTTAACGAATTTGCATTGTACTTGTCGATAAAGCAAAAATTCTAAGAGAAAAAAAATCTTTTCGAAATATATAGTTTACAAATAATCATCGAATTGGATATAAAGATTGAATAGACTTCGACAGAAAATGAATAATTCTAAAAAATATGACTGTTCGAATTTATTTATAACTTCGTTCAACTTAATTCGACGATTCTAAAAAAATTCTAAAATATACTTAAAATTTGAAGAAATATATTCACAATTATTCCAAAAAGAAAAGCCTATTTTCAAAAAAACATACCTTAAAAATGAAATATCTCTCGCGATTATTAATTTTTCGCGAAATAATACCATCAAATTGGATAATCTCCGCGCAAACATTAACCAGAAAGAAAGTGGAGGAACAGGGGGAGGGCAATCGTTCGCCGATTATCGGCGAAATAATCAGTCCAAAACGACCGTCCCTTTTTTACCGACCGAGCGGCCGTTCTTGCGCTCACGGAATAAAAAAAGTCGCGTTCAATTTCTTGGCCGGCTTTTAATACGCCGCGACACGGACCCTCCGAACAGCGCGCGAGGCGGGGGAGGCGCTAGTAGACGTCGGTTTCGAAAATTTACGATTCCCTCGTTATTAAAGCAAGCTTGTGAAAACCACGGTGTTTAAAGCGGCAGCTTTGGGCATTAATTCGATTTCCTTCTTCGTTTTCTTTTCCCTCGACCCGCCGCTTCCCCCCTCCCCCCTCCGTTTGTTTTCCAGCCACGACAGTTTATAAAAAGCGACGGGTCTATCGAGGTGGCGCCCTCCATACACTCCTAGCCCCCATTTTTGTAATGCTGTAATAATCAATAGTACGCTCTTGCTAAATCGTATAACCCAACCCCCGTCAATTTAATCGAGACAACGGAAGCACGTACCGGTTTCTACGTGAGCTTGTGAGCGCTCGATGCAACGGGTGTCCGTTATCGAATCAACTTCTATCTCGGCCCCATGTTTTTTCTTGGAAAATATGATTCTCGTGTGGGGATGGCTAATTTAGAATCGGGAGTCTCCGAAGAGAAATATAGGGGTAATATTGTGCAAATTTTTTTTATAGAAAATAAATAGTTTCGAATTGTTAGTTTTTATCTGGTTAGAGATTAGAATGATTGATAATTTTTAATTGAAAGTTTATTAATCTTGGTCTATCGGAGAATGGAATTTTTTTTAAGAAATATCGATGAGAATCATAAATTTCATTATAATTATAATTATCCTTAAGTTAGCATGCGTGACTTTTTGAATTATTAAATATTTCCTCATTTCATTTTCAACGAATTTTAATTTTTTATAAAAAATTTTCCTTCTCTTACTCGACCCTTTTTCTCCGCAAAAAGCGATCCTTCTTGTTACGATTCGGGACAGCTAATAGAAACGTAATATTCCCTACGACGATTACTGGGACAACGAAAGAAATGGTGCTCGGTCGAGTCGTAAGTTGCCCTGCTTTATCGATGTGAAATCGTAAACGCGAGAACACGGGGGAAACACGCGACGGATTAAAATTGCTCGATGCGCGAGCACGCGAGCTATTTACGCGGGTCACGCGTGTATACGAGGAAGGGGGAATACAAAACCTGGTCTGGCTATCTGTGTCGTGTAATTGGCGGCGTAACATCGTTCCACGAAGCAATTCGATTCCTTTTAAATTATTCAAATTTCGAGGCGGTCGTTGGGACGGTCGAGTTTTAACATCGATCATCAACAGCTTTTTTTACTTTTTTGTCGTTTTGCCGCTTCCTTGAATTTTTTTGAACGGTTAGTCTACGTGTATCTTTATCCTCCTGGTTTCGTGTTAAAAATTTTATATCTCTTGTGTCAATAATTTTCATACGTTATAAATCTGTACAAGAAAAATATTTGAATTTTTTCTCTGAAGCATTTTTTTTATGATAAAATAACCAATAAAATTAAGTTACATTCAAGTTTTACACACAGAGAAAGAAATTTTCATCTATCTTCATTTTTATCTCGTATGTCGAAAAGATAATGATCAAAGAAAAAAATATATAAGGAGGATAAATAAATGCAAACACGAGACAAGCAAAGTACAGTTCTGAAGAGGTTACTCCTGACTGCACGATGAACCTCGTTAAGACTCGAAACGATCGTAGGCGAAAGGACGAGTATCTGTCCTCGACTTGCCGACTGAGGATAAGAGTTCTTGACCTTTCCTCTCTCTCTGTTTCGCGGAACGCGGGGAGAAGAAGAGGAAGGAGAAGAAGGAAGCGGATAATCTCTAATAATGTCTCCTACTCGATCGTGGTTAGAATTTTGTCCAAGTTACAAGAACTCCTCCCTGGATCAGGGCAAATGAAATGGAGATGAGTCCCGTATAATTTGGTTGGACGTCTTTTATTGAATTCTTTTGAATTGCGGATGGAAAAAGATGGTCTCGATCCAGAATCGAATGGAAAATTAATTGTTCGAAAAGACGTTGAAGGCAACTATAATATATATATAGTAAAAATAAAATATTTTTGTTTCGAAGAAGAATAAAATTTAAAAAAACTTTTCGGCAGAAGCGAAATTTCACGAGTGGATCGTTTCGAAAAATTATTCTGAAAATTTATGGAACCAAGAATTAACCACGTCTTGATCTTACGTGTTTTTCCATTCTTTCGAGAACAAAAGCTTAATAAACGACGAAATTTTATTTCCACGCTTATTTTCGCGCGTAGAACCTATCCAATTATTCGTCGATTGATTTTTTTCTTTTCCAAAAATTAATTTGCCTGAAAAAAAATCAAGTAAACAAGTATTCCTCCTTTTCCTTTTTTGCATCCATATTACGGAATTATCTTCCGCTCGCAGGTTCTGAGACACTCGTATCAATATCGTTTTTTTTTTATACACGATGTTAGTTCGCAGGTTAAGCTAGATCGAGTTCGTACGACGTGGATTGTACCGGTTCACGTTCCATGGTAAGAACATGAAATATAGGTTATATGCATCGTGGTTCCATGCCTCTCGAGGTTATGCACCATAATTCATCGTAGTAGCGGTCGTAGTAGCGGCTCGCAAAAAATGTTTGTGAAAACGCTCGTTGTGCTCGTGGGCCCTGCTGTGCGTCTTGGTCGGCCATCTTGATTTCCGTGACGTCAGAAATTTCTCGATTATCTCGATGTTGTAAATGGGGAAAAGCCACTATCGTTTGTTCTCGTTTTCTCGCCTGTTTACTTATTTATTTTTCTATTTGCGGATAAAATTGTATTTTAGCGTTATGTTTATATACAAGGTGATGAAAATATTTTCGGAATCAAAATTTGAATTTTCGAAAAGATATATTTAGATAAACTTCTCGAACAACAAGAAGTTTAGTTAGATTATTCTTTGAGACATTCGAATCGATTTAAAAGAATCATCTATCATAATCGATCGAAGAATTAAAAATTCGATCAAATTATACGAAAATTATTACACCAAGCAAATTGTGAGACGAGAAACCGGGATTTCGCCGAGATTAAAAATTATTTTTTACCTCATGTGGTGGAGCAATAAGCTCGCAAAAAGAAGGAAAACGAAGGGGTGTATGTTCACCGCGAGTCAAACGTCAACGAATAGCTTTATGCGGGAATTTCATTCGGAAAAAGGCACTTCCGCGAAATTTCATAGGGAAATTTACGCGGTGGAGGCCGAAATTGGCCGGATTCAGAAGCGGAATCTCGTATCCAACCAACGGGCAACATAAGGGAGGGAAAGGAGGGGGTATGGGCGAAAAATGAACCGAGTTAAGGGCGCAATAACGGAAGAGAAACGGGAACGGATACGTGAAAGATATGATAATGTCGAGGAAAAAGTGGCTCTTGATATTTTCGCTTTCTAAGATTTTTCTTTTTTTTTTTTTTTTGAGAATCGTTGGTAAATATCTTTGTTTGATATCTCTGCACGAATTATGAGATTATGACATTACTTTAAAAAATAAAAGGAATTAACAAATATAAATTAATGAACATCGTAGTACGTTGCACAAAAATCCGTAAAAATCCTTAACCTGGTCGTAATCGTACCCATTGCAAATTAGTTTAGATACACAGGGTGTCTCAGAAATGTGGAAAACTGAAATGTCGGTTGAGTGAAAATAATTTCAGAATAGAACATATCGTCGTACATACGATTTTATACTCGAATTTTGCAATTCTTTTAACAATCCCCCTCTCCTTTCTCCCCACGAAAAATAATCCGAAACTCGAAGCTCGATTTATCTTTTCTTGAAACGAAGAAAAACAACACAGCAACAACAACCATTGTATATAATACTCAAAAATATCAGTATCGATAAAAGTATAAATACCAAAGAAGAAATTCGCTATTAAACATCGTGTACGCTTTCTCTTGGAAATCGCGAGAGGAAATTAAAACGATTTTAGAGAGGGGAGAGGCGTGGAGAAGCCGAAGGAGGAAGGAAACCTGCGAGGGGTGGTTTGGGGGGTGCAGTCTGGACCCTTGGCGGCTAGACTCATTTTTCATAAGTTCGAAAAACACACCCGGGGCAGTCGGTGCGTAAATTTGAATTTCTCCGCGCCGGTACGGCAAAGCAGAGTGTTCCTGGAAGGGAAGGAGGCAGCCTGGAAGGGCCATTGAGCATATGGCGCGGAATTTCGAACGACTTTTTTCCCCCCTTCTTTATTCTTCCTGTTGTTGGAAATACGCGGCTTGCGGAAATGCCGTTTCTCCTTCTTATTGGAGACTTTCAATCCTCCTGTTTTGGATCCTGTTGTTACTCGTCCATGAAGAAGTTCATTAAAGAAATTACGAAGAAGTCTCTTATGGGGAAGAAATTGAAGCTACGCCGATATAAACACATTATGTAATCTAATTTCGAAAATGAATAGGTTAAGTCGGAATTCGAGCGTCGAAAGTTTTTCTCAAAAGAGTAGAAACAATTTTAGATATTGGAAACTCGTTTTAAAGTCAAAGCAGTGAGACATCTAGCGGCGACAAGTTGAACTACCCAATGCATCAGTAAATACTTGATATTGCACACCGATACTCGATTGTTGCTAGTTGATTCCCTTTGATGTCGTACGATGCGTATAGATATATTTGTTATCCATTGAGGTGATATAAGCTAAATTGAGCTAAATTAGGACATTTGATTATTAATGTTTGATTGCCTTCGGTTGTATGTATTTTCAATTTATCTCGATACAGGTTAGACCAGCTTATTTACATTACAGGTTGAATCTATTACGCTTGATTGTCGATAGAATTTTTGTTAAGGATATTTCGTCGCCTTTATCCGGGCCTTGTGTGTCCACACGCGTAATTATACATGGATTGGTGGATGTAATTATCGGTCTGGCGAATTATTAGATTAAATTAATCGTTGATTAAAGCACGGAGTTACAGTCGGTCGTTTAATATTAATTTCGAGGCGCCATTAACGCGGATTTAGGGTTGAAAGGACAAGTAATTGGTATATACGAACGCGTGTATATACGTATTTCGCTCTACGTGACTCGTCGTCCTATCTATAGACTCGTCAACGTCCGACTGGATTGCACTGGAACTGGAACACAACGGCGGAAATCGGCTCGATAAAAGCATAAAAGGATACTCGTTGCTCGTATGCGGTTCTAATTCATTTGCAAGTCAAACAACGTCAGCCTCGTAACGAAAACTTATTGGCCCCGTTATGCCTTGTCCATCCCAAAAATTTTCAATCTTCCCCTAAACTGTAATACTCGAAAATATTCAAACCATTTCAAATCTGAAAGATAATAAAACGACGCCTGAGTTCAAGATACTCAAAACTAAGAAATTCGAGAAAATCGAGAAACAGTAACATAACCTCGATATCACTCGAAACTGGAAAAAATGGAATTGGAAATTATTAACCACTCGAGTTACTTTTAGATCTCACGAATACTTGGAAACGTTCGAAAAGATAAAACTCAAAAGACGTACTCGTTCCAATTTAAATTTCCTAACCTCTTATCCTCTCTCTATATATATACATAACGTACGTACGTACAACTTCGACTCGCCAATATCCCCTCTTCGACAAAAAAAATACGCCCGTGGTCGAGAAGATGAACGATAGGAACGGTCTAAACTTTCTCTCGATGTACACGCGCGCATACACCTGGCCACGGGCTCTGGAAACCAGCCCGTGTACAACAGGGGCAGGAAACCGTCTCGATAACACCGCAACTCGATCTCGAGCGTTACAGCCGACCGTGTTGGCCCGCATTTCCGCTTGTCTCCGCGCTCTACCGTGTTCCCTGCCTCGCGCACAACCACGACGAGGATGTGAAATCGGCGCACGTGGGAGGGGGAACGCATTCGTCATTGTTTTACCGACGGAGGCGAGGGAGTTGGTGGCTCGGCCGCAGTGTCGGCCGCCGCAATTCCCTGAGGAGGGGAGGGAGGGGGGAGGGAGAGGTACAAGCTTCCTATAATCGAATGCTATTTCGTTTTTTGGAAATGATTGTTGGATATTATTCGTTGGGTTTTGGAGGGGAACTCGTGGGATGATGATAGATTTTTGGGGCACCCGGTATATTGAGAAATAAAGTTGGGGAGCAGTTTGATGGATAAGGAATATAAATTCGTGGGTTTAGGGTAGTTTAATGGGAGCTTGGTCCAGAAAATGGGTATTTATTAAATTTATTTACGATTGTTGGTAGTTTGGGTTTGGTGGAGGGTTTTTAAAATCGAAATTAGATTGTAAATTTATGGATTTATGGGTTGAAGTGAATTTGATGGGCAATGCATCAGTTTCAATGGAGCTAATTGATTTATGTATGATTGTAAAAGATCAATTTATTAGTGAAAAATGAATAAATATTGAACGTGATTAGATCAAATTTGATAAAAGCTTTATCATTTATTCGTACAAGGAAGATCCTTCTTCTAAAAGAAACATTTAAAATATGTGGGATATGAAAACTTATAAAATTGTAGTTTAGAATAAATTTAGACGTTTCTAGAAATAATTCAAAAATAATACAAAATTACGAAAGGAATAAAAAAAATTATATCGATGCACATTGAAGAACAGCCCGAAGGTCGTTTTCAGATTATTTTTTTACTTTTACTCTCATTTATTCGTGAGAACTCGACTGAACCTCTTCTGTGACATCTTCCATCCGTCGTAACCGCAATAAAATTCACGGCAGAATTCTCCCACGAGGAGGGGAACAGAAGGAGCGCATTTGGCGGATGTCTAAGGAGCGACGTCGAGCGGGTAGAGATTCAAAAACGGTGAAAATCGAGGGACGTGGAACAGGAGGGACGTTCATCGAGGATGATTGCGTACAATGCAACCGCGTAGGCGCGGCAATCCCTCAACTTGTCACTTACTCTCCCCTCCCCCCACACCTTTTTCCACCCTCCTCGTCGGCTCTCCCCATCTTCCCAGTGGCAAGCCTTTCATTCGACGATAACAACAACGACGACGGCCTCCTTTCATCCGTTTCACTCGAACAGGGAAAGAGAGAGAGATTCGACTCGAAACGAATGCGACTTTCGAGGCCGAGTTGACCTTCAAGCTTCCGTGAAGTTCAGCAAACTGGAAGGGCGCGCCCCCCCAGGTCGAATTAATCCGCACGATCGAATTCGAGTACGTTGAGGGATAATGGGCTGGACAAATTTGATGGAAGGTGGAGAGGGGAGGGGCTTTTGATGCCAACGTCGTGTAATTACGTTGTTATGTATTTTGATGAATTAGATAATTTCGTGTGTAAAATTATTTTGATCGGGTTTTATAATTGGACCGGTAAATACGGTGATATCGAAAGGTTTGAGAATTGTAAAGAAGAATTGAGTTTTATCGTCATTTAATTTCGGTGGTAAAATTTGAGAAATAAAATGAAAGGAGGTAAGCAGTTTGTTTAAAAGTGAAAATGAAATGAAGAAAATGACGAGAAAGAAAAGACAAAAAGATTTTTGTTACGATGCAATTTCTTGCAATCTTGCAATCTATATAAAAAAATTTACTTAAAAATTGCGTTTTAATTTGCAAGAAATAAAATGTAAATAAAATATTAAAAATACTTTAGACACGCCATTTGTATTATTAGACAAATATCTTATATTATAACGAGATAAACAATCATACGTGTGAAAATTGCATTATTCCTTAGACCTTAATTAAGATAAAGAATGAAATACGATAATTCGTCTGACAGAAAAAAAAAAGAGGGAATTTACGTGATACCACGATCGTGGATATTTGATGATTATCGTTGGCTGACCGTGAATATAAAGTATTTTTTCTACAACGTCGCATTAACGATCGTTGAGTGCGTGATTATGAACAAGCTTCAACCTTTTGAAATTATTGCTCGCGTTTATTTAAAAAAAAAAAGAAAAAACAACGTATTAATAAATCGAGCTAAAATTCCATTTTCGATCGACGTCATCTTTTTTTACAATGCGTGACCCGAATGTTTGCAATTATGAAATTTGAAAAACTCGTAAATCAATTCGTTTAAAATCCATCCCAATATTGGGTCACGACCTCGATATTAACGTTATAATAGCTAGACTGCTCAAATTCCCTTTTGATTAGCATACCGTTAAAAAATTTTTTATCTACTTTTAAAATTTGTAAATTTTTCAATTTAATTGGACCGCGTTCGCTATCCATTTTCCGTTTCGAATTTAAAATTTTGTTACTGGAAGATTGTTATTTACAATTTGACAAATTTTTTAATTAAATCGTGTTATTCTTATTTGGCGTATTTTTAGAATTTTATTATCGGAAGATTAGAAATTTAGAACAATGTTAAAAGTTAATCATTGATAACGTTGATAAGAAATTATGAAATATACAAGTTTTCAAATTTTTTTTTATTTTTCCAACAATCTTTTTCCAAGGGAAAAAGATATACGATTCCGTTTCTGTATGAATAATATTTTCGAAATTTATATCGTAGATTTTCGATTTTTGCACTAAATATTTGTTCAAAATTTTCCTCTTTTGATAAATCTTTAAAAAAATCACAATTGCAAAATTTAAAATATAAATATGCAAATACGACAAATACGGGTGAATTTAAAAACTTGTCAAGAATAGATAACAAATTTTTAATAATTTCTTGTTAATAAAAATCTAAATTTTAAATTTAAATCAACAGTAGATAACGACACGATTTAAATTTTTGAAAATTAAATCTATCGGTATTAAATATTGAATTGTGAATATCAAATTTTTAACGAATCACGAAAGGATGGATCATCTTTCGAAAATTTCACATTACGAACAACATTTGAGTTACAAATTAAAACGAAAAAATTAAGAAATACCTGTTCAAAACGAAAAAACACCCGATATATTCTCTTTGAAAAATTCCATATTGCAAACATTTGAATCACAATGAAATTGAGAAAATTTTATGTGTACAAACAACAACAAAATTGTAGAAATACCTTCTTGAAAAATTATCGATAAAAGAATAGAATCAAACTAAACACCTTATATATATATCTCTTAAATCTTTCAAAAATTTTAACATGATTTGATTCACAATAATCGAGAAGCACTCGTTAGAGAAAAATAGAGACAAAATCTTACTCGTTTGGACAAAACCACCCGGTACATTATCGAGAAATCTTTCATCTTCTCCCCACCGTATTCGCGTAATATCAACAAAGTTGGTTTAATCTCGTTCAAATTAAAATAATTTCCATCCTCGAACCCTCGACGCGAGGCAATAAAGAGGTCGGTACACGTCGGTTAATTAGCGAGCCACCGTTGCATCGCCTGCCCGCGATCCGAAAACATTCATTTTCCGAGATAATGCGCCCACCCAGTAACTTGTTACTAATCGTCGATACGTGCACGACCAGTTTATTATAATTAGGATTACAGCTAGCTGCGGCTTCTAGGCCGCGATTCCCGCGATCATCGAAAATATTTATACCGACATTCTTGTCGGGAATTAATCTGTTGAGAGATTTATGGAATTGATTTATGCGAATACTAAGCGCATTATAATGTCGCCCGCTCGGCCCGGATAATTCCGGAGCTGGTGCTTGGCCAGTAATTTTCTACGCTCAAATAATTTCGTGAGCTCGAGCTCGAAATTTTGGAAATAATTTCTTTTTTGGAGGAGGATGAGAAACTATTAATTTTGATTTGCAATATTCTTTTTTTCTATCCTTTCAATAAGATACAATTTATTTATCAATTACGTGGGACACACTATAATATTTGAATACAATTAAATTGCAATCTTTTTTTTTTGTATTTAGATTAATACTCTATATCTTTTACTCTGTCTTTTCTATTTTGAAATGATCGTTAATTGGAACATGTAAAAAGTAGGAAAATATTCAAAATTAATTTAAAAACATTATTATATATAAGATTGTTATTTTTATAAAAAAAAGTAGATTTTTAAAATTCTTTTGACACGTAAAAAAACGTATGATCTATTAAAAAAAAAAATAATCATTATTTTCATAAAGATCTTCGTATCACGATGCCCACCATTTTGATATGTAAAATCTGATGTTCACCTTATCAATCCATATCTGAAAAACGTTTTTCCTTCCCTTCCATCGTTCATTTCGTTGAATAGCACGCTTTGTGCCACGATCGTGCGAGTATCGAATTCGATCGCGCTCGTTTTCGATTTAATCGGGCTTCATCGTGATACGCGTTCGAGTGGAAACGGAGATGGAACATTGGACAAGCGGCCTGCGGCGATCGGAATGACGTACCGGAACCGGAAATGACGTACGAAGTCTCCCGCTGCTACGATTCGATCAACTTCCACTTTTTCCCTCATTTCTCGTCTCCTCTCGAATTGTTGAACACGTCCATTCTCTAACTCTTCGCTAATTTTAGTTTTTTTCTTTTTTAAAGACTTTATTATGACGTATTTTGGGAAGGATATTGATAAAATTTATATTTAAAAATGTAATTTTTTAATATTTGCGTTACATTTGTTATTCTATGTATCTTATATGGATAATTGTTTAAGAATTGTAAAATCGTATTTATATTTATTATCATATTTGAAATTTTCAGAGAAAGATTAAATGGATTTGACTTTGAAAAGTTTGATATACGGATCTCGATGAAATTTGACAAAACTGGATAGGATTTTTCTGTCGAAATTTTAGATCGTAATAAAATTAGGTTAGGTTCTACAAGAATAAACTCTTAATAAAGTACATGGATGAATTGAATAATTCAGAAATTAAGAAACTTTACGATTGCGATTATCGGTTAAAAGGGGAATATAATTTAGAATTTCCCCTTGAAAAATTCATCTTCGAATTACCTCGTTACACTTTAGAATTTTTCCTAACAAAATTGCTCGCAAACTTTTTCAACCAATTCCTCGCGCTTTTGAAATGAAAACATCGCTTTCCCTCGTAACTTCTAAAAGATGAATCATAGTTCCCTTCCAAGGAAAGTCTGAAGAAATCGTCGAGAGAGGAGAAAAAAGGGAACGAAAGAACGATTGCTCTTTCGTCCTTGTACTCGATCGGTCAAATCAAGTGTGACGTGATCGACGTGGCTGACCAATTCCGTGTTAGAAAGGAATTGGGAGTAAATTAAAGGAAAACAATTGTCGTGACAGATTCCTTTCTACCTCCATTCGGTGCTGTTTCAATCTCGAAAACCTATATGGTGAAATCGGTCTCCCTTCGACCTAATAAACGTCAATAGAGCGTATAGAACAAGCAATACCAATGTCCGAGTGTACGTGTACCATCAACGTGTCGAATCCTGATTGATCTGACTTATTACACGGAAAAAAAAAATCGATATTTCCAGGTATATTAAGCGATGACAAACGAGCTCGGTGAATATTCCTTTTTTCTTTTTTCACGTTAAATTTATCATAAAGTACGTTTCGTGGAATAAGACAATGCTCGTTTAATGCAAATTTCCATAACTTTCGTACATCAACTTTTTATTTGTTTCGAATCTTTGAAAATATCTCTATAATTCGATTCGACTTATTCTTTACGCGATAAAAATTAAAATTAAAATCTTTATAGACAATTTAATCTTCGAATGAAAAACTCTCTCGATTTTTGCGCCACCAACTTTCGCTCTTTATTTTGTCCTCGATATAATCGACTCTCCAAACGAATATATATATATATATCATTAACACTTTGTATATACACGTAAGTTGGGGACATAAATTAAGGATGTACGTATGCAGAATATTCCCCGGTGAAACTTCGTTAGAGGAGGGAATGTTCTCGCAAATGAGAAGGTACAACTGCGAAATTTAGCACGTTTTGACAGTCCACACACAGGGCGTTTAATTAATTATACGATCGCTGTTACACGATGCCTCCTCGCGTCTTGCGCTTGCATTATTCGCGTGATTTCGCTCAAGTCGAAATTTCTCCACGCGTAAGATCGCATTTCCAAGCTGTGTGTTTCTTGCTCCAGTTCTTCTCAAACTTGTCCCCCTCCCCTCCTCTTACGTTTACCTGGAAAGGAGTAGTAAACTCCTCGGGCTTGTTTCATTTATACGCGACGTAAATCGTCAGGTTGATCGTTTTCGGTTAAACGTATAAGTTCAAAGGAGGAAAGGAGGAAAGGAGAGGGGGGAGTTTCATAGTTTCCTTATGAAACTTGGGGAATCGATAGGTTTCACGTATTCTCGTTTGATTCGGTTCCAGTGAAAGTACGGTACTAGGAAGAGACAGTGCTCTGTTCCTAACAAGAGGTTACTCGGACACGAAAGTGATAAAAGTATAAAAGTATCACAAATTTTTTGTAATTGAAGAAGAATGAAAGTTAAATCTATCACTTTTGTTATTTATATCTTTTCTATCTAATCTTCCATCGATCCACTAGAGCGAGCAATCTTTTGTATTTTTTATTCAGCTTTACTGTTACTACTGATTATCGACTATCGGTAAAAAAGTTACGTAGGCAGCCTTTTCTATCGGATTTCTAACCAATTAAGTGAAATATACTTTTCGATGTAAAATATACATTGTTTTTTTCTAAATTTTAATCGAAAATAATCTTATAACCTAATTTATAATATTTGAAGAATATTATATATTATAAGAAAAAATAAAGTAAACTTAGATTTAAACATGGAATAACAAATATTTCCAAATAATGGAACGCTTTTCAGAAAAAGTCTTTTCTTATTTTTGAAAAAATTACAAGAAGTTACACGTGTCCGCACGTCCATTACATAATTTACGCAGTAGCACTTCGCGCAGCTTTTAAATTTTCAACATTCCGAAGGGCGATCGATAAAACTCTGACGAGGAAAGAAATCTGATACACGCGTGATCTCGCACGCGCGTTACACGAGCGACAAAGGAGTAACACGCGGCGTGTTAGGGCTTGCTTGTTAGCGCGCGTGCACTCGAGTGACTTTCAAAGTCACCGCGGCCCCTTGTACCCGGAATAAATAGATAGACGAGCATTAACAATACAGGAACGATCGGGGAAAAGAGCGTGACGATAGACACGTAGCTTGGAGAGGGTCGAATGCATCGCCTCGGGCGGTGGTGAAACTTTTTGAAGTTTCCGATACGCGAGCAAGGAACAAAGGACAGGAAAGAATAAACTCGGCGTACGGTGAGTCTGCTCTCTCTCCCTCTCTCTCTCTCTCTCTCGTGGCAGTACAATATCAAATTGACAGAAAGTTGAAAATTCATTTTCTACGCTCTCTCCGAGAACGGCTGTGTAACGGAATTAAAGCGGACAGACGGATGGCTCGTTAAGGATGGCGAATAATAAAAGTATAATCAGACGTTCGTTGGTGGAAAGAAGGAGGAGAAAGATAATAACGGGGACAATAATAGGCTTTTGGAATCAACCAGTTTTGATCACCAAAGTTAGGTTATGTTTATGGTTATGAAGGTAATTTATTGAGAGCATGAAAATGTTATATAATTATATGATATATATTTATTTATTTTCATAACATCATTTTAATCACAATCGTTTATATGTAAAGTAGATACAGATGGGTAATTTTAATGTTAATTTTAAAATATAACTTTGCGGTTAATGATTATACACTAAATCAGATAAGTGCAAAGAATTGAAACTTATGTATTAAAATAATGTTATTAAAAATTTAATTTCCACATGGTACCATTAGAGTTTGGAATTTGTATTTTGTTGAACATAGAACAGTGAGAATAAAACAACACACTGGAATTTTAAAATATAACTTTGCAGTTAATAATTATACACTAAATTAGATAAAGAATTGGGACTTGAAGTTGTACACTAAAGTAATGTTATTAAATATTTAATTTCTACATGGTACCATTAGAGTTTGGGATTTGTATTTTGTTGAACATAGAACAGTAAAGAATAAAACAATACACTGAAATATCTTTAAAATATAACTCTGTGATTAATGATTATACACTAAATTGGATAAATGCAAAGAATTGGGACTTGAAGTACATTAAAATAACGTTATTAAATATTTAATTTCTACGTGGTATCATTAGAGTTTGGAATTTGCATTTTATTGAACATGGAATAATAGGGTAGAAAATAAAACAACATACATTGAAATTTTAAAATATAACTCTGTGATTAATGATTACACACTAAATTAAATAAATGCATTGGGATAAATGCATAGAATTGGGACTTGGAGTTATACTCTAAAATAATGTTATTAAATATTTAATTTCTACATGGTATCATTAGAGTTTGGAATTTGTTGAATATAGAACAATAGGATAGAGAATAAAACGCATTGGAATTTTAAAATATAATTCTGTTTAATGATAGTTGATTCGATACATTAAATTAGATAAATGCAAAGAATTGAAATTATAAAATAATGTTATTGAAAGTTAATCTCTATATAGTTTCGTCAGAGTTTTGAATTTGTATTTTGAACAATAGGGCTGGGAATAAAACAATAAATATTAGATGACAAAAAAAATTTGACATTTATGGTATAGAAATTTAGTATTAATATTAATATAGGTCGATCAGAGCTCGGGGTTCCATCTATATTTCGTCGAGCATGAAAAAGAATAGCAAATGAAAGAGCTCTACCCCGCTGTTTCCATATTACTCGTATTGTTTCGTGTTCTTTCTCATAAAATAGGAATAAAATGGAATGGAAATTTAAAATATTCCGAACTAGAACTTTGAATAAAAACGAAATATAGATAAAAGATTAAAATAACCGTAATCTAAACCATCGGACGAATACCCAATATATTTATATTTCAATCTCGATATTGAATTTAATTCTCAACGCTTACTTTATTAATTACCGCATCGCTTCGTCCATTTATCCCAACAAACGTGCACGAAAATAACGCTCAAAAGCATCGACTCGAATCACAGACAGTCACTTCACCGGCTCACGAACCGATGAATCTCTGGAGGAGGAGGGGAGATCGACGAAGTGATTCGAACTTGTCGGTGGTCGAAGTAACCCCAGGAAACGTTTCGCTTCGAAGAATACTCCCGCAGAGAGGAAGCCGCGGGCGTTGAAACGGGACGAGGCATTGCACGAAATTTGCAAGCAAATTGCCAATTCTCAGGTGGTGAGGAGATAGGAGAGCGGAGGAGGCCAGGTAGCCCAGCTGCGGCCGGATACCCAGGGGCCATCTTGCGACGGTCCACAAGCTGAAATTCGTTTCGCGAATTGGCGTCCACCAGGGGACGCGCGCGCGCGCTCAATCCCAACGAAAATTTTCCAACCTCGATCCGCCCTGGCTACTTTGAATTTCACCCCCTTATTTCGGACGAGCTCGTTTCGGCGTAATTAAATTCTCTTCGACGACCCTCTCTCTCTCTCTCTCCCTTCTTCCCAGATTTTGATGGATTATACGCTGTTTTGCGGAAAGATCGATAATTTATCTTTCTTTTTTTTTTTATTTTGCAATTACGTGGATTGCTATATAATTATCGTACAAGATATATCAGGATAGTAGAAATAGGAATTGGAATATAAGTTTTAAGTACATTATGCAACAATTATTTTGTCTATTCAAAAGTGATTTCAACGATGCAAGTTCGCATTTGCTGGAAGGGGATAAAAATAAAAAAATTCTTCCAAGGAACTGTTTACGTCACTTAATGTCGTTCGTGCTGTGTAATGTAAAAAGAAAAATATTAGTGGGTAATAACATCGACGAGTATTGGTATTAACGATATATTTTTATAAAAAGAATAGAACAGAGAAAAGATTGTTGGAAAAGAATTAAAAAAAAAAAAAAGGAAGGGAAGAACACAGTCACGATTCCAGAAAGAAACACCACAACGATCACAGTCGATATCGATTATTAATTTCCACGCGTTACCAGTCCAGGGGATAAAGGCAGCTTTAAATTAACTAATGCTTAAGCTCTTTAGAGTCAGGCCAGGGAAGATCTTTGTATTTTCTCGAAGGGTTCTCCATTAACACGGAGCGAAATCATCGCCTCTGCAGTCGTACTCTTGTCCTTTTTAAAGGGCTTTAAATGTCTCTGAAGCCTGGGCAAGAGATAAAAGCCCGCTAAGCTTCACGAACAATCTCGGGGAATTTACAAAGGACAAAAGGATTCGTTGAACTGTTAACGCTTTAAGTTTCGATATTGTTTCCCCTACTTCTACAGAGAGAAAGAAAGATTCTCTTTTTTTTAAAAAACGTGTTTACGATGAACACCATGGAGGGGATGATTCTTTAAATTTGTATTTTTAGGGAGGAAGGGGGGCTAGGAACAGTGAAAATGTTTACGCTTCGAAAAAGTTATCGAAGTTATATTTTTTATCGCGAGACGAAAGTTTTCTGAAGAAATTGAAATTCAGCAGCGTACGATAAGAAAAAAAAAAACGAGAAGAAGGAAAATTTAATTTCGTATAAAGAGTAGTATCGATTATAGAGCTCGAAAGGAGTATAGAAAATTGGTATGGAAAAATATCGATATTCTCTGCATATAAACCTATTGAAAAATACTTTATAGGCAATGCTTTTCCAACGAAATATATATAAAATATATCTATTTATTAGCTCATTCGACGATCGAAAATTGAAGAGAAGAAAAAAGAAGAAAACGACACATTGCGCTAAACTGATTCATTAACAAACTATCGCCATCTCTACCCACAAACTCATCGTTAATAATTTCCAAATGCTAATCTTCTCCTCCAGGGTTACGCGAAGAGAACTTAACCAACCAGTCGAATTCGTACTAACGTTCCCTGAAACGCTCTGCACATAGACCCGTTCCCCTCTAATCCGCAAACAGACATTATATCTACGTAACGTCGTAATTATCCGTGTAATAGATTATCTTCGTAAAAATGAGTTCTCGTGGTAAAATCTCCCTCTCTCTCGCTCGCTCGCTCACTCGCTCTCGCTCTTTCTCAATTTGACAAGATTTTATTGGATCTCGCGGTGGAGAGAAAGAAAGCGAGAGAGCGAGACAAATAGAAGGAAATTCCGTTAATTAAACGCAGAGGGGGCGCTCGGTTACTTCCATTATTTGCATACGCAAAGCTTTTCACGTGCGAAAATAAGACTGTTGGGAGACGCAGCTCGCGTAAAATTCGCAAAGCGAACCTCCCGTTCCAGAACGAGACGGAAAATCTTTCTGCAGCTTCGTCGACAGAGCTGCCCTCTGCAGGACGATTCTAAAAATCGCGACATAACCTCGAAACACGATATTGCGATGCTATATTTATAGAAATAAGAGAAAGAGAATTTAATGTTTCTTTCTTATTTAAACAGGAAACTTGTGAAATTTTCGAATAAAGAATGGGAATGTGAGAGGAAAAATTAACTTTGTGCAACATATTTTAAATTTATCTTAACCACTTTCCTTAGTAATCTAAATATATAAACCTGTTAAAACGTAACATCTAACGACAGAATATTATTTTCTTATTTTTGAAACTTAAACTTGCACTTCGATTAAAAACAGAATTGTTGCCAGTGAAAGCAATAAATATAAACGTACGAGATTTGCCGAAGGAATATATTTTTAACTTAAAACATCTGATCCATACGTCTCTAAGGTGCCAACTACGAAGTAATGGCATTGCTAGCAACGTTGAATAATAAAATTTCAGTGAACTTTAAATTCTATAGCGAGAATAAATCGAATTAAAATTGATCGATTCTAATTTAAAAAAAAAAATTCGATCCAATAGCACTTGGACGATTTACCACCGTTATCAAAAGTACAGGGAAGCGGAGTACAGTAACGGATACATCCCCATCCCCTCTCGTTCGTTTAACCGATAACCTGCTCAGGGGGGGATGGTTGCAGATAGGTGTCGTGAAAACAAGCGGGTGGCGTGCGTTAAACGGAGGGGTGGCAAAACTGGGGGGATGTTTTTAGCTAGGGCAGTATATTCACTCGCTTATGTAATCAATATACGAGAGGAGCAAGAAGGAAAAACGAGAGGAGAAAATCGACGCGCTGGTATTACCGTCCAAGTAGAAGATAATAATAATAATAATAATGATAAAAGAAAGAAAGAAAAACCTGACTCGAGGAACTTACCCCTTTCAATCCTCCTCCTGGTTAAACCAGCTCCCTTCGTTTCCCTCGAAGAAGAATGGAAGGAGGAGGTGGAGATCTTTACGCGGATCTGAGAGAATGAATGTCTAATTAGTGTCGTAATTAAATGGTGCGACGAGGGGTGTAAGGGGCGCGCATTTAACTAAATACACAACCCCTTCCGTGTCCCTATAAATTCGAGGGAATTTATAAAGATGCATAAGTAGAGGGAAGAGTGAATGGAAGGACATGGATTTTCATTAAGATGAGATAAACTTCTCTCTTTCTCTGTATCGAAGACTGAAAGTTTTGAAAAGATATCATGACTTCTACTATTTAGTTTCGTTAAAGGCATGCTTGGAAATGGGAAATTTTTTTATTAAGCTAGCTATTAAGTATTGCACTGTATTATTGAAATGAAGGAAAGAAATAATACGATCTAATGCGAGTTACAAGAAACTAGAAAACCTGCCCTTTCTCTAAATCGATTGAATTTTTTATTAATTTAATTATGAATAATCGTTGGACCCAATCTTCTTAGGATTTAATTAAACTCGAGATATGTATTCAAAATTGTGACTGAAAATAAGTCGAGCCTAACTTTTTTAAAACGATTGATTCCACACTTCTCGAGAAAGACCGCATAATTAAATTTTAAATTCTCAACTATTCCAAACTTTTGATCCCTCAATTTCTCCCAATGTCAGGGATGATCTCTCGACCAGCCAGATAATCAGATACATCGCTTGAGTGGACACGAAGAGAAGAGGGGCTCGAATCAGAGAAAAAAACGATCGAGCAAAGGAAAAAATATATATATATATACATAAAAGAAGGTATGGAAAAAAAATGTACGAAGCGTGGAAAAGGGTGAAAGGAAAGAGAAGTGGAAAACTCCGTTGCGTTCCACACAGTATGCGAGCGAAATGGAGTGCAAAAACCGAAACTGCAAGATGTGCAACTGGAAGCTCGGTTGGACGAACGCAGGGATTGCCAGCGACGTCAGCAGAAGGCTCTTCCCACTACCCTTACCCCGTCCATCTTTTCTTCGTGGATTTCTTCCAACTCTTCGAAACGGCTTACGCCTCCCCCTCTCTCTCTCTTCTTTTCGATCCTTTCAACGATCGCGGAAGAGGATTTCACAAGGAAATCATCGGCTTGGTACACAAATGATACGATTGCCGATGCAATTATAGAGACGTTATTTCTTATTATTTGGAAATAAGCGCGTTTCCTTCGATTCTTTATCATATTATTTTTTTTTCTTCCTTTAGTTTTGGTTAATCTTTTATTAAGACTGATGTTTCGTGATTGTTTTCCATAATTCATATCACATTACGTTTATATTTATATCGAATTAGAAGCTTAGAAAAAAAAACTTTCGACTCTGATATAGGACTATACTTTTTTTTTAAAATCTTATTCAATTTCTCAAAAATAATACCAACAAATCGATCAAATATAATCAAAAATACTTTTCCACTCTTACTTTTTCTTTAATAAACCTGTATTTTCATATTTTCAAGCAGAGTTGCGAATCGTTGGCATACCTCTGATATCATTGTTCTGGGTGGCAGACCGCGACGGAGAGAAGAAAATAATGTAGCAAATTTATCGGGGAATTTCATTAATGGCCGCGTTTAGTTTAATAGACCGTGACCGGAAGGAGCTTGTTTCACTGCACATGCAAAATTTTATTAGCAGGTCAAAATATATATATATATATATATATATATATATGTTTATATATATATATATAATATACACACACGCTTATCCGGCACAGGCTATTCGTTGGAAAATAGGTAATTTGCATGCTTGTGATACGTAATTGCCATCTAACGTTCAAATTAAGGTAGCCGGGCTGGACGAATAGTTAGACACAATTATAACTTTTCGCAGGGGGAGTAGTATCGTGGCCACGCATCCCCAACCAAACCACGGAAACCGCATTTATATCCGTTCCACGCGAATTTAATGTTCCGTCGTTTCTCTGCCTGCGGTGAAATCAGACGTGACCTGTTCAGACACGAACGAAAACCTGTTCGTGGACGTGCTTGAATCTTTCGAAACTCCTTCCTTTTTTCCCTCAATTTTCTTGCACAGTGTACAGCGTCGAATCAACAACGAGTAATTTTTAAAAATTAAAAAAAATTCATAAAGGAACGGAGATTTTCGATTTATTAGCCAGGATTTTTCCTGTCTTAAATTTGTCAATTTAATTTTTACAGGTTATGTTAATAAACAGGTTATCTTTGAAGACGTATCTAGAAAGATACAAATAATATTTCCATGACTGTATCAATGAGATTATCGACGATAAACAACTTTGTGTCTTATTCGAAACTGCATCACCTTCGAACAAAGTGACTACGATCGATTTCGAAGAATCGTCTATGCTCTTCGATGTATTTTATCAAATATCGGCCAGCTGAACGTCGCCTAGTTGCGTAACCCGTGCATGGATAATAATCGGGGGATGCAACAATTGGGGGAGGAAGGGGGGGGGGGGGGGGCCGGACACGTCAACGGATATCAAAACGAGCGAACGATTCGCAGAAACGATCGGCCGATGGAAATTCAATTTTCCGACTAGCTGGAGTCGTCGATATGTAGATACGTATTTTCGGACAGGTCCGCGAACAGGTTCGACGTTTAACAACCGTCCGATGAGCGGTGAAATTTCACGGACACTTTGTTCCATTGTGTGTGCGTGTTTTTTTTTTCTTTTTTTTTTTTGTTCGTTGCAACACTGGATGAAACAAATTGCGGCAATTACGAATGATGCTGAAATTAATTTTCCATGAATGCACTAGGTTATATACCATATTACGTGCAATTATGTATATACGTGGCATAGTGTACTATAGGGTGTTCCAATAACATTTTCCCTTTTTCCAAAAATTTTTCCAATCCCGGCAATATTATATTTCTGATATTTTTCGGACACCCTGTATATTAAGTACGTTTTAAGCAATTGAATAAATTACTCGACAAGATCACTGGGTAGAGAGTAAACAACAACGGAAAGAATAAATTTATAAATATTAATTTTGTCAAATGCAAAGAAAAAAATAAAGCGTTAAATGAATATTCAAATTCTGTTATCTCTGGAAAAATTTCACACGAAGGTTAAATAAAACGGAGGATGGCTGACGAAATAAAATTGCCAAGGAAGTTCTCTCCGCCCTTCCCGTTATGCAACATTGTTCTCGGTATACGAGTCGTACGTTCCATTCAGCGCGATGGCCATGCAAGACACGTGTTTGTACATCATTCCCCTCTTATTTCTATTTATACCGACAACTATACCCTCCACGACAAACAACAATCCCTCCTACTACTTTGTGCACCCGGTTGCCCCCATTCTTTTCATCGTCTTGGCCGCCCTTTTCTCCCCCTCTCCTCCCCTCCCTCCACCGAAACATTCTTTGCAAGCGAGAGCACAACGGAAGCGCGCCTTCGCTCTCTTTCGCCGCTCTCTTCCCATTTTTCAATACGAAAAATAAAAGGGATTGGAATTAATGCGACCGTTCCCGACATGATGACAAACTCGCATACTGTGTTTCGTGCCCTCTGTATTTGCCAATTATTTCTCGTTCCGCTTGTACACAGTTTTTGTTTTATCTCGACTTGTTTTTCGTTGTCGTTCGAATTAAATTCGTATCTATGTTGTGCTACGTTGTAACGGATTCTTCTGGATCTTTGATAAAAGATCAGGGCGTAACGTTGTAACGTTGAATTATATAATATTAAAATGGCATAATTTACGGTGAATTTCTACGTGGCAAGAGTACGTGCTATCATCCCCTCCATCATGAAAAGTGACGTCACATTATCCCCACTACCAATATTAGATTAATGCAGGGGCACGTCACGTGACCAAGCTTCCACCAAAGCCAAACGTCGTATCGCGTCACGTGACGTGTTTAACGTAGCATTGGTGGGGATAATGTGACGTCACCTTTAATAGTGGAGGGAGCAGTGTTTACTATACGCATCTGGAGTTAAAACGAATCGATTAATTTTTAACAATTTTCTTAAATATCCTATCAACTCTTGAACGATTATAAACTTTGAAACGTGCTTTTTTTCCTTTTTTTGTTTTTCAAATTTCTTCCATGAAATATCGGAGTCATCAAGCTAGATAATTATTATCCTTTATTTTTTTCACGGAACCATAATGACAATAGCCGCTGTCCCACGATACATTTCTTGTAATTTAACGCGATAATGCGAATTTAATCGCTGGGAACTTGGATTCTATGAAGGATCACGACGACATCTTTTCACGAGACTGAACAAATTATTCCGTGCATTTGCTCGTCACCGTGTTACAATCTAGTCACGCGATTCGGCTTCCAATTATTTACCAGTGTAGTAAACACGCTAAAGTTAAATTTCCAGAAACATGTTTAACCATTATTGTTTACCATTTAATTAATCGATTTCCTATAAATAGGTACGTGAACGTTTTATTCTCTACCTAATAAACAAGAAATAGATATCTATAGGGTGTCTTTTAATTTTTTTCTTCTTTTTTCTTTTTTTTTTTTTTTGAATAAGTATATTAAGTTTTTAAAATTTCTCAAGGATAAATAAAATTAGCCAGATTGGATATACGAGCGAATTATTAACAATAGTGAAAATAACTTTTCAAAAAGTAATTTTTGATTCGAAAATTCGTCGAAATAACTTTTCAATTGTTTAATAACCTCCTATCGATAGTTTGTTTGCAGTCAATTGGAAATTAGTTAAAAAATTTTCAAAAATTTAATCGATGTAAAAACAAAGCTTCGAAAAAAATGTTATCCTTTTTACCTTTTCCATTTATTTATTTATTTGTACATCGCATCGATTACACACTGAATAATAGTTCATATCCCTCCCCTTCCCCACAGTTTACTCCATTTTGAAATATTACACTCTGACAAGAGATTACGTCAAACGGAAACGTTCTTCGATCCAAAACCAAAGTATCGGAAATTCCATCGGTTATTGCATTTTTGATAGTGGCCCCTATGGAACTGTGCGTCTCCATAGCGATCCTGTTTGCTTTTTACGGTTTATTGGTTATTGTTGGCAACAATATTATTATCGCATCAAACAACCCGAATATGCATTCAACCGCCGATAATAAATGATTGTTATTAGCATTTCGATTTACCTGGGCCACCGCGTGTAATTAATATCATCATAATTAATATCAACATAATCAAATCGTGCTCCGTTCGAGCTTTTCATCCCCTTTCTTCGTCCCTTTTTTTAAAAAAAAGAAAGGAGAGGAAAGAGGGTTATTTGCGAGTGCAATAGAAAGATCGCGAGACGATAAATCGGAAACAAATAGAAAGAGATGGACTCCACTGTGCAACGTGGACTAGATAGAGATTCAATTTCTCGAAACGGACGTTCATGGTGTCCCTGGGATATTCATCGAATTCGTGTCTCCGTAATTGTTAATCGTTACTTTTTGACGAGAGGATTGTTTTGCACCTTTAAACTTTTAAACTTTTTAAACTTTTATTCGATAATGCAATTTCCAAGAGTAGAATCTGAAATGCTTATTTTTAATTCTATTAATTCTAATAAATATCAAAAATTGAAACGTTCTTTCCACTGATAAATTCTAACAAAATGAATAACATCGAGAGTAGTATATCTCGACAAGAGTTGTAAAGTGAGTTGTTTAAACTTATTTAATTGGATCACATCTAATGATCGACATAATAAAATAAATATCACTGTAATTATAATCATGAGAGTAAGTAGAACGAATCAAGATCGATAACGAGTAGTACATGTCAACAATTAACCCAACACTGAGAAATAATTCAATTGTATATAAAATATGCAAACATTTGAATTTGAAGCATCGAGAAAGTGAGTAGTACAAACAAATTTAACAAACCCTCTAAGTAATGCAGGCCAATAATTTCCTCCACCATCGAAATACGAATGACATTGCCATCACGAGGAATAAAATTAATTTACGCAATTAATCAACGTTAGAGGAAGATGCGTGCGCAATTTGATAATTTCTAACAATTTTTATGGAAATTTTCCCAAATATAATTTTAATTATATTCAACCCGTTACACGTAACCTATCGACACCCGTGTATCTCCTTATTTATCACTCTGTTTTACCGTCAAACTTCGTTCAACCGACGGTAATTGCATCATCAAACAATTCTCCGACTATTTTTCATCTCTTAAAAATTTCACAATCAAATTTCACTTGACCCAAGATGAGCGGTAAGAGTCGACATGACGGGGATCGTAAATGGCCCAACACGGCCAATCCAACGCGTCAAACATTCACCGGCCCGGTGTTTCCCTATTCATCATCCCGTCTCCCCGGTTGAATGCAGGCGAGATTTGAGAGGGCGTTTCGAAAAGGGCAGAAGAAAAGGAAAGGTAAACGGGGATTGAAGTAGCGAGGAAATAATTTCCGCGTCAAAGGGTGCCTCCGCGTTTTCACGGTGGATCGATCACGGGGGCCACCTTATAACATCGCCCCTCTTAAAGGCCTCCTTTTCACAGGCGCGGAGTAAACGTTGCCAGGGTTAGGATTCGCGTCTTTGAACTTGACACGGGTCACCTGACTCTGCGGCTTCGGCCTCTTCTTCGGGATCCTTGCTCCTTCGCTTGTGTCCCCTCTCGCCTCAAAGGCTATCTCTCGCTGCTCTCTCTCTACACGTTTCACAACCTCTGCTATAACGGAGTAGGACTGCAGCCTCGTCGCGTTATTCCCTTACCCTCGTTCCTTTAATTTTCTGCCACGTCTTGTCGTTGTTTGAAACAGTTTATCGAGGTGTATCGGGGTTAATGATGAGAAGTTGAATTTTTTTTTTTTTCTTTATCGTATTACGTGTGTCAAGCAATCGTGGAATTAATATTTTATAATTTTAATTCAGTAAAAAAATTTTTTTAAATTTAAAAATTTAAAAAGCTCATTTAAAGCTTCGAGATTATTAAAATTTATTAGATAATTTTTAATCAATCTCGATACAAAGAGATAGAAATTTGAATTTTACTTTTTTTAATTTAAATATTTTTCGTTCGTATTAAAAATTTATTTGTATAAACTTTTAATTATTAATAAATTAATCTATTTCAAATAAAAAATGTTTATTTTTTTAATTGATAAAATTTTAAATTTATTTAATTTAATTTTTACGATGTAACAGAAATATTTTTATATTCTTAATCTAAAAACATTTGATTCGCACACTTTTAGAACTAACCTCAAAAAATGGAATCGTACTTTTTTTTTCTTTATACGTTAATCGATACAAATTAATTAAAATAATTGTAAAATAATTATTAATTTTAATATAAAATTTATCATGTGAAAGAAAACGCGCGAAGCAATATTCTTCTGTTATATAAAAAAAAAACTATTCAATTTCAATTAAAAACTAAATTTTCGTTAATATCACGTATCGAATGTAACTGTATGAAATAACAATATCAAATTATTGCTGTATTTCTATAGCACGAATAATTTACAGGGTAATTTAAAAAGTTATGATTATGAGATCCATTCCGTATATCGTGATATCGTTTCCCGAATTATTGAAAATATAAATAAAAAAAAAAAAATAATGAAAGTTTCACATTCGTTACAAGGTATTTCGATTTTTTCCAATAAATAACTTTTTTAAATGAAACTATCCATTTTTATTATTATTGCCAATTACATTTTTCAAGATAAATTTAACGACGCGTATGTAACGACAATTTTTATAAATATTGGACGGACAAATGGAAATCATCAAACAATTGAAATCAAACAACTGTCGCATGAAACATTTTTACAGTATTTTCAGTAATTCGGGGATATAATTAAGCTTATATATTGAATAAATCGAACAATATCGATGTATATTGAATATTTTTAGAAACTATAGCTCGAACGTATGAATTGTCGTAGTTTGTTTTATATGAAAAAAAACAAAAAAGTAAAAAATAAATTTTCTATCAAAATTTTAAATTTCGTTTAAAAGATATTGAAAATGTACAAGTATATTTTTGCAAAAATGTCAAAAATTGACAATATTTCTTACGTGTTAAAACGAGTGGATGATATTATATTTCAATTTATAACGATTTCGATGCTTTTGTGAATAATCTGTTCCAAGATACTATGACAGCAAACAAGCTATCGCAGTATTAATGGTTTTGACATTGTTTATAAACAGGAATAGCAAAGTAGGTCAATTGAATGAGACAGATGTGAGACATATTGTACGCTCAAATTTCAAAATCAATTTTATCAAAAAATGAAGCTATACATGAGAGAAATTTATTTTACTCTATCATTTTCTTTTTCAAATATTAATAAACAAACAAATCCAAATTCACGATACGCAATCGAAAAAAATGCATAAATTAATTTTAATATGGAGGAAAATTTGGAGAAATTTTTTTCAAAAGAAAAAAATCCGAAATTTACAAAAATTACTTGACAAAACGATTATGATTTATTAGACTTTCGACTGCTAAAAAATTCACGTTTTCCATGATAAAATTCATTATACCCGTTTGAGAATCCATTTGAAAGTTTGAAAGCGACGACGTGTTATTCTCGGATCCAGGGTTTGGATATATCGATCGGGGCACGGCGATTGGCCCCGATGAATTTCGCGGGATCGGTGGTCCGCATCGGTCATTACACCTAATGGTTTAATATTTGCGATACAAAATTACGTAGGCGGGTATATTTGACAGAATCGGGTCGAAATGTTGGGCCGACCAATAATAATCAAGCCGTCCAGGCTGGGTGTCGTTTAGCGCTGCACTCAGCTTTAATTACATCGGTTGTCATGCGTGTTTACCGCCGGAGATATGTGTATTTTATTCCCTATAATGCACATAGCCGGGATCGAGCTGGCAGAAAATTGCCAGACTGCCTTTGATTTACGAAACGCCGACGATTGTTTTCCTGGCACGCGAATTTTATCGTCGCCATCCTCTGCCCGCTCTTATATTTTATCACCGCCTCCAAACATACCGTTACGAAGGAAGAAAACATTGGAGAGTATAAGGACGAATGAGGATTATTTTAAAATTTTGATTTATCGTATAGGTGTACGAGAACGGATGAAATTAAGTAAATTTATATCTTTGTGTATTTTACGTCGTAACGAACGAACGTTTCAATGAAATAAAACATTGATTTCTCGTGTGAAAAGCGCGAGAGAAAAAATTAAAAATTTTTCCATTGAAATCTATCCAGGAAATAAAGGGAATCGTGTAATTGAAATTACTTTTTGTTTCATCCCGATAGCGAAATCGAGCGTCGAGATGTAAACGTGGCCAATAATGCTCGTGACCCAGTGGCCTGTATTTATTCTTGCAAATACGTCTGCCACTTGTCTAAAATTTGGGATTGGTCAATGAACACGTACGGCCGAGTAACGAGGACGAACATAGTAAGCGGTTAAAAATTACTTTTTCTTTACACAACGATATCTCGAGAACCGGATATCGAATTGAGATAAACGAAAAAGAGTTTTAAACTACAAACTTTCACGCTTCTTACGATCCTTCGCTTGTTGATTGAAAATCGTTATCTTCGAAGTGATAGCGGTTTAAAATTTTCGTAATTTTAATAGAGCCAAAACGGAGTTTCCAAGATAGGCGTGAGCATGAGATCCGAATATACAAGAATGAAACTAATAAACGGTCAAAAATTACTTTTTCTTTACACAACGATATCTCGAGAACCAAAAATCGAATTGAGATAAAGGAAAAAGAGTTTTAAACTACAAACTTTCACGCTTCTTACGATCCTTCGCTTGTTGATTGAAAATCGTTATCTTCGAAGTGATAGCGGTTTAAAATTTTCGTAATTTTAATACAGTTTCTAGATACATTGCAATAGATGAGAGATCTGAATATGTGACAAGGACAGAAAATCATAATAAGATTTTGCGCTTTTAATAATCTTTCACATTGAATAGATATGTTTAAATAGTATGTTACTATGAATGCTCGAAATAAGTTGCAGATAGCAATTATAAATAATGTTATCAAAGTAAAATTTAACCCATCGCAGCACGGTAGAGCACATATTGGAAACTTGGTTTATGAGATTCATTTTCTCTTTTTTAAAGTTATTAATTCACAGTTTTCTAAAAATAAAAAATAAATCAGAGAATTAATAACAATTACTCGAGGTTTTAATTGCAATTATGATTTTCGATGAACAAGATGTATCGAAGTTTGTTAATTCAAATTTTGATTAATATCATTTCCAATGAAATTATAAATCATTAATATTCGTATCAAGAATTTGGTAATTTTATCCGTAACAATCTAACGCGATAAATTTTGTTATATCGAAGTCAGGATTCGTGTTATCGAATCAACCTAATAATAAATTATTTTAACGCGCATTACAAAATTGATCTTTAAAGATTACATTAAACAATTTTTAACAACGTTCTCGATTAAACTATTATTCGTTATAAACTTTTCTATTAGAACTCGAAAATAAACTCGACTTCGAATGATAAAAAATTATCCCAAAATTAAATTTTCGAAACGCTTTCGAGAAACAAATAACATTTTATTATCTCTCAGCTTTAAAAAAAAAAAAAAATCTTCTCATAATAAACGATTACACTTTATTTCATCCTCTATCGCCTCGTTATTTCACTTTCAACGCGTACTTTTTGTTTTTCTTTTCATCCTGATCTCAAACAGTGCCAGCAGACACGGAAAAAAAGGAAAAAAAAAATGAAAAAAAAGGAAAATAAATATTCTGAAAAAAAGATTATTTTAATATTATATACCGTTCTCCTATCTGCACCGAGAGAAATATTCTCCATTATCGTGTCGCGCAACAATCCATTAACTCGAAAAATAAGAGCGGATGACAAAGCTTTTCTTTTATCGGGGAGCGAGAAATTACCAGGCGTACCCTCGGTCTTCCCTCGGTAGTTGCTTACGAAAGAAAGGAAAGAGAAGAAGAAAGGGGAGGGGATAAAATGAAAAAAAGAGGAAAAGGAGGAAAAAATTGGAAGGGGAAAAGAGAGAGAGAGAGAGGGGGAATAAAGAAGTTTGACGTGAAAGACCGAGGCTAAGCGAAAATATTGGTCGTACTCGTTCGAGCGAAATCAAAGAGGAGAAAATCAATCCCTGGAGTCCACGAAGTGGGAAGTTAATGCGAATTAAAATCCAATTCCGCCGACGAGCGAATCTATTTCCAAACGTTGCGTCTTCGTGACTGGAGGAAACAGGAAGTTGCCGTGGCGGGGGTCGAAGGGCAATGGGCAGGTTTATAAAACGAGGAATTTACATCGTAGCAAGGGAGAATGTTTTTTAGTTTTACCGATGGATACCGATTAAACGCGACGAAATAAATGATTAATAAACGAATCAAATTTTCGTTTCTAATCTGATTTGTACTCGATATATTACTTAATTTAAACTACTTGTCGATATTTAACTTGAATTTCTTTTTTTTTCTCCGTGTGTGTCATAATTTAAAATTGATAAATGTCACGTGGAATTACGAACATAACTTCGAAAGATAATGAAAGAGAAAGTAAAATTTTTATGTAATAAATAATAAAGCGAATACAATTGCAAATAGTTGTCAAGAATATAGCAAATATTTGGATAAAATTTTTTATTCAATTTATTTTAATTCGAAACTGATCAACTTTATTTTTTTTTTTTTCTAAATTTAATTTAACACCAAACTATAAAGTTAATTTCTGTACGAATATTAAGAGTTTTCAAAACCTTTCTGAAATCACGTTTTTTGTAAAATGAATATTTATATTTTTTTTTCTATCAAATAAAATAAGAGTTTATTTTCTATGTCTTTCTTTTAGGAAAAAAAAACGAAATATGTGATTTCTAGAGAAGAAAGAAAAATGTGTTTCACGGCGAATATAAATATCTAATAAACACAAGAGCATTCACCGGTTATAAAATATTTCACTTCCTGTCTCATAAATATTTTTACACATCTTTATCCAGCGTGCAAAGCGTTTTTCGGATTTTGTCGAATACACCGCATTCTATTTCCATTGATCGTCTTTCCATTGATCACAAAATATAATTGAAAATGTAATCATCTTTGATGACAAAGATGAAAGAAAAGCATTAAAATTGTACAATGAAAACTATTTGCAACTAATCTTTCAGATGAAAATGTTAATTTTTAAATAAATTTTTTTGAAATTTCAATTTCTAATTTCTTTTTTATATAATATGTTTTTGGATTTTTTCTTATGTTTATTATATCACTATCATAATGTTTTTTTTTTAATATTACATTATGAAGTTGTTGGTTTTTTGTAACAACAATGTAAATTACAATTATTATTAAGAATTTTTATGAAGTGATAGTTCTTGATTTTATAGTAATTCCGTATATTATAAATTATTGATAATTGCGGTAAAAAAAAATAAATAAATTTAATAAAAATTTAATAACACTTCCAACTGTTGTATCTCAAAAAAAATGTACCGATAAAATTTATATTTTAATAGCTTAAATATCGATATAGAATTCAATATTTGTTTACCATTTAAAAATCATAAAAGGTGACAAAAAGGATACAAAAATATCGTGAATCTATTTCATTCCATCCGATAATACGTGTTTCTATATATAAATATTTTTTTTTAAAAAGTTTCCTTTTTCCATATTGCCTGTCAAAAAATAAATTCATCCATTTCAATATGACTTTCCAATATGATATAAAATAATCATTCTATTTTAAAAGAATCCAACAAGCGAAACATAAACTTTTGATTTCAATGATGAAACGGATACACGAGCGTATTAAAAAAGATTGATATTCTTTCGTTCCCCATTCCTGAATGTTTAAACAATATTGGAAATCACATACCACATAGAACAATATTTTCACAAGAACAAAAAAGCTACTCGTTCAATTATAATATCATTTTAGATCAGAAATAATCGCAGCAAGATGTGTTTACAAAGTTAAAACAATTATTAACATTGTACATATTTTTATCAAAGAAATGAAACAGAGAAAGAGAGAAGTAATAAATAAAAAACTTTGTATTCTTGTTTCTCTTTCTCCGTTTTCTTCGACAGACCGTTCTCTCCATGTCTCAGAGAGGGCAGCACCGATCAAGAAAGAAAGAGACAGAGAGAAAGTTAAAAACACTTTCTTAATTATGCATCATTTATATATAACAAAAAATCCAAGTCTTTTATGACAGATATCGCTTTTTTTCTATACAATCAAATTTTATTTTTGAAAAAATAAGAATTAGAGAAGGAGAAGTTAACGAAGATTACACATCAAATAAAAAAAAAAACATGGAAATGTTTTCCCCTTTTAGAAGGGGGAAGCACCGATCCATTGGCCCAAAGAGAGAAGGAGAAAATTAACAGTGTTCGAAAACTGCGATAAGGATAGAGACAAAAAGAGGAAGGAGAAACATCCTCGTTCCTCTCCCTTCTCCAAGAGGGCGCCCTCTCCGTTCCGAAGGGGGCAGCACCGGTCCACGCCCCACGCTCTCTTCCACTGCCAAAAGTTATTTCCGCTGGAAATTTATCGCCCTGCCGAGAATCGAAGCGTCATTTCCGGCCGGGCGAAACAAAGAAAAGCGGCGACCCTTTTCTCCCGCGCGAAAGATAATTGGCGCCCCTTTTTCCCTCTCGCTCTCCTTCCCCCCCAGATTTCTCTCCCCGGAAAAAGGTGCACGGTTGCGCGAGCTGACGATTGTTAAATGTACCTACGGCTTCCGTTGATTTATTCCACGGGGGACTCTGGAAGGAGAGGAACGTGGATATTTATCGCCCCTTTCCGGCGTTGCGGTAAATAATGCGTTTGCTCTTTAACAGGATTTATTTTCGGGCTCTGGTTGTAAGTATTCCATAACGTATTGTTGCGGAGGTGTGCGCGAGCAGTTGGTTATTTATTTGTTGCACGCCTCTATTACGGACGTATCACGTTGAAAGAAATCTTCCTTGGCGAGGCCAGCAGCACGCCGCCAGGAGGAAATTGTAAATCTTCCAATTCTTTTGCTTCGTTTCGAATTTCGTTCCCTGCTCTTCGACCACGCTCATGATCGGTTTCTCTTTGCACCAAAGAGAAAAAGGTGGGAAAAAGGAAGAATGACGACGAGGTGAGCGAAGTTAGAAGGGTATTTAGAGTGATTATTGTTAACTTGTTAAATCGCGGATACGTGGTTTTGAAACGAAATTTTCGAATATAATCGTTGAATGAAATAACGCTTGAGTTTCTGTAAAGCAGTTTTTCGAGCAGACGATATTCCATTTTGAAACGGTTAATCGAAAAAGGCAGGACAAGTATCCCGAAATGATCATAAAAATATGAAACGTACTTTCGAAACAGAGAGCGTAATCGCGTCAAAAATTTTTGAGCAATTTGTGAAATACAACGCGAAATATTTACGAACCAATTACGATCCAAGAAGATGCAGCGAAATACGAGAAACGAAGTAATAATAATTACGATAATTACAACTACGGTTTCCAAAAATCCCAAAATCCAACTCCCTCTCGCACTTTTGCGTGCGTATTGTACTTCTCTCGCCACGAGGTCGCGTCTCACGAGGCAGCGTCGAAACTAGAGACGGAGAGAGATGAAGGATAAAAAAAAAAAAAAATTAAAAAAATATCCTCGATGTTTCCGACTTTTTGAAAGCTCCGGTTGCGGTTATTGCCCTGGCAACACAAATTGCGGTCGGACCACGGTCGGCGAAATTTCATTCCGCGTTTTTCCACGCTTTGGACATTGTCACAGAAAGTATCCTCGTGGAAAGCCAATATCATGTAATTAAATTTTCGACGGTTTGAACAGAAAAGAGCAACGAGATACGCGTATGTGGCGTCCACATCCACGCGTTGAATACGTGGACGGAGGGGAGGAGGAGAGGGAAATTTTCGTGATCGATCGGATCCGCGGTCGGCCATTTTCGACAAAGAAAGTCGTTCGCGGCTCGATTGATTAATTAAAAAGTCGAAAGTGTCGAGGAGTGCACCATGATACAACGCCATTCGTTTCCGGTTTCCTGAGAGCAACATCGTTGATTAAATTTAATCGTCCCCGAACGAAACAGGAAAGGAATTCGAATTTTGAATTTCGTGTTGAATTCTCGAATTTTCCTCGATCGAGAATTTTTTTTTTTCCGTGTTTGGCGTTTTCCTCTCCGTCGGTAAGGTAGAACGTATTTTCACATCCTCTCGATAAAACGATCGTTGTTTATTTATCGAAGCGTGTTTACGATGCATTATAGGTTTAAACGTACGTGATACCAAGATTAGACTTGTATTATTGTGCTAATTACATTATTATTATTATTATTAATGGGACAAAGACAAAGAAAAACGAAATGTTTCAGAGATTAGAGCGTTAAAATTTGCTTTATTTATTGCACAACACATAGCAAAAGTATATTCGAACAATTTATATTTGTACAATACAACGAGCCATTGAATTTTGTGAATTACAAAAGATAAAATTTATATAAGTTGCTCATATTTTTTTGCCCAGTTGAAATTCGCCATTATTTACTTTGTTTTTTCGAAAAGCATCGAATAAATAAAATTTACGTCCGAGCAATCACTTACTTAAAAAAAAAAATAACGCCATTTCGAACATTTAAACACATATATATATATATGACACGAAGAATAATACACGTGCATCTATCAAATTAAACAATCTCGCGCGCGCCATAATGTCCGAATATATTAATTCGAGTCACGAGTGTTAATTGGAGGTCGGGAACAATGATCCAATTCGTCGAATTACACGAGAAAAAGAAAGAAATCCAAACGATATTGTTAATGTTTCCATTATACGGAAACGTTAATAAATTTCGATTATATTAAGTACGCCGCGTTTTACGACACCGGCCGTTAACAAAGCGCGGTGAAATTGAACGAAAAGTGGAAAGTTACAGGGGCAACCAGTCACTGGTCGAACTTTGCTACTTTGCCATTGAAATCCGTGGCACCGGCACCAATTCCGCAATACATTGTCAAAACTTTCCCTCGACGAACGTAATTAACGATCGTCGAAGTTCACGATTTGTTCTCTCGATCGAAACGCAAAAAGAGTAAGAGAGAGAGAGGGGAAAGGATGGCTTTTCGTACGGAGAATCGCCTAGCGAGTCGAAAAAATCCCTTCCAGTGCTTGTCTAATTAAGCATAAAAATAACTAGAATCAACATTTAGAAAGAAACTTTTCTTTATATTTTCGAATTATTTTCGAACGATATAATGAATATTATTTGAAAATATTATTTTATCATTTCAACGAGTAGTCAAATAACTTGCACGAATTTATAAGATACAATAAATATATAATAAGTACGATTCGCGGGATACGAAAGAAAACAAGGCCAAACGCAAACACCTTACATTCATCCAAATGAGGATTGTATATAATGGAGGGAAAACAACGAAATCTGTCGTCGAAGTAGGAAGCAGCCGTCTGAAATCTTTTACAAACAGTGGTTCGAATTTTTCTCTCGAGGGGGCGTCCAGATGAAATTCGAAAGGCGAAAAATCGATGATCTCTCGACACTGGCGCCAAAGCTTAACAAATATTCCGTCACGTCGAGGTCCACGATGTTTGTTCACCGTCTTGGATCCCTGCCCACTCCGAGCCGCCTCATTAAGCGCGAAAATAATAGCTCGCCATGGGTACCGCCATGAAACGACGGAGATGGAGATGGAAAATCCTGGAAATTCTGTCGTGAGCCATGGAAGAGGGAGGAGTTGTTGCTGAGAAGGAAGGACTGGCCCGAGGGTGCGACGTCAGATTTGTCTCGTTAGAGTTCGCATTGTGCCCGACTATGCCCCGATCTCTCGTTATGGTATTCCGCTATCCTCCTCCATCGCATTGGCCAACCGCTCGTTCCTTCCTTCTTCTTCTGGCGTCTAACGAGCTTCCATTAATAGACACCAGTAGGCTTCGAGCGTTTTCTGATTATTCTGATTATTATAAATTGTGATTCTTTGTCAATTAGCGGATGTGTTATCTCGTCGTATCTCTCTCTGGATATTTTGTTTCGAAAAAATGATAGATCGGACTTTGACGATTTCCAGGAGAGCAGAAAAGTTAAAATAAAGTTTTATCGAAAAATTAAATTAATCGGTGATTTTGAAGAAGAAAAAAATATGATATTTTTAACGTTTAAATTTGTGTAAAGTTGGGTCAGATTACGTTGATACTTTAATCCAAAGAATCAGTACCTCTTTATTCACAGATATAGAAAAAAATGGATTTAGATTAATTTATTATTAATAGTAAAAAGAGACGTACAAGTTGTTCGGAATAATTGAACATACTTGAAAATCGTCAAAGAGAAGTCTTTCTTTCCTATAAATTCTGCATGAAATTATTCCTTGCACGAGATAATATTTAAAAAAAATTCCATCAAGATACTTCAAAGAAGATTGTCTATCGATATCGTAAGAAGGAATGCCATGAATTTCAGAGAAATGTTTCTTCGTCGATCCTTCTTACGAAAGATCGATCTTTGGACAAGAAAACGTCGTTAGGGAAGATCGATAGACGCAAGTTTCTTGTCGATTGTCCAAGCTGTACAGGCTGTACAGCTGTAATTTGTAATTCAACCTCTAATCGAGATATCTCTCGTCTGCGACTGTTGTCCCTCTTTTTTAAGGGATCGAAAGTTTATAGACAGATGGTTTATCGAGATGTCGCTGATGGTGGTGCCAGGAAAAGGTCCTGATCGATTCAGAGCCATCTTGACAGAGCATCGATAGTTTTTAGACATTTAATATCGGGATACTTTCCGAGATTTTTCAAAGACCATCACGTCGGCTATCACTAACAGTGGTCACGAGTCTATTCTTGTTATTAAACTGTCAATTCCAAATTGGAGGAATTGATACGTCGATTTAAAATTTTAAGGGATAATATCGAACAAGGTTGACCTAAATTGGTGACGTGACACATCGCTAATAATTTGACATTTTTTTCTTCGTTACGTAATTGTACCATTTCCCGATCATAGAATAATTATTTTTATTATTCACGAACATTGAAAACCTTTTCACTCCATTACTGTCGATTTTTTTCTCAAGGACGTCAAAAATTTATAAAGCTATTAAAAAAATAGAAACGAATATCAAATAACAAGTACTGCTTTGCGTAATTTAATCGACACAGGATAAAGAAATTGCAAAGAATAATGTATATGTCAAAATGTATTCATGTTTGAAAAATCGATGCTCGAAATTTGTTCATTAAGTTACAACTAATTTGTTATAAGTAACTCGTATTAAATACGACCTAACGACAACACTATACTCGCACACAACCTATAAAATCAAATACAAATTCCCAATAGAACGAAACGCTTTGTATCTTGCAAAAAAATCGAAAATTCCTCGAACCTGACCGATTTCTTCTTCGAAATTTCAGCGAGCTCCCCGGAGCCGCGTACGTGCCCATACTTGGGCAAATTTACGGTGACTGGGGTGAACCGGAACCAGCGGAACATTCGTGAGAGCCGCAGGAGCCAGCACCAGGAGGGGGCTGTGGTGAGGCGTGACAGGGAGAAAGTTCGACACGCCCAGGAACGTATCCAGGAAGATCGGCGGGGCCGGAAGCTCGACTTCGACGTGGAGAAACGCAGGGTGGCCAACAACGAGTACCTCGTCCACGAGCGTATGGGCAGGCGTGCCAGGTCGAATCGCAACAACCGAAACCGTAGGGAGCACAGCCTGGAGGAGGCATCCTCGAAGAGGAGCCTGGACATCGAGGATTTGTTGCGAGATCGTGCGAGATCGAAAGTGAGGAGGTCGGAGGAGCAGGGCTCGAGGTCGAAGGTCAGAAGGGTGCGCGAGATCGGAGTGAGGAGGTCGAGGAGAAAGATGGAGGACTTTGGGTTGGACGCGGATAACTTCGCGCGAATCAGGCAGTTCTGGACGACCGATTTCGACGACAGCGACGGATCGAGCATGCTCGAGGTGCAGGAGGATTATTTCGGCGATTACCCGGACACCGCCGATTTGCCCAAGAAGAGGTCGGGCAGGGGCGAGAATATTTTGACGAGGAGAAGGAGGAGGAGGAAGAGGAGGAGGAGAAACGTGGAGGAGCTGGATTCCGGCAATGGGTCGTTGGAAAAAAGGGAGAAGAGGGAGGAGGATGTGTCTAGATGCAGCTCGGAGGTTACCACCATCACTATCGGGTGCTCCACCGCGGATAGAATGGAATTCCAGACGGATTGCGTCGACGACAATGCTATCGGTGAGTCCATGCTCTCGATCGTGTTTTTCAATCGGCAGTTATTCGGCAGTGTACTCTTAGAAAATGGATAAAGAATTGATAAGTGATCAGAATATTCATGAAATTATATCTCTGAAACGAAAATTCCAATTCATCATTCCACGAGTTAATCTGATCTAAATCCAATATTTTTATCCGTATAATAAATTATACATTTTTGCACATTTGCGCATCTAAATTGCACACTTTTGAAATTGTGAAAGTTTGAAGAAATTGGTATACAAAAATATTCCATTTCTCGTGGATATTATATTCTCATTATTATATCAAGTTAAATAAAAATTCTTGTCACATTTCTATCGAACAATTTCAAATCTAATATTTTGCTAAGATATAATCGTCGCTCGTTTTCTCTGTTCAATTAACAAAAAAGAAAGAATTATTCTGGCTCTCAGAATTAATTAAACCAGGTATAGACCGTCACGTCAAAGATTTGTCAATTCTTGCAACAGAATGGAACTTTTATTTCCCCTCACATTCAGCGTGGAAACTCGTCAAAGTTTATTTAAAGGATAATGGCACTCGAGGGTTAACGAGCGACTTGGACGATACCGTCTCCCCACTATTATTCGAGAAGTTCGCCTTCCCCACCCTTCAGATGGTTAAAGAAGCCTTTGCTTTCTCTTTCGCAGCTTACTCCTGCCACGGTAGGTGGTTCGACGCCGAGGGAACCCAATTCGTGATCGCTACCCAACTGGCACCTGGAACTGGCTGGTCGAACGAGAACAACAGGCCCCAACCGTACAGGAACAGCCGTAGACTGTGCTTCATGTACAAAGAGAGCGGCGGTGTTGTCAGTTTGACTGCCAGCGAGGTGGCCTGCCAGAGGGGAATACCCCCACCCCCGCCAATGTTGGCCTTCAATGCTACCAGTACCGGTGAGTACCCCCTCCACCTCCCCACCTCCGACCACTTCACTCTCGAGGATCCTTAAGACCTTCGAGGAAACGTCTCGACTGCAACGAATCTAACTGTTTTGTTCCGGCAACTAGGCAAGAATCTTTTTCCTCCTTCGAGCACTCCGTCTCGAGATTTACGGGAACGGTAATCGCGAAAAGAATTAGACTCGCGTCCTTTTCTTGATTCGATTATTTCTTCCTTTCTCTCCTTACGCAGAGATGGTGTTACCTTTTGCTATTTCTCTCGTACTCCTTTGTTTACCTTAGCTTTTGTGTGCGAATTGTCGAGGCTTGTTGAGGAAAGACTCGAGTCGTAGATTTTTCATCATACGAGAAGCAAGTACTTTATCATAAACGTTGGAAATAGCTTTTCACCGGCACACATACGCGCTATGGGTTTCTTGATCAGATTTATTCAAATGTGAAATCTATTTGTAAATCTATTTCTCTTGTGGAATAGCGAGGAAATGCAACGAAGAGTTATTGAAAATTTTTCATCTTCGAATCATAAATTGAAAGTCAAGCAAACGATTTTAAAATCGAACTCGATCAAAAAACCTAACAATTCGAACTTGGTTAGACTTTTGGAGAAATTAATAGACTGCAGATGGCACCACGTTCGATACTCAGTCGATAAACAATCCTAATACCGTGTCACCGATTCTTGAAAAAAAACTAGTTGTATTTTTGGATCGAAAAATACAGATGAAACGTAGTTATGTATACACTCTTTACTTGTATTACGTACTCGTTGGCCGATTTCTTCGACGTTATCAGACTGTGCACAGTGCTTCGAGTCGTGCTTCAACTTGAAGCATCCTCGGAACTTTAACTGTTATCTTGTCACTTCACTCGAGTTTTGTTGCCCCTTCGTTGCTTCGTTTCACGACTTGGCGACGCTTATTGAGAAATCTCTACCGATTTGCTTTTCAAATACTTTGCCAACTTTTCGAAACAGAGAAATCCTTATCTCCCTTCCTCCGAGACTTTCGTGGAAAATATCAAGGTTACGCTTGATCGACGGTGGGATCCGACGCCGCTCCTCGGGAAAACTTATCGACCACGCTGCTTCCACCGGCGAAAAAGAGACGAGGAGACGCGAAATTCCATCTCGTGGCGGGGAATGCAGTTTGACAGGGCGACAGACTGCAGTGTCCAATCAAAATCGTGGCGTCAGCAATTGTCATCCACCGCGTCAGTTAAATTCTGGTAGCAGATGGTGCACGACAGCCACGCATAATTTGCCACGACACGTAGACGACTTCACCTGACAAATGTACTGTGACAACTCGTTGATAAATGTCGAATTAAATGGCACCACTTTATCCTAACCATGTTAGCCAAGGGGTTTAAGAAACAAGTTAAATCTCATTTTAGGATACCGATCAATTTTTTACGCATCCAATATTTTTTCCGATATTTTTACTGATAAATGCGAATAGACAGTTGAAATGTGAATCTAACCTAATTAACATAACCTAATCAGTATATTTCTCAAGTCTTTGAGATATCGATTTAAAATTAGCATCGTTATATTTTATGTATCGTTTCGTAATTGATCTTTTAAAATCGTTCATTTTCTGGTAAACCAAAATTAACAAATTTTAAATACAATCTTTTATTACGTAATATCTATATAAATTGAGTTTCTCAACGATCTAACCTGACATAACCTAATCTAATCTAAAAAAACATACAATATGCTAAAAATGCCGAATTTAAAATATCTCCAACCAGTGGAAATTCGAAATCAAAATATATTTTACTGTTGAAAATTGAAAATCGTTCCCATTTAATCATGATATATTAAAAAAAAAAAAATTTCGAAATGAAGAGTCGTCATCAAAAATTCTGTAAACAAATTCCTCTCTTTTATACTTTCAGGTCAGTGTATGGAAGAGAACCGGGGCTTCGTACCTACTCGATCGACGTACCTGATGATCGTCACACTGACGGCGATCGTCGCGATATACAGGTGATTCTAATCGAACGGACGACGATCTCGTGACGGTTAACAAATTCGACGTTTCTAATCTGCGTTATTTGGACACCGTGTGGGTGACAAAACGAGGTGGTACACGTGTATAAAAAAAAAAATCTATACATACATATATATATATTATACATACATGATCGCCTTCGACGCGAATCACTGAACGAGATCGGTCGAGCGTCCGGGCCACAAGCGACTAAAAGAGAGAGAAAAGAAAAAAGAAAAACAAGAAGAACGGAAAAAAGCGAACAATCGATACTTTGGCTTCGTACGCTCGTGTCCGTAGCTCTTGCTAGCCTCTCTGATACGTCGGGAGAAATTCATGCTCGCACGACCACCGTGGAAGAATATCTTGGAAGAAAAAACGAGAGGAAGAAAAAGAAGACAGACTCTAAGAGGGATAGAGGGCGCCTGAATCGAGGAACGAAAAATAAAGTTGCCTATAATAAAGAGACAAGAAGAGGGGCAAACCTCCGATTCCTTCCGTACGAGTGCTGCTACTCCTCCAGTCTGGCAAGAAAATCAAGCAGACAGTGGAAGGGTGGAAGGTGGATCCGATCAAGATGAACGGTTTACCGTTTCGAGAGGAAGGAAGGAAGGAAAAAAGGAAGGAAGGAAGGAAGGAAGGAAGGAAGAAGGGAGTATTAACCCTCGAAGGGAATTTTTTTTTCCTTCTCTCTCTCAAGAAAGGGAAACCGCTTGTGCGTTCCTTCCAGGACGATGTGAAAGAAGAGGAGGATGATCGTGAATGATCGAACGCGAATTTCCCCTGGCCAGTAGGTTTTTTTACCGATGTAGCTCGTAGGCACTAGCTAATTAAAAAAAAAAAAAATCGGGTAAAGCTGACGAAACAGTAATTACACAAGTTTTTATGGTTAGAACCATATCACGAGCCGAGATCACGGCGCGTCGATCGATCGGATTCTTCTTTTGGCGAAACGAAAGTAATAAAAAAAGAAAAAAAAAATAAAAAAAATAAAAAAAAAAGAGGTAAAATAACGAAGAAAAAGGATCGATTTATCCAAGGGACGGATGAGGGAGGGAGAGAAATGCAGCGTCACGTTTTTAGTTAGTAAGACGATCGACCGGCAGAGGTCGTTATCTTTTAAGGTAGAGAATACATAGAGGATAGGTTTAATATGGCGCATATAGGGGGAGGGGGGAGAGGTTACTCGGCAAATGTTTTCTTTTACAACGTTCTCCTCTTTGCACGAGAAGGAAGTACCTTAAGTGTGCACTGCGCGTGTATTTTATATCGTTGGTGGGAAGAGGATATATGGTGGAAAATTTTTCGCCCGTTTCTCGCAAGCATCGAAGACTCGAGGTTATTCAATTTTCAAGAATAATTTTAAATTTGGGCCAAAAGTGTCGAATAACGATGATACGACGAGGTTATGTACGAGATAGAGAATTGAAAATTTTATGTTAAGTAGAAATGTATCTGGGTACTGACATAAGACGATTATTTGTGTTAAGTTTATATTCATTTTTTTCATGACGAAAGATAAATGTTGTAAACCAATAGTATTCTGAAAATTGCTGAAAATTTATTGCAATGTTGATTATTGTAACAAAAAGAAAATATTATTGAAATAGCTGATACAGCTGTTCATATTTATACAGGAAACAACAATTCCTTTTTATCTCGATTAATAATAATATATATATCGTTATGAGAGAAAGTTTCATAATTTTAGTCTTGATTTCGTGAATTTTTTTCAACGTAAAGAAAACAGTTTTAAAATTCTCTTTTGCAAAGTAAAAAACGAATTTTCCAATATTTTCAAATATGGATAATTTTTTTGAAAATACAACGTTCCAGAGGACAATGGATGATTCTCTGTCTGCCAAACAGGTTTTGCGTCCGGTGGAAAAAGCCTCGGGCAGAATTCAATTACCACACGAAATATTAGTAGATCTATTAAAGGTTGATTGCACTGTTAGCTGTTATGTAATAGCTACAAAGGGCTATTAGCCGTGTTATACCTAAATGTATACCGTAGCTATTATATAATAGCTCTAATAACCACTAGCTATCTCGATAACTAACCAAAACAGGAAAAACACGTTTCGAAGCTTCTGAATTATTTTCGTTATTTCTCCGAAATGAAAAAAAGATATTTTATCAACGATGTTTCGAGATTTGGACGAAAAATTCGATGATTTTGATTCATTAATATTTTTGCCGAGTAAAAGATTCGTTCTCAAAGTGAAAAAAGATATAACATAATTTTGAATTAATCAGCGAATGAAACATTCTGATATTCCTATAAAACAGTGTTTCTCAACTGACGTGTAATATCTCGTGTCGTGAAAGTTTTATTAAAATTTTAATTATTGACGTGGATATTAATTATATCAAAATACTGATCTTTCAAAATATTTTTTCCTTTTCAATTAATAAAAAAAATTCTTTCTTACGCTCATATTCGATGCAAGAAAAATCAAAGTATATTCATCATCTCTGATTTTTAACCAATTTTAATACAAGACACATCGCTAAAAAAAAAACACCGAAAACCTAACCTAACTTTCAAAGAAGTCGCGACTCTCGGGGGTTGAGAACCACTGTACTAAACGATCCTCAAGGTTGAGAGTGAAACCCGACACCGACAATGCGGCACAGCCGCAAGTGTCGAAGAGAAAAGAGCGTTAACGAAGTGAATTCAAACGCGGTACAATCTGCAGTAGGATTAACCACGTATCTGGTGCGCCGAAGAGTTGAACGAGAAGAATCAGAGTGTATCGTGAATTTTTCGTTCTCGTGAAAAAAATTTTCTTGAAAAATCGCCACGTGTTACATCGAATAATTCATTCGACGGGGATAATATAATATTATTTCGTGTTTCCAGTCGCGTATTAACTCTCGTAGAATATATATACAAATATATATATATATATATATTCTACGTGGCTAAACAGAAACGTCGCGCGGCCGGATGATAAATTTAATACAAATATTTCTGGTATTTCGGGGCCATCACTATTTCGACGATTCAATTAACTTCCATCGAGGGGGGAGGGGAGGAAGAGGAGAAGCAACGTGAAACGATGAAGGCAATTTCGAAAAGCGGGAGGAGGGAAAGGAGGTGGTTCCAAATTTATTTCATCGCCACTTGCAGAATATCAATGCCGCTTGTTTCAAACATTTTTATTCGGGACATTTTTAATCGATTTCTGTACAAATTCCACGCACTTTTTCTGTACCATTAACGGGGTAATCGGATCACGGGGATCCGCAGATAATAAAAACCTTGTTCGGGGGATGAATTACCTTGGACGAGAGTTTCGACTCTCCCATTTCGAGTTCTTCAAAGGATTATTCGAAAGAGGGGGAGGGGGGAATATCGATATGGACGAACGGCCGAAACGTGTAAAGTGTAATATTGTAACTGTGATGGATTTATATATTCGGTCCGTTGTATCCAACATTTCGAAATGTTTCTCTCTCCAAAGGGGTTAAGAATAGAAGATTCGTGGATAATATTAACGCGAGAGAGTTGCTCGTAAACAAGAGTTGGGATTATTTCACAGGAGATAAAAATGATTTTTAGAAATTTAGCTGCGAAGAATCGTTTGTTATATGCAAGGCTGTGAATGTACGTGCAAATTCTCGGTATCCTTTTTGCAATTTGTGAAAATTTAAATTTAAATTCGGATTTAATTCTTTTTCTTTTTCCTGACCGAACAGATGACGAGAGATTTGTTCAAAAAAAAAAAAAACAAAAGAAGAAATTGGCTCGATCATGATAAATGATCTTTTAAAAATGAAATTAATCACGAACTCTGATTCTTCCTCTTCCTGCAATCACTTTCATTTTTCTTTGCCAACGCGTCTAGTCTCGTGGAAAAATTCCTGATGGCCAAAATTCTCGATTATATTGATTTATCACCGAGTGAATAAAAACAGACGAATCGGCCACTCGTTCGACCCTTATCCACGGTAAAAAAAATTTTCAAAAAAAAAAATAAATTCTCCAAATAATTGGAAAAATATTAAAATAAAATCGTGCGATTCGATCGAATTGCAATAATGATCACGATCGATGGAATCCACTCGAAGGAATTTTTCCACGAACCCGTTAGACGTGCACGTTAACGTAAGCAATAAGCAATAATGTGACGCAAACCGTGAGTAGAAACCGTGCGCTAAAAGGGAGAAAAAAAAAATCGCGACTTTATAAGCCAGAGATGTTCCAGTTATATCAGTTTGTCCACAATCTGGGGATGAGAAGAGTGGAGGAGAGAGGAAGGGAGGAGGAAAGGGGGAGGGTGGATACGGATCGATCGATCGCGAGTTAGGACGCTACGATATTATTGTAACTAATATAGAGTCTATATTATATTATTGTACAAGCATCTTTGTAATAATTAACCCGAACCGAGTAACGAGAGGGGAAATGGAAAGGGGGAGACAGAAGTAACGAGGCACGAATAAAGGAGTACGCAACAATGGGGAAAGATGAAGTGAGAAAAAAAGTTGAAAAAAAAAGAAGAAAGAAAGAAGAGTGAAATAAGAAGTTAAAAAGTAAGGTGAATAGAGAGAAAGAGAGAAAGAGTGAGAGAGAGAGAGATTGTGCGTGTAAATGAAACATAAGAAAAGCCAATCGCTATTTTACCACTTTTCCAATCGCGGTAAACGTAGTTTTTACGCTGTTTGATCTTTCCTTCGTTTATTTCATAATTATGAAAGATGAAGATAGACCTTTGATCCATTTGAGAATTCGTGGCTTGAAAATTAAATTGGAAAGACGAACAATTGGATAACTGCGAAAAGATTCTTCGAAAAGATTGGAACTTGTGAAAATTATTGCCCCCTTTATGTTCGACGAAACAGAAAAATAAGTCTGAGTTCGAATCATATTGGAGTTGAATATAAGTAAAATTTAGATCTTTATCTAGCATTTATTACATTTATCTTATTTAAATCCATTTCTCTTTTTTTTTCTTTTATGTTTAGTAAAACAAACTACTAACCCATAAATTTGAATTTTCATTTTTGAACTCGTCTTCTTTAACTTTTCGAAAAGTCGAAATACAAAGGAAATATGAATCTGATCAACTCGTATCAACTTCGATACCATTACACGATAAATGCAAAATTTGTATAGTTATCCAACTATTAATGTACTATAAATCCTCCTTCCTTATTTCTATTAACATTTTTCACGTACTTTTTAAGGAGAGAAAATGCACTCCTCTAACTCCAAAGAGTTGTCAGAAAAACTCTCTCCGCGAAAAGAGCGGAAAGTAGTGCAATTAATGAACCGGTTATTGGTCCGCCACCCGTTATTTGTTCGCTACCCACCTCCATTTGGCTAGAGTATGAGTTATGGCGTTACCTATTTCACCAACTTGCACTTCTTTCCCCCCACACTTTTCGCGAGGATAATTTTTCTGGCAACCTAACCTCTAGAAATAAAAGAGAAATGTTTCTGGAACATTTTACGGTCCAAAGGCTCTTTTAGAAATGAGCATACGGTGTATAACGTACGTAAAGAGGAGGGGGAATAAGAGTCGAGAAAAATATCGAAGTGTGGGGAAAAATGGCCGCGCGACATGCGGAAAAATGCGGTGGATCAAAGGCTCCTTCCTTTCAGAGGCGTTCATTTAATCGAGCGAAAGACGCTCTCCTTTTCAAGCTTCTCAGAAACTTGAGAGAGATCGATCGACTTTCATGCGTATCTTCTCAACCGAGTTGCTTAAAGCGAATTTACACTTTAACGTGCATAATATATTTAATTTACATTAAACGCTGTTTTCACCGTTTCCGTTTCGTTCAAAATGGACAAAGCAGAGTCAGTTCTCATTTTTGTATATACGATGATTCATGATGCAACTAGAAACAAGTGGACAGCGACGGTAACGCTCTCTTCGGTATCCTATTACTATATTTACCAATTCTCGAAGAAGGACCTTGAAGCGAAATTTGACACCGATTTTTTGTTTCTTACTTACTCGTTTCTTTCCTTTCAGTTGAACAAGCTTAAACTACGACACTAAAGTATTATATTAATTATATTTAGCTTGGAAATGATGCATATGCGCAAGTGTAAACTCGCCTTTATTCTGCCATTTGTACAGAGGAGTTGAGCAAATTACAACACGAGACGTCTTTTGTTCATTTTCTTATTAATTTTGACTTTTGTTTTACTGTACACTGGACAAGTAGACGGAGAAAACACTTAGAGGTTAGGACTTTTAAACGATTAGCACCTTAGATGCCGTACTTGTACCTAAGAAGATGCAAGCGTATTTAGCATAACTTTAAGGTGAAAAAAAAAAACATAGAGGTTAAGGATTAATTCTAGGCTTCAATAGGGATAATAAGGCTCATTGTGACAGCAATCAGAGGTGCCCCGCGGTCGAAACAAGCACGTTTTCTTTCGATCGCACATCTCGCGTCTGTCGTGCACTTCTTGCGAATCTTAGTCTCGAATCCTCGGTTCTGATTGGAGCGTGAGAGATGTGAATCGATAAGAACTAAAGAAGAGAGAGAAGCAGAGACGTGTGACAGAGATTTATATGAAAAATTATTCAATTGTTGAAAACAGTTGCATTTTATTAATTTTTTTCATCTAGTTTATCAATTGGTGAAATTAATATGTTGGATAAAATTTCTTTCTTTTTTTTTTTTTTTTTAAACAAATCTCTACCCCATATCTATTTGTACACGTGCAAAACCTATGATGCATTAATCAAACTACTCAAGAAATTGTGATGAAGGGAGCACACGTGCGCTACGTAAAATTCAAAATCACCATTTGCATGAATCTTGAAAATTCAACGAACAAAAATCAAAATCGTAATTATTTTTCAAACTGTCTCGAATTTTTTAAAATTTCACCAATCAAAGTGGCAATCGATTTTTCGAAATCTCTGAAATTCTGTACGAGTTTAGTCTACTTCCGGCCCACGAATATTTGAACAACGGTTATCATACTGAAAGTCAAACATCATCCACCTGCCGGTGGAATATCGGGGACGATGACAGAGTCTAGTAGTCGTAGGACAGCGGGGAACCAACACCGACCGATCGAAATTCTAGAAGTTGGAGCTGCGGGTTACCAACACCCGACCGCAAATTACCGATTCAACGACCAATCCGATTCGATGAATTACGCAAGTTCGGGACGAAACTGTCGAGAACTCGATAAGAAAGTGGGAAAGTTAAAAGTGTTATATCGTGCTTACAAGATCAATATTTGTTATTGGTCGAAATTTGGAATTATCGTTTTAATTGCTACTTGGTGAAGTATTTTAATTTTTTAATTATTTAATTATTTAATTTTAAATAAGCTCCAAGTTTTTTCAACTTCTTCGATGGCCCTTTAATGGCTATAAACTAATCTAAGTTTGAGTGACCTAGGTTTTTTAATCTAACCTAATTTTCTTTAAATTCTTCCATTCCATAAAGTTAGATTCTAATCTAACTTTAAATAACTTGATTAATTGTTTAATTTAGTTTAATTTTGTTTGTTTTTTTTTTCAATATTCTTGAAAAGCATCAATAACATTTACAAAATACATCAAATTAAATTCTCCAAACAAATTTTTACGAGTAAACATACGAGTATTCATAGAAATTTATGCAATCCTGTAATATTCACTCTATTCACTGTCGAAAAACAATTCTTGAATGCAATATTCGTAGAGTAAAGCTTTAGAAAAAAAATAAATTTATAACAAAACTTTCGAGATTAATGCAATATCCATTACACCTAAAATAATTCTTAAGAACAATTTTAAAACTCTAAGAAATTTGCTTTCGACTACATAATATCCACTACATACGATAAAATAATTTCCAAAACTAATTTTTGAAAATTTTCATTCTCAATGCAGTACTCACTAACAAAGATAACTTATACTCTCAAATCTTATGTATCGACTTATAAAGTTTTACATTTTATACAAAAGTTCACAGAATGCTTTAACTCGTCCAAAAACTTCATCTTATCGTGTACAGAAATATTCTCTTATTTTCAATTTATTCTAACCTATAAATTCTCGCCTGCAAAAGTTCACAAATTGCTTTAAATTACTCACAGAGTTCGCCCTATCATGACGTGTATATAAACACCGGGTGTGATTATTATTTTCGATTTGCTCGACACCTAACCTACAAATTTTCACGCAGAGTTTCGAACCAGTCCAAAATCTGGATCCTATCGTGTGTCCTCCAGATACCAAGTGTTTTATTATTTTCGATTTGCCCGGCACAAACAACGGCCAGGGATTTGATAATTATCAGAGCATCCCCAAACATCGTTACTGACCGACCGCCTAGATTCGCGCCACCCGTTCTCTCGTCAAACATTATGCGCTCCGCTTAATGAGATTGATGCAATCGGCCGGCGCATTTAATCCAGTTAATTTACATTGGGTCCTAATATCGCACGCGAATATTCCGCTAATGCAGTCGGTAATGAGAAACAGAAAATTGCTTGTACAAACCGGTCTCCTCCCCCTCCACGGGTCTCCTTCCCCCTCTCCTTCTCCCTTCTCCTTCCCTCTCTTCCCCCTCCCCTCCTTCCTTCATAGCGATGAACGCGTGCGAGACGCGTGCCCGGCTTTCGACCCCGATTTCAACTTGACGCGTTTCCTCCGTGTTTTCGATTTGCCAGGAGAATAATAATAATTGTCTATGCGTGTATACACGTGTATCGATGGAATTTTCAATGGATTTCCTTGTGAATTGAAAAATTTTCCGAATTCTTGAAAATATTCTTCGACAGTTTTCGTATTCAGCATTGCAAATAAAATTAGATATATAAACGTGCGAAAATTCTCGATCGAACGCACCTATTTAATTATTCGATTATTCTCACGACTTTAATCACCCGTTTACATTATGCTTAATAGAAACGGTATACGTGATATGATTCTTCTATTAAAAATCAAGTTTCAAAGTGTCCCACTATCCACGAGAACGCTTTTTTAATCGCTTAAGAGAAAAGGGGGGGATGGGGAGAGAGGAAGGTGAGAGAAATTAAATTAGCCAGTCAAAAAGAGAAGAAAAGGAAACGGAAAAGGGATGAAAGAGGCAAAAGCAAGGGATAAAGATGAGCTGGTTGTCGAGGGGAAAGCAACGTCAGAAACGGGACACGTTTATGGGTTGGATGGCGGTTAACGATTTTATGGAGACCCATCTAATGAGATTATCGGATTACTTCCGCGTCGGTACGGGTGCTCCATCGCAGTTTATTATTCCCACACAGTAGATTATGCGCTCATTCTTGAATCTTCTTCGCCCTGTAAATCTCGACTGGGTGTCTTTCAGGAATACAGGCACGTTTTCACGCATTTGCAAACTCGAAAATTAGCACTGGCTTCGTTTTGAATTATAATTCTGTGAAAACTTAATTGCATCGATGGTTAAATTTCGTTTATTAGAAATATTTTTTTTGTTTTTTCTTAAAGTAACTTTTAAGAATAGAATATAAATCTTTTATGTATTATTTAAAGGATTGTACCACTAGACAAAAGTATATTTGAAATATTATTTTATCATTTCGTAATTAGTTAACAAAATTATTATCACCAATTGTACCGTTTCTGACTATTCAAAGTAGAAAAAAGAAAGAAAAAATTAATTTTACAAAAATCTCTCTCACATCCTAAATTTGAAAAAAAAACCTCTTCCCAATATTAAAAGAGTAATCATAAAATTCCAACTTGTTCGTTCCACCATTCTTCATCTCCCCTAAATTATCAATCCACGAACAGAAAAAATTCTTCCTATTCACCATCCTTCAATTTATCCCCTTGTTGTCAAACCAATAGTCAGCTCTTAATGACTGCACGTGACACGTTCGAAATCGCACGGCTCAAAGATTAAAAAGATGGCGCGCCATATGGGTACACGTTGCGCCATCTCCGCTCCAAGCTTCTCTCTCTCTCTTGCTCCAACGGAGCCGAGGGACAGTTTTCAATCAAGGGACAATCATCCCTCGACGAGCAATCGAACCTTTTTATCGAATCATTGCGGCCAGTAGTCGTTTCCATCCCACGGAACGAAACGTCACCGGCCGATCATCGAGCAACGACGAAGAAATACTTTTTCGCGGCGAGGGTACATATGGAGCAATATAAGAATGAGTGAGAGACGCTACTAGAGTATTTGCGTGGAAGGGGGACAGCGCGTGTGAAGATAGAAAGCGTGTTCAGAGCGTGTGTATGTGAGAGAGAAAGTCGAGTTTAATAATAAAGGACAAAGTCCGGAGGGATACATAGCCGGACGAAGGAGGCAATATTTTATAATACGAACAAAGAGCACTACGGCGACTGGAAGAATCTCCAATAATTTGTTACTTTAATTTTCAATAAATAATTATTATCGGTGTTACAACAAATCATCGGCGTTAAATCTATCCTTTGATCTCCTTGTGAACGTGTGTGATCAATGCGGTTGTCATTCGTTAGAGATTTCAGGTTAGGTTGTTGCACGTGAAATGAATGAGTTTACGAATAGGTGTAATTATTTGGAATTCGGTGATTAAAACATTATTGACACATTAGAACTACGGATTTGTAATTATAATGTATCTATTATTTATTTTAAACGATTAGAATTGATTCTTTGGGTATAGAGAGTTCTAATTTGGAAAAATTGAAATAATCAGAAATTCACGAGTTGTCAGTTGGAATTCTTAATTAAGTATCTAATTTGGTATTTTGTTTTGCTCATTTTGTATCACTTTACGTGTTTAACAAAATAATTTTATTTTTATGTATTTTATTAAAATAAAATTCTATACAACGTGACTCTTTTTACTACATAAAACTATTTGTGCCACAAAGAATTAAGATAATTAAATATAATAATATTTCTAATGCTGAATAAAAATCAATATCGATGATATCAAATGCATTTATACATTTTTAAGTAATTTCAAAATCAAAAAATTTGAAACCCATCATTTTTTTGATCAGTTTAATAGTTCTAATGTTAAGGTTTGAAACTCAATTGAATATTTTGTCAATCGTATTATTAGTGGACTGTAGATTAATTTTATTTCTTAAATACAGTACATATTTATGTTATGGTTTGAAATATGTATTTTATATCTTTTTTCACGTAACATGCATTTTGTAGATTTTTATGTATTAAAATTTTGCATAAATACATAAATATTTATAGTCTATTTATTATAAACAAAAGTTTAAGTTAAGCTTTCTGAAATCAAATATTTAAAAAAATTTTTACCAATCAGTTATAATAGAAATACAATAATATCTCTATAAGTAACAATTTATTATATTCACTCAACAGATCTTGGAATTTAATCATATCAATTTTGATTTTTCTTTTATAAAAAAAAAATATTCATCACATTGCATAATAAATTTTGCAAATGGCTTGAAATTTGAAAATAAAACCTCCAATTACAATCTTATATATATCGTTTCTATGCATAACTGATAAAAACTGATTCCATATCACTTATAAAAGCACCTACTTATTACTTGATAAATAATTAAAAATCTCAAGAAAAAAATCAGAATTTTAAAATTTCAAAAATTTCATCTGCAACAACCTAATACGATTCTCTGTTCTTCGTCGAAAGGGTACATACCCTCGTGCGAAGAAGTCCCAATCGAGCGTAATTAGGGCCCACGCATTGGACCCATTACTTTGTATGTTTGCGCACACTTTAGAATACGCATGTATATAGATATATATATATATATATATATATTATCCTATACCGTATATGTAATAATTCTTGGTCTCGTGGGAAGTGCCAGATGCGCGACGCGTTGCGTATTTAGCAAACGATGAAACCGCGGGGCAATGGTGAAAGAGAGAGAAAGAAAGAAAGAAAGAAAATCTCGATTCGATTTTTAAAATTAAAGGATCGATTCTTGCTCGATGACTCAGGGGACGGTAGGTGCATTCGTCGAACATTTTCAAATTTATCATGGTATTTTCATTGAAGTTTTGTTTATTTGCTCGTTTGCTCGGCTAATTAATATACATAAGAGGAGCACGTTAGATTAATTTGCAGTAAACAATGAAGAATGACCGATATGGATTGAACCGAAAGCGTAAAAATTAATCGCATTATTTCTCTTGCATAATTGGATAAATCTACGTAGTACATAATGGAACTTTACAAAACTTGTAAATTATATATAAGTAATTTGATTATTTTTGTTACGTTATTTAAATTTTAAAATTGTAACAATTTTAAAACAAAAATCCATAATTTATTAATTACAATTTATAACATTGTCGATAACATTGTTAGTTTGTTAAATTGTTGTGCAAAAGACGTTGAGCAAACTATTATTCGAATTGAAAGAGAAAGACTAATTAAAGAATTAATTGTCAAAATAATTTCGAAATATAATGTGCAAATATTTTCATTCAGAAGCCAAATTGTTATTTTTATCATAGACAAATAATTAAAATTAATAATATAAATAATTAGGTACTATAATTATGTTTCTATATGAATAAAAATATAAATTTTTAAATTAAATTTTTACCAAATTTTCATCAATTACCTAAAATCTTACCATCTTCTTAGTAATTGTAAAAACTGAAAGCAATCAGTATCGTATTTGATTTAATTTCTGAAAAATTTCTTAATTTAATACCAAAATATGGAATTACTATTTCAAAAGCCAAATGATCAATTTGGCTTCCAAGTGACATTTATAATTCTAGCGTTAAATTTCGAAACCTTGACACACATAACTCTAACAATCTAATTAGTCCCTAGATGACTAATTGAAAGAGAAAAAAAAAAAAAAAGAGAGAAAGAATTTACAAAGCAAAGAAGCTGTGACTTCACTTTCGCGAAGTATGATTCATGAACCGTTCGTTTCTATGCATCAGGTCACGGTCAGTAGTCAATGAAAAAAATGGCTGCTCCTTATTTAGCAGGGCAAACGATCGAGGACATTCCTGTCAGCGGTTTTGCCCCGCAGCCTGGCCAAGAACCATTTTTCCAACGTAAAAATAGCATTCTAAGAGAAAAATGTATACCACCGATGGAACGGTTAATAGAATGTCGATTCTCTATGTGACACGTGTCGGATGTGATCGGGGATAAAAGCCAGGGAACGAACGCAGTCGATAAAGCGACAGCCGGTTCACCTGTATGACCGACATTTCTGTTTATTTGTTTAGTACTATTTTCTCGTGTACGTGAAAAATGGAAATGTGCAAGTCCAGTGGAAGTCCATTTATGTAAAGCAGTTTGGGGATGATTATTTCGTAATATGATAGACGTCTAATTTTTCTCGTTATTTGTGATTTTTTTACGATTTTTCGTTCGAATAATCGGAACTGAGTTAGATTAGGTTCTTTGATCTGTGATTCTTCATTCAAATGATTGAAGGTAAATTAAATTATAATATTTTATTAAAATAAAATATATTTATATTTTGATTAATTGAGAATTCAATAGTTCAATTTCACGAAATTTAACAGAATAAAAAAAATGTTAAAAAATAAAATTGTTGAATATAAAAAAGAATCTAATCCAATTTACATGAACATCTAATCAATCAAAAATCTAATTCAATTTTTCAACTCAAAAATTCAACTCAAAAAAATATAAGAATATATTAATAATAAGTAAATAAATATTAGATCTAAACAATAAAAAATATTTGTATAATAAATTTACGTATATTCAAATTTACAAAGACATGTTTTAAATTTAGCAAAGTCAATATATTATTTTTGAATCAATGGAAATTCTTAAATATCTCAACATAAGAAGAAATAGTTCGTATAATTGGAGTGACAATCGATGATAGTCGGATAATAAGAGCTCAGCCAGAATCAATTTAATCATCAGGCATTAATGAAAATTGCGTTCTAATAAATTGACTTCTACTGTATTGCCAACTCACGCACATTGGATACGAGACAAAGCATTACGTAAATTCACATTCGATTATCTGTTCTTTTCGTAATCACGTTAATATTGGTATTCCAATGTTATTTCAATGAATTTGCGAAATCACGAATAAACTTAGCTCGAATATATCTAATACGAATATCATACAGTGTAAATAAATGAGTATTATTGCGCCAATTTAATTAACGAAATTTATAGTTTATACAAAATCGTTTGACGAATCAAAAATGCAATTAAAATTGTCGAAAATTTTCAAAATTTTTTTTAGTAGAAACAAATCGTGCAATTGCTGCAAAAATAAAATTTGCAATTATCAAATTATCGATAACCTCAAAATTTAATAAATTTGCATTTATTGATTCGAATTTCTCAAATCAATAATTACACTTATTCATTTATTGATAATTTTCAGATTTGTATTTATAAAATTATTGATACAAAAAAAATTATTTTTATTTATATATTTTTAAACTGTGAAACTCATTATTTAAAAAATTTTGAAATAATTTTATCATTAATTATTTAACGTGTGGCATTCCTTCTCAATCACTTTTCGCCTTAACGATATCTTAACGATATTATCAACGAATACCGACAGAATACCGATATTATCGACGTTCATAAATGACTTTATCGATAAGCATACCTCTACTTAAGAAGTATTCGCATAGAATTTTCATACTCGTCACCCAATTTCGTCACTTAAAATGTCGAACATAATTCGATATAAACCATCAATCATTAGTTGGACAAAGTTTAATCGCGTCGAACGATTCAATTTGACGAGTGAAGCGTAGAATAGACGGCCGATCGAAATCTAGTTTCGACCTCACTCCACGATAGCGACTTTCCAATGCAGTGCGCGTGCAAATTGTGCAATCACGTTGAATCAACGTAGCGACACGAATATCCGCCATAATCGAGAGTTAAAGATCATCGCATGATCGTGCCTCCTCTCGATTTAATTTCTCGAGCCACATACATGACGGAGAGTATAAAAAAGGAAAGTGGACAAACGAGAAATCGAAGTTCGTGATTATCGAAATTTTCGAAAGTTACTCTTGCAAATTATTTTTCACTAACTGCGTTAATAATGATAGTTTTTAGAGCTACAAATTTAGAAATTTTCAAACACTAAAAATAATTTTCAAAAATTTTACTCTCGAACGAATTTACACCCTTTAATTTTCGAGAATTATTTGTTACTGCTATTTTTCGTTAATAGACATCGAGAATGAGAGTGATTCCATTAAAAAATACCCTCTAGAGTGAGTCAAAACTAATTAATTTTCAAATAAATTTAAGAAAAAATACTCTTAAGAGATTTTACTCGATTAATAGACTCGAGTCTTTAACGAGAAATAGCTTCGATGATTTTATTGTCTAAATGGCAAAACTATTTTCAAAGATTAATTTGAGAATAAAATTCTCTACAATTGTTTGCTATATTTCGTTAGTACAGATTGAATTAAGAAATTAATTGTTCAAAAGTAATTTAAAAAACATAAGTCCATTTAAAAAACTCTCAAGAATTGCTTGCTACTTTTATCTTTTGCTAATAAAAACTTTTTGCAAAGAAAAGAAAAAAAGTTATTTCGCTAATCATTTCATTTCTCTAATTATGCAAAACTATTTTCATAATAATAAATACAAATAATGCTCCGATCGTCCCCACGAAGAAGAGAAAGAACGCTAGGTTAAACGAAATAACCGATAAGAAGTAATATAAAAAGCGTGGAAAAGAAGGAAAGAAACGGAGTTACTGTAATCTCTGTCGGATGAATGACATGAAAAGCAATACTGCGTGAACGAGGCATGCGTGCGAGGAGCGAGTTTGCTGAGCGAGCGTGAGCGAGACAGATCGACTATAACGAATGTCACCGAGTGCGAGAGAAAAGGAGAGAAAGAGGGACGCTCGGCGAATGAACATACGTGTGTGTAAGCTACCTGTGCCTTGTAAAAAAAAAAACTATGTATGTATATACGTACCGTATACACACTGGTCACACCGGAGAGAAGAGGAAGAAAAGAAGTACATTATTACACACCACACACATGTAACACGTAAACTCTCACGGTAATCTATATATTTAAAAGAAAAAAAAAAAAAGGGAAAAAAAAAAAAGAAAACACAATCGTTGCCGTCTCTTCTGGAAACAGCGGAAGCGGCGAGAGAATAGAGAACGCCCCTTCTCTGAAATTTCGAAATGTCGCGCGCTTTTAACGATCGAACATATGCGGAAGAGGTGACGAGAGAGAAAAAAAAAAAAAAGTAAGAAATAAGAAAAAAAAGCAGAAAAAAGACTCGGTGAGATAACGTTGTTGAATCGAATGAGGACACACGGGGGAAAAAAATAAATAAATAAATAAAAACGAATGAAAATAGCAATAATCGAATCTCAGACTGAATTATTAAGTGGAAAAAAAAAGAGAGAGGAAAAAAGAAAAAAAAAGACGAAAATGGGAAAGATTTGAATATTACACCGCAATCTTTGTTGTCGCGGCGGCGACGCGCGAGCGTGTTAATTATTATAAATACTGTTACAGTGTCTTGCTATATTGGGGAGATTAAAATAAAATCTCGAAGCTCGAATTATGGTTTTATTTATTTATTTATTTGAAATCTTGGTTGCGAGTTTCAAGCGCAACTCGTTTTGATTAATTTATTTATATAGAGTGTTAATATAATAGAGGCCAACAATGAACATTCCGCATTTGAAACAAATATATAAATTGCAAAAATGTATATACTTATAAGCATGGATAAAGAAATAGAAACGAAAAATTTATTTCATCTATTAAATATTATAATGAATGTAGATGAAGAGATATTAATTTTCGTGTTTGTTTTGGCCTCTAAAATAGATCGTGTTGCGCAAAATATATTAACACTCTGTATTTTGTTTTCCATCCTCACCCTTCCTTCTTTCAGAAGATGTGCAAGCGAGAATGAACGAAACGAGAGATCGTGCCACCGTTTGGATCTCAAGTTTGCGATTCAATCGGTGCAATTTCACGAGTAAATATTTTCACACAATCTCTTGTTCATTTGAAAATATTAGTTTGGATCTTCTTTGTTATTCTTGGAATCGAGACGATGTTATCGAATCATTTTTGAAAAGTCGATAAAATATTCCCGAATACTTTATTACCGATAAATATCACGATTAAAATTACAAGAGGATTGATATTTTAAAATTTCTCGATCAAATCAACGCGATGAAATTACCCTATAAAATTAGACATATAAGTTTTATTATAATCGAGAAAACAAAAACATAAGGAAAAAATAAAATGAAATTCGATATAAAGAGAATTAAAATAAAAAATTTTATATCGTAAGAGTCATTCGACATCGATTGCTAATACTTGATTTTTAATTAATATCTTGAAATAATTTGTTTTCCGTCATAAAATTCATTTTGATCAACCTTTAATTAAAGAAATCGCTATTATTCTTAAAATTATCGAAAGGTAAGTACAAAAATATATTATTTCGTTTAAAAAAAATCTTTGATATCTCTGTTACCAATCAAAAAATTATGTCTCTCTCGAAATGAAGTGAATTTGTTCCGATATATTTTCATTACTATCAAGAACAATTATTCAAATGTTCAAATATTATAATCGAAATTTAATTAAAAACACGGTTATCAATCGACATACTATTTTCATTTATACTCGTGCATTTATAATTCTTAAATTTAATTTAAAAATTTAGAAGCTAAATACAACGTATTTATTTTCTGAAAATGATGTACATAATTCAAGAATTTCTTTATTATTTAAAGTTTCGAGTAAACAAGTTAATTAACTACTTCAAGAGTTTAATATTGACTTAATTGATGTCAACTGAAAATTCAAACAATAAATTCTACAAATAAATAAATCATTTTCAAAGAATGCAACTTATATTAATTGACTTGTGAATAAATAAATTTAAATAATAAGTGTTTATTGATCTAAAATTTAACGCAACAATTGATTATTTCTCACTATACTTCGTTTAAATCTTCACTTCAAATTTATTTCAAAATTTCATTTTTTAAGATTCTTTTCTGAGAGAAGAAAAATTAAATTATGGAAAAGGGATTAACTTCTTTTCAGATTAAATAAATAAATAAATCAGAAATTTCTCAATCCATAAATTTCTCAGAAATCTTGTCTCCATTTTAAAAGGAACGTAGCTTCGAGAAACGAAGCTTTTTCGCCTCGACAATGTCAATTCGTTCGATTTATAGTCACCGCCTTACATCGACGCGGTCAATTGCCGGTCACCAGTCGTTTCTTTTTTGATTTAAAACCATTTCTCTTCCCTTCTTTTCTTTTCTTTCCTCTTCTTTTTTCTTTCTTTTTTTCACGATTGACCAAATCTGTCTCGCCGTTACGCGGCACGCACACTCATATAAATCCTTTCCACCCGGCAGCACGTGCCACGATCGAAATTCTCTTCACGACGATGATTTATCACTGGCCTGCGCGAGTCAAGACTCGGCGATAACCGTGCAGCCACACGTCTCCTCTCCTTTGCATCCTCGTTTCGCGTTTAGTCGCGGTGATTTAGGACGAAAGAGTAAAGACGGTAAAGACGACCAAGTCACGAGACGAAAGAGTAATGGCCCTATCGGTTTTTCGTTGAAACGTCGAACAATAGCCAATAGCTTTCTCCGACTTTTCCGTCAACGTCTTTGGCCGCCATGATGGGTTGGTAATCGAGGAGAATCGTGACTGCGCTGTCGGTAAAGAAGAGAAAGCAGGAAGCCAGTCGGACAATGGAAATGGATAACGAAACGGCAGCAATTTACGTTTAAACGAGGTGGCGTTGTATCGGTGGCGTGCTATCGGCATTATCTTGCTCGTTTTCGCGTGACGAAAGCTGCCATTTGCGCGAGCACTATCCACTTGTGCGCCACGGGGCTGCTGCTTTTGTTTTTACACTGGGAAGGGCTCTTTGTCAGCACGGATCAGCGCCGATCCACGTATCAGGTCTGACAAAACATAGGAGGAACGGTGCGGAAGGTTTGCGGACAAAGAGGCCACCGCGGCAGTCAAAAGGACAATTTTTTCCGGGAGATGGATTCATTTGTCGGGACAGGATATCGCGAATCGTGGGAATAATTGAAATTTTTTAAAATTTTTTCGAAGGAGAAAATACTAAATAATTGAGTATAGGAAATTATAACTTGTATTTATAAATGTTCGACGATCATAAGAGTGATTTTTAACTTTTAAGTTCAATAGTTGCAAAGAAGTGACGAGAAATACACAAAATCAGCAAAATAAAATTACGAACTCCTATTATTTAATTGAATTTTAACGGCCACAAACTGGAATAATTTCTAATCTTCGACTTTAAGTTTTGCAAAGAAAGTTAAGTGACGAGAAATAAGCAAACTGGCACCTTGGATAGAGAATATCTAATTATAACGTAATTAAAAACTGATTAAAAGTTATACACTTTATTACATTATGAAATATGAAATTATAAAATATGAATTATTTACGTTTTAACTTTAACAATGATTATTCTAATTTTGCCTTTCATTCTTTTTTTTTTTTTTTTGAAATATTTAGATATTCATCGATAAACTGTGAATCTTATATTTGGAAAAAAATTCATCGTGATACGATTAAATTACTGTCAATCAAAAACATCAGTGTCACAAATTTTAAATAGAAGAAAGATATAATTTTCCACTTACAAGATTAAAATTAAATTAATAAAATCCAGTTAAAGGAGCCTAAATGTCAACCTAACCTCAAAGAGTAACCTGTGTGTCTCAATGGTTCCAGGAGCGAAAAAAACTTGCGATCAATCAACATCGATAAGTTAATGAAAACAACAAGAGGAACGTTTCAGACTATTTCTAGGTTAGGTCTTCTTTCGTCCAGCGGACGGACAGAGCCGAACGATTTATTGGAGACGAGACGAGGCGTACGCTCGTGTCGTGGCTGGAACAGGTTCTCGTCCAGGGAGATCAATGGAGGCGGAGAGTTGGTCGACGTTTCCAAATTGGAAAATAACGCGTGACCCCGTGCACGACGGCCAGTCACTGGTCCAGCTCGTTTCGACCGGTTTCGCATCCTGTTACCTGGACGTTACTCTTCCGCGTCGCGGATCCAATTGAGCTGGTGTGTCAGCTGGACGACTCTATCTCGTTAAGCATTCCACTATCCGTGCAATAGGTGGATCTTCGAATCTTCTGCATGCGAAACTTTCTCCTCGCTCGTTTATTCGAGGAAGATTCGAAATTTTTGCATATCTCTCTGCGACGTGGTAATCTCCCCCTTGATTAAAGAAATATTTTCAAATTTCACGAGCTTCTTTTACATTTGCATCAATTATTTAAGGACGAAAGATAAAGATAAAAGAGAAAAAAAGATTCAATTTTTAATAGTTTATATAATTTCAGGTGTTTAAAATAAAAATTAATTATTAGTAGTAGAATAATATTGATTATACGTTGATAAAAATTATTTACTTAAATTATTCGTAAAGAAAAAAATAAATAGAATATTATCGATTCATTCATAAATCGTTAATTTTATTTCGAATAAAACCGTGGCCAAATCCGACACAGAAATCTACGTTCCACGATAACCTTTTAACTAACCTTATTTCTTTTATTACCCATTACTCGACCGTTCCGTGGTGAAATTAATCGTGCACATTTTAATCGCGATGCACATCGCCGGACTAGTTGGACTCTGCATCGCGAACACCAGTGAAAAGCCCCCCTTAATATTGCGATAACGTTTATACGCGTGCAGGAGGAGGCTGTAACGAGTCTCCTTTTAAGGAGCAGCCATAAATTTCCAAAGTAGCCGTAAAATGATTATAAACGAGCGAAGTTATCCTTAACTGTGCGCCGACGTTGATTTAACGTAGACTTTACGTGCCTAAAGGAAGTGTATATTGTTCGAGTCTATCCCTAACGAACATTTCTTTGAGGCCCATAATTCCGACAATTTGCTCTCAAAAATTGTATTTTGTCCTTCTGTCAGTTGCGAAAGTATAAGGACAGAAAGAGATGTGTGGACGGCGCAAGAAAGAGCATTGAAAATGGCATGCAAGTGTCACTATTAAGAATAGGTCTGGATTTTAAAAATCGAATTAGAAATTTAAAAATAATATTTGCATTGTACGATAAAATACAGGGTATAAAGATGAATATAAAGAATGTATAAAGTGTAGTATAAAGTAGTGTAACCATTTGATTAGAATAAAGACTGTGGTGCACTCTACAGGCGAATATACAGGTTAGAATCATTTCTTATGGAAATGTATTTCTATATGTGTGAGTTTTATTTTGCAATAAGTTAATTTTCTGGTTTTCTTTCTATATTTTTCTATATTTATTCATTTTTAGAAACTGTATTCACTACATATAAATATAATTATTAGCATTGATTTGGTTTAGATAAGAACAATTTGGTGCTCTTTATTGTAAAAACTTGTGTTTTGCATGTGCTTCATTTTTTTATATTATAATAAGTTAATTTTTGGATATTGATATTTTTAATTTTTTAATTATTCACAATTATAACAGAAAAGCTTTTCCTAATCCTTACTGTGGAAATGTAACTGTGTCTATAGAGTGCACCACATTTTTTTTTTTTAGCATATTAAAATGGCCGAAAGCAACTTTTTTCTTCCGTTTCGAGTTTCAATCCTGCAAGAAAAGGCTTTATCCTTATATTCATGGCAAACAATGCAATACAATAGAACACCTGTTATTTTCTCTACTTTTCCAAAGTTTCATTTTTAAGTTCTACCACCACAACTATTTTCCTTCATTTTCTCTCCCAACTTTTTCCAGCAATCCTGATATAGAAGTAAAATAATGAGCAGACTGCACAAGTTCGTGCATTTATGCAAAATTTAAATTGTACAAAAAATTACAGAATGCATGTAATACGCGAAAAAAGAAAAAAAAAAAGAATATAAAACATCCAAAATCAAGTACGTATTATAATATTTAAAAGAAACAAATCTTTATTTTTTAATTCCACGTAATCGATAAAAACTTAAACGCAGAGAGAAGATAAGAAGATAAACTTGTATTTCTATTTGAAAAATTCAAATGTTCCAACATATATATATATACAACATTCATTTAAAGTCATCAAAATAGAATTTGAACCAAGCTTAAAGAAAAATGTCTGTTAATTGTACACCACAATTAGAATGATATTATAAATAAAAATATGAAAAAATAAAAAATACACAACAATGTTGACAAACTCAGCAAAAGCAACCAGGGCCTAACACCAAGGAATCGGATAAACATTTCACAGAGCACAAAGGTAAAAGTTCTCTCCGACTTTTAACAAGCTTGCAAATCCGCATTGTTGAGCCCAAAGCAACAAAAGTAATTTCTCTAATAAAGTAAAATCCGCGAAATCAACTTCCCGTCCAATCCCTCCTAAAGACTTCTTTTCCACCCCCCCCCCCCCCCTCCCTTCTCCCTACAACCTCGAATTATCCTAATTCTCTGAAAGATTCTCCTAATAAAGGTTAATCACCATTTTTCGTTAACAAAGTCCTCCTCGACGGATCATTCTCAACGACGAGTTATGACAGAGAAAACTTTAAAGGGTCCATCCATCCCTCCTTCGACCCACTCCTTCTTAACCTGAAAGTGTACACTGTTTCGAATGAGCGTCCGCTTTCCAGACACGTCTCTCGGTCGAAATTTAATTTAAACTCGCTCTCTGTCCTCCGATACGATCTGGTTGAAGGGTGTTCGAGGAGAGATTATAAAAATACTGGTAACTGGCGGTAACGAGGGAGGGGGAGGGGGAAAAAAAGGTGAAATTTGCTCAAGGTTCGCAAGAGGACACCTTAACGAACCAACTATTACGTTGATTGGCTGGCTCGTAGCGATTATATCTTGGTGCACGTTCGAGAAAATAAAACGACTTCAATTTATGGGATTAATGGCGAGGCATTATGGATTCCCAATCCGTGGGATCGAGATCTTCAAAGTTGGTCGGAAGAGTGACTTTTTTTTTTTTTTTTTAAGGCGAGAATTATTCTTAAGACGCGTTTCATTTCGATACAATTCTATTGGTGTAATGAATAAGAATAATGATTAGAGGAATTAAAAGAAAAAAGATCGACGAAAGAAATGGTTAGCGAGGTCAGAAATAATCTCGAGAATAAAATTTTAAGCAGAAATTTAATTTTTATTAAAAAGCTTTGATAGTGGGAAGTGAATCGTGGAATGAAAAAAATTTTGGTGACGAATATTGGATTTTTGGGCAAATATCAAAGCATTTTTTTCTTGTTAAAAAAAAAAAATGTGACGAATATTGGATTTGACAAATATAAGGTCAGATGAATACAGAGATTCTGTATAAATGGAAATGATTTATTATTAGTTATTTTTATTTGCAATTATTTTTTTTTTTTTTTTTTTTAGAGTGTATTTAATTTTAATATAACTGCATGAAAATACGATAAATGGAAATGATTTATCGTCTATCACGAATGAAATTATTTTAAAAAAATAAAGATTCATTGTGGTATGTAATTAAACTGCTGAAATTTATGAATTTATAGAAAATTTGAACATAAAAAAATCCGCGTGAATATACAATGCACAAACAGACTTAGAATATTCGAAGCAATAATAATTTAATTCTATTAAAATATTCGAATTTTATTTTTGTGTTATTAAAAATCTAAATTTCGAAAATATCCACAAATACTATAGCAAATATATACAAATATATTTTATATTTAGAAGATTTTTTTACACTTCTTTTCTTAATTTCCACCTAACCTTATTTTTAAAAATAAAACGTTATATTTATAAATTTTACGGACTTTTAAGGTTATCTGTCTATCGTGAAAAATGAAATCGTATTTAAAGAAAACGTAAGTTAACGCGATTATACGTATAAATATACGTGAAAATAAATTTTTAATCGAGAATTTTGCACGGTTTTTACTGGTCTCACGAAACGAGGTTTGCATTTGTGGCCAAGTTCCGGTAACCTTGTCGACGATTTCGAAATTTAAAAGCTTCGAATTCGGGAAACGTAAAACCCAATGACCCGGAATCGCGTGATCGCTCCTGTTCTGCCTTCCTGCAAAAGATTTATCAGCCGGTTATAATTAACTCGAATTTTTCCAATTTTCACAACAAAAGGAAATTTTTCGATATAATACGAACTCTTTTTTTTATTTTTCTTTTTTTTAATCGTAAATAATTTTCCACCTGTTAAATAAAAATTAATTACATCGCGTACATGTAGGCCAGTCAATAACATAGTTACCATTAACTATTGTTCTAGGAGAGATATGTACATAATTGTCACTAGATGGCTACGTGAATGCATAACTGCATTGTTAGCATACACAGTACGATTATACTCGTAGAATAGCTTTGAAGAGGAGATTTTAGAAGCAACAATTGACATATAAAAATATCGATTGAAACTCATTTATTAAGTTATAAGTGATTGGAAGATGTGGATAGTGCTATTGCAATATGACAAATTTAATGAAAGTAAATTAGAAATATATCGAAATATATTCTATAATTGAAATTCTATTCGATTATATTAGAATTTCTATAAGATGCATTTATTGTTGGTAAAATTAAATTGATTCGAAGCATGAAAATAATTATTAGCAATTTAATTTCAGCCATGTAACGAGTTATCATTCTCAAATATTTAAAATTTTGAAATTAAAAATATAGAATTCTATCCATTTTTTCTTGTATGACGTTTTTCTACAATATAAGGAAAATATACAAGAAAAATATAGCAAAGAAAAATATAAGATTTAATATTCAATTATTTAAAAATGTTATAACGAAAATGCTATTTATGTCTAATATCTGAATCAATAAAAAAAATTCACTTTTCTTCGATTTATTGTAAAATTAAGAATCTCACATTTATTCATACAAATTTTTTTAATAGACAAAACTGAATAAAATTGCATTCCATCAAGACTTTTTTTCTAACGTTTCAAAGTGAGAAGGCACATCTTCGCTGTCACTTTCAATATACTCTTTATTATTTCGTTATTAAAATATAAATTCTCCACATCTGTTCTATTCAATCCTAACCTCTTCAATTTCAACCAAGTATAAAGCTTCCTCGATTCCTCTTACATCGAGATATACATATAGCGTACAGTTCGGATAATAGAATATACAGTTTAATAAAACATTCGAATATTAGGATACTCGTTTAATCGAAATCACTCTGTATGATGGAAACGAGGGCAAAGCTTGCAAATAAACGTGCATCTCATTTTCAATTTTGTAAAAACACATGGTCCTAGAAGAGTAGCTGGATCGTTATTCCATGCAAGTTGCGTACCGCTGTTTCTCTCTCTCTCTCTCTCTCTCTCTCTCTCTCTCTCTCTCTCTCTCTCTCTCTCTCTCTCTCTCTCTCTCTCTCTCTCGTTCACATAGATTGCGGTGAATCGCGTTACTGGGTAGTTCGTTAAATGGGTAGATTGCAGCGGTTCAGTTGGAAAATAAAAAGCAGTCTATAGGAGAATGGAAGGAGAAAGAGGTGATCAACGGGCAACACCGGAAGGAGAACTGAAGTCAGAGAGATGAAGAAGTGGAAGACGTATACAGTGTTCTCAGTTTCTTCTTCTTCTTTTTTTTTTATTCTTTTACGTGGACGTCGGACAATAAGAAAATTACTCTCCTTTTTGTAAAGAATGAATAGAAAAAATATTTTTTGTTGTCGAAAGAGAAATTTCTTGACCAAGATTTTTAATCAAGTGACACGAAAAAAAAAAAAAGAGATTGAAAACTAAATTATTTTCGAATGATGTTTATTATTATTGTTCGGATAATAATAAAAGAAAAGAAAGTAATTAAAGTTTTTCAGAAATATATCAAGATTTAATTAGATTAAAAATCAAGCGTAAGTGAAATATGTATATATTTAATAAAAAGTGAAAAGTGGCTTTTGAAAATTTTATACAGAGAAAGCATTTCATTTGGAAAAAAACATCTTTAAATTTAATTATAAATTTAAGGAAGTGGAATTTAACGATCTTGATTTTGAAAAATGTTGTAATTATTCATTATTTTAATTATTTTGCTAATTATTCTTCAGGAAATTCTAATTAAGAAAGTTATTAATAAAAAATATTTCATTAATAATACATATTATTAATATTAATAATCAATAATAGTATAAATTAAAATATATTGAATTTAGATTATATAGATTATGTTCCGACTATTTTATCTGTAATATTTTATAATTTTTATAAAATCAATCTATAATATCTAATAATGTAAAATCAATCAATAATATATCTAATATATTTTTATCTTTAAAATATATCATTATCCAAATAATATTATTTAAGAAAAAATAATATAATATAAAATAAATTTTCAATAAAAATATATTTTTAAAAAATGTTCAATTTAATACCAAGTATCATAAAATGAATTTATCTATAAATAATAAATTTATCGCAATGATGATGACAATTTTATTCATCGTCAATTGTAATAAGATTTTGTAATAGATGAACTTAACGAATGGATTTACGAAGTTTACAAAACTATTTTAATATTAATATTTCGAGTCTTTTGTATTTCATTGTAATCTCATTGAAATTATTGTGTTCCATAGAAAAAATATTTTATCATTGATCAAAGATTACAAATAATTCTATACGTTATCACGATGAGCTTCGTGAATAGAGAGAATAAAATTGGTTTTCATATTTTTATAATCTTCCAGATTTAAACAAAAATAATCCTACCAAATAGGATCATTTTAGAAATTATTATCCTCGATAAATGAACATATCTAATAAATAAAAGAATTAATCCATAATTTATCTCACCTTATAGTCCATTAATTTTTTTATCTTCTTAATTAAATTACAATCTAACTAATCCACTAATTCTTCTCCTTTATTATTTAAGAATCAATACATACAATATCATAACATACAATATCATATCAAATCAAATCTAACTTAACTTATAATCCACCATTTTCTTTTTTATCGTTTAAATTAATCTTCTTCTAAGAAAGAAATAAAACAAATAATCTAACAAGTTTAACAAAAGTTATTCGTAAACACGTCGACAGAAATTGAATCCAACCATAATATTTATACGTAAGAAATTCTTCGAAACATATTCCAATATTTTTATCGAAATGGTTGAGGCCAAACGTCTAATTATCGACCAATTTCAACACGTCGTTTCGAGTCTCTCGTATCTCCAACACAGATTCAAGCAAAAATAATCGCCGCAACGTGAAATTAGATCGTTTCACCGATCGTTATCGGCGGTAAGTGGACGTCGGCCGAAACTTACTCGCCTTTTGCACGAACAGGCACGCCAAGGCTCCTCGAACCGAGGCTCTCGAGGCACCGCGGCGCCACCTAGGCGAATCGTCAGAACGCAAAATTCCTGAGAAGCTTTAAATTTTCGAGGTTCGCGCAAGAGGCCGCGCGACTGCACGCGGTGGACCGCACGCGGCACGTGAGACCGCACCGCGATGTAACGAGGCGCATTCCAAGCGTGGACCGCATAACAGGTCCCGATGGTTGCGCACCACTGTTCCACCGAGCAGCTGGCCACGAAAAATAAGGCGGCCGATCAGGTGAGAATCACTTCCTTCCCCGCTCCACGGCCGCGTCTGATTATCGTCTGCCGATCGATCGAATTATATTTCGAAGGAGAAACTGCTGCGAGACAGAAAGTTTCGGTATAAATAACTTGAGATGGAAAATATTTGCACAATATGTATGTACTTTTACTTTTGCAACGAAATTTTTTTCTATTTGCCCAATATACACGATTTCTGTTTTACTTACTATATTATATAATTTCGTTAGTAATATCGGTTCAAAAGAATTTTTTTGCAATTTGGAAGTTACAATTAATATTTTTTAATAAAATTGATTAGAATAAATATACGAATAGAGATTCGATGAGAATTCTTTGAGAATTGTTAATAACTATTTCATCGCAATGTTATTTTATATTTTATTTACTTTTATTTTTTTATTTTACGTTCATAGAAGTAAGAAATAATTAAAGAAACGTATAAGTAAATGAGTAAATATATAAATGTATTGGACACTACTAGTTAAGTAGTCACGTGGCGCTAGTATCGCGTCACTGGTTGTCATACTTTAAGTTCAAAGGAACATATATGCTTAGAAAACTTCAATTTCTAGAATCGGTAAAAATAACTCCAGATAAGTAAACAAATAGAAAGTGTGGCAGTTAATTACTATACATAACGAAATTGTTTAAATCGAAGTAAAGTTAATATATGCAAAATATACGTCATAAATGTCTGATAATCTATATTTTGTCTAGAAAATTATCTATAATTGAGCAAATGCTATACTTTAGATATTTTTATTTTATTTTTATTCTAGATATCGTATATCTTTACACCTGAGTTGATTATTTTTGAAAAAATTGAATAATAATGTACGATATAGATAAGTAAAATTCCAAATATTAATGCTTAATTAATTTTAATAAGATTATTAAGGTTTTTTTAACGATTAATAAATCGTAAAAAAAAAATTAGTCAATTTATTGATGATCTATCTCTTCATAAATTTATATGGAATTCTTTGTTTCTTTATAGTAACTCTTCGTTACTTTTTATTTTATTATGACGTACAATAGAGAAAAGATAATTGAAAAATTCTTTTCCGATCTCTGAAAAAAAAAAGGAAATAAAGTGAATCTTAAATTTTAATGAAAATATTAATCATTTTGTTATAATGTATAATGAAAGAAATAAAATTGAAGAAGATTTTTTGCATGTCGATGACCTTGAAAATAAAATAGAAGAAAATTAGTGATTCATTCGCATTTCTCCGCGAGTGTCAAGTTTGTGTTTTAGGTTAAACGTTGCTTTCTACATATGTGCTAATACATATTAATTTTCTGATATTTTTTCTCAGAATCATTGGAGGTCAATTGTCGTATAATATTATTTTCCCGTTATATATACATACATCAAAATGGTAAAAGAAAGTCCCGTTTAGTCAATTTCAAAAGTAATATTGTCAGCTATTGAGGACGAAAAAAAAAAGTATTTGAAAGAAAATTTTTTATTCGATTTCTCTAACAATTATATAAATACAAATAATAATAATTAGAGCCATGCATTTCTTTAAAAAGATTAATTCGATTTTATTCAATTATCTTATTCATCTTCATTTTTACCATCTTTTCCCTTATATTTATCCACGTTTCTGCGATATGAAAATTTTCTTTTATTCTTTTATAAAATTCCAAATAAAAATTTTTCTTTTTATAACAAAATTTTTATAAACTATTCGTATAAAATATCTGGGGCATTAAAATTTTTTCTTTCTTTGATCCATTTGTCCGTTAATCATGAGAAATATTCTTTTTATATCGGCGTTTTATATATTGTAAAAAAAAAAAAAAAAATAAATAAAAACACGAATCTTCAATAATTCCAAATGAAACTCGACACTATTTTTTTTTTAAAATATTCTATCCATTTGAAAATCGAATTTTTAAAACCTTTTGCATTAAGATTTTTGTATACAGCGAATTTTCATTTAAAAATTGGCGGAATTGGAAAAGAGTTACAAAGGATTGTGTTAAAATAAAAAAAAAATAAAAAAATATACGTCCTTTTATGTACTGATATATCCTCTAAGAAATAAAAAATCATAATGATTAATAAATCGATACACGTCGGTTTACATGTTTCGAGTAAAATGATAGAAACCGATAATTATCACGGAAAAACAGGTTAAATTCCCGCCATTATTAATCACATTCCCTGTTACGATGCCTTAATTACGTTCGTTAATTACGTTTCCTTTGAAATTGAAATCATATTGGCTTCCTATCGATCGGGAACATGCATATATATACATATACGTTACGTTTCCATTAAAGTTTTGTTTACTCTTTGCCGAGGTTTTTTTTTTTTTTTTTATTTTTATTTTTATTTCGACCGCGTCGAGTCGAGGAGATTTAGAGGAACGCTTGTTGTTGGCTTCGAAACTCATGCCAAAAACGAACCGTTCGATCTCCTGACCGATGAAAAATTACATATCGTCCTGCGCTATTTAATTTTAATCAAATGAGTGGTAACCGTCAGGGTTAAGGGAACAAAATATCGTAAAAATATTTTTTTTTTTTTATCTTGATTACACTTTATCTTAATTCATTCTTGTTTAGGAAAGTTTATTTTAATAAATTTTGTTACATTGTTACATTTGTTTATATATCGTTTCACATTATGTAGGATATAAATACTATTTTTATAAAAATTTAATAAATTTAAACAACAAGTAAATCAAAATCGTCGAATATAAAAATGCTTTTTTAATTTAAAATTCGAATATTTGTAATTCGTTCTTCTAAGAGAATTTTTAATAAGTTCTGTCGTTATATTATAATTTTGTATATTATGTATTGGATATACTTAGATGAATCTGTTTATTAGATTAGTAGATCTGTTTAAAATAATTATTTATGCAAATTAATCTTGAAATTAATCGATGAATTTTATCATAACCTTGTAAATTTTGTTGTATATTCCTGTTATTATTATTTAAAATCTTTTGTATCTAACATTGAAAAATACTTTGTGAAAATAAAAAAAAATAAATAAATTAGATCTAGATTCCTAAAAAGTAAGTAGAACTTTTTAAACATAAAACTCAAATTTAAACGTAACACTTGAAATATTTCAATATATGTTGAAAGATAAAAAAAAAAATTTTAGATAAAAAAAATCTTGATTGAATATGCTTTTTCTAAATTAATTTTTTGTCGAGAATCAAATTACGCTTCCTCGTTCATTCATTTATCAGTCCAACAATCTTTACGTACCATCATCCGGTTAGATAAACACAATCAAAATGGTGTTACTTAATTCGGAGAAGAGATTGCAAAAACATTCGTACACACTATTAATACACGATGAAACTTCGTTTCGTTTCCATGAATTAAATTTTAATAAACTTTGAACTCTAATTCCTAGTACTCTAATTACATATACGTGAACATTTATCTTATAATACAAAATAATTGAAAATATGCACAATTTAAAATTAACGCGCAATTTTTAATTTAAAATATTAAATTTACAAAAAACATTTTCAAAATTCATCAAATTTGACACAAAATTTTTCCTAAAATCTTCTTACGTAGCGTATTAATATATTTTTGAAACACTTTTCGAGAATTGATTCTAGAAACAAAAACAAATATTGACTGAAACTTATCTATTAAATTATAAGTGAAATTCATTCGCAATGAAGCGAAGAGAAAATAGAGTGAGATAATTCTATCTCACATTTTTCTTCTTTACTTATAACCTCAATTATTCGTAATTTAAACAAGCCTCGATTAAAATTTTTGTGCATAAACTTTTGTGTATCTTTTGTCGCTATATATAATTGAGTCTACAACTTCCATTAATTTAACAAAAAAAAAAAATTATAAAAAAAGAGAGAGTCAAATATATTTCTATGATGTTAACCTATATTCGTCCCCAATTTAAATTCAGACAAATATATTTCACTTTATTCCCAGCGATTATTAAATCTTCCAAATGAATTAGAACGTTACATATTATCTCGAACATAATCTATATTACACAACACTACGGTAGATAACAATTTAATCAACAAACAATTCTCTCCATGCACGCTAAGAACTTCGATCCAACGTCGACGATTCGAAACTGAGCAGAGGACATTTGTTACACCGAATTTTTGCACGTCCTGACTTAATTTAATTTTCTCGAATTCCATATCACTATCTCGAAGGGATTACAATTTCTACCTCTGAATTTTCGCTTCTTTCTTTCTTTCTTTCTTTCTTTCCTTTCCTTTCTTTGTTCAATGAATCGACAATTTATATTTTTTCGCTGGCAAGCAAGAGATTTAGAGAGACAGCCAACTCGGCTCTGGAATTCGTGCCAAAACCGTGCAATCTGCACGATCGAAGCAGCCGTGCTATAAGCTACACATAGTTCGAGGTAAATCCGCTTCGTCATTCGATGACATCACGAGGCAAATCGCTCGAGTATACACCGTCATTATTCTCTATAAGTGCATATTGCGGATCATTCTTCAATAAATAAGAATGTGTGTTTTTATCAGAATGATGTAAACACTTATATCTTGATCATAAATCAATATAGGGAAATCCAATATAACAAATGGTAAGTGATAAATGCTCTTATAAAATCGTACGTGATATATAAAAAAAAATCTTCCTAATCAAAATGTTTCATACATAATTTTCTCAAAAATGAAAAATTATTCATATTTTTGTACCAAGATATTTTATGTTTTATAGATTCTTTAATTTTTGATTTGAGGTTAGAGAATTCTGTATGGTTTTTTTTTTAGAAAAAATTTTCTTGGTTAAGTTTAACAAGTAGAATTTCACATTTTTGTCATTCGTTTTATTTTATTGTTCATTCTGATATAGTGAAATATTTTAAATTTCTTTTATTTCTAGGTTGTTTAATTTTTAAGTAAGGTTAGAAAAGTTTATGCGCTCTTCAGGGATTTGAATTTTTCAGACATGGTTCCAAATGCTACATTTATATAAATGCTCCCACTTACATAATTTAATATTGCAACGTGTTAATAAAAATTTAAATGGAAAAAAAATTAGTCATAAGAAATCAATCTGAAGTTACGGCGTTCAAAATCTTCAAGATTATATTTATAACCCATAGATTCATTAAGAATATGAGTATCATAAGTATGTTATATCGCTCTTTGATCCATTCTCACTTACAATTAGAATATTGTTCCACGATCGGTGGTCGACCTATCAACAATATCTTTTTAATAAAATCGAGAGCATTCAATATAAATTCCTACTATTTGCTTTCATTATGGGTTCTCTCATGTCATTATATAATCACGTCTGAACACTTATATTAACTCGTCTAAATTCTTGTGCCTTGAGAGATGTGACATATACTATTTTAAATTGTCACTTGTCCGGAAACTCTTATTTGCAAATTATTTATTTAATCAAATTATATATATATATTTGCATAAATTATATTATCATATATGTTGATTCAATAATTCAACAAATCAATGAATTAATCTTTTGATTTCCAATTTTTTTAAACGTAATGTATAGTAAAAAATATTTATACATCTTATTTATTATTAATGTAATAATTAATCAATTTAATTCAAATATTTATAATCATACGATATTGTATACAATATTAATAAAACAAATAACAAAAAGGAAATATTAAAGTCTGTTAAAAAAAACATTTTATTATAAAATAAAAATAGGAATATTTTCTATAACTTTTGAACATTGAATATATATTTTTTTCTTATTATTTGTAAAAAATTCTCTTCAATAAATAAATAAAGGAAAAGTATATCAAAGTTATATTAAGATAAATGTATATCAATATAATTGAAGTTTATGTCAGTTCTATCTTTGTCATACCATTATGTTCTATTCTCTTTATCTAAAATTACAAAAACTAAAATCACTCATATCTTAAGTGAAATAAGAAACGACATTTTTACATATCCCTGTTTAAAAAAAGAAAATAATTAAACATATATGCAGAAATTTTGGAATGAAAAAAAATTTATCCGAATAAGAATTAACTATTTTTAAAATTTCCAAAATTTGACTTACTTAAAAAAAAATTTTATTCCATATTTTCGTTTCATTTTAAGCCCTCTATCATCCTCCTAACCTATATTTCTGATTAAATCCTACACTTTGATTTCTCCTCCATGAATCGAAAATTCCCTTTATTTAACAAACTCGTCCGCTCATTTCCGTTCGAGAAAATTTTCGAAAACAGGGAATGACACAGAAATCGCGAAGCAACACTGTGAAACACAGTTTCGACGATCGTCTGTTAGCCTAGACGTAACGAACGTGCGACCTGGCCAATTAAATTCAATCGAAACTGAGTGAGCCGTGTCAATGTACAATCGTAACTCCACGTGGCTTCGATAGAGATGCTATGCGATTACTAAGAAACAAGAGTTCTCGAGAGAGAGAGAGAAAGAGAGAGAGAGAGATACGACTCAGCAGTGGCAATTATCCACCGAGAAGTCGTTTTGCGCGATTGGAACGATGAAAGTAGGTTTTTCACGTCGTCATCCAATTTCCAAAGATTGCAAAAGATCTGTCTGGTTTACGCGATATGAGATAAAACACGGCTTTGTCATACGTTAGATTTAACAAATTGTGAAAACATTTAAAAGTTGAAATAATTTTGCGGAATTTACGAAATTTGTAAAGTCACACGAATCGTTGTTTAATATAGTTTAAAATTTAACGAAGAGAGCTTTGTTTGAAAGCTTCTGTGCAATTAAAACAATTTAAGGGAATGGTAAAAAATACAGCGTAATTAAAGAAAAATACAGCTTTTTTTCTGATATAGGATTTATAGAAGCTTATGTAAGGTTCGATAAATGTTATTATAAAAATTGTTAATCTAGGTAATAAAATATTTTTCCTTACGTTGAATTTATGTGAGTGATAAAATAATAAAATTTTCTTTTCCAATTATTTATGAACTAGAATAAATGTAATTAAATAGAATTATTAAGTTTGTTAACAATGGAAGAACTTATTTTTTATCAAAAAACTTTGACAATTATAAAAATTGTATCTTAAAAATTGTATAATTTTAATAATAACTTATCCAGTTTTTTAATAACTACGAATAAAAAGTCAAAGTAAAAAATTTTTTTCTTTCTTCGAAATAGAATTAAACTAAATATTTCTTTTTCTTTTTTTTTTTTTTCAAATTTCAACAATTCTGAGAGTTAAAAGCAACGTCGTTTCAAAATTGAGATTTTATCGGAAGGGCCAATCAGAATCAGAATTTTTAAAAGAACCATTTCTCTAAATATAGCGATCGTAATTCACAGCCAATTAGAAGCCATTGATCCCTTGATTCGCTGAGCTAACCGCAAATTATATATATTATATATATTATATATATATATATATATATATATATATTGTATATCTATACATATACATATTGTATGCACATAGATGAAAATAGCTAGATATCCAATACAAGTCAATAACCTCTGGCAAATGGTCTAATATAATTTAGCAATATACTGTAATATATAATAATACAATACATAGTTAGTAACATACCTCGTCCATCGGCTTTAATATTATGTTTTATTTAAACCATTACCGGATATCAGAATAATTTGTCTCAATTTGTGACAAATTTTAAATAATAAATTCTTTTTCTCGCGATATAACCAACAATGACATACGTATATTATTGGCTATATTATCATTCCTATCTAAGAATCAATTACATTGTCAAGTTTATTGTTTTTCATCGTGCACGTTTTAACACTTAGTTACTGCCAATTAAAATCGAAATTAGCTTGTCTTCACAGGAATATTTGTTTCGAATGTTAAATGAAAACGAGAGAGAGAGAGAGAGAGAAAGGGGGGAGAATTCAATTGAAATATTTTCACGCGAATTAAAAGCAAATAAATGTATATTTTTTTGATAACTTTATTTCCATTTTGCGATTATGTATCGTGTCGTATAAAGTAATTGGCCTGGATAGATACAGATGAAAAATTTGGAATCGTTAAATATTAATTGATCAATTTTCAACATTTCATATTTAGAAAATTATTAATCGAATAAATTTTTCGATGCGCCTTTTATATTTTCTTTCCTCGTTATAAAAATAATTTATCTAGTAATTTAATTAATTTTATAATTCGTAAAAACCCACGACTCATGTTTTTCATTATAAATTTTTTATTGATATTCAGCACAGGTATTTACAGCAATTTCTTCTCTCTTTTTTTTTTTTAATATTTTTTTTTAATATCATAAAATTAATAAATCTAAAAATTACATAAGAAAATTTTTTTCTTGAAAAATCTGAAAAATTAACGATATCTGCAATACTGATTTTAAATTAAGACGAAATCGCAATTTCCATAATTGTTAAATATATTATAATGGTTTTGTACTTTTTATATATATAATCGAGATATTTTCAAATGAAGGTTGTTACTGCTACACGCAATTTTGTCTACACATATGTAGATCCGTGATAAAATATGCGTCAGCAAACTATGCGACTGTCACTTTATCAACTGTTTATATAATTACATGTAAGTAGCTGATACCCAAAATATTTAACGGGTGAGCTACAATATCATCACGCTTATCTTGCAATTATCTGTCCAAGAAATATCTGAGAAAAGAAATTGCAAGTACTCGCAAAATATACAACGTTCATTTGTTGATGATTTTTCAAACGTATGGATATTTTAAAACACAAATTACGAATCATCTGTTTATCGAAAGTCGATTTAAAAAATAAGCTATGATACACGAACATAACCTAAAAAAAAAAACATTACTTTCGACAACGAATTAATCGTAATCCGTTGGATTGGATCTCAAAGCCATCTATATAATTCGTTACGAATCGAAAGAAAAATAAACGGCGAGCACCTCGTCCAAATATCTAAGACCGTAACTCGAACTCGATTTCATCACGATTTCAAAGGAATCCAACGCCACGACCTCTACGCGTAATCTATTACATCTAATCTAGAGGGAGACGAGACAGGGAAAAGCGAGACGCGGACGAGCAGCGACGTGAAATTGAAGTGAGGGGGAAGAATGGGGCGGGAGGGAGGGAGGGAGAGAGGTTTTCGCAGCGAGAGGAGGGGGGCAAGCCTCTTACACAGATTTATATGTAACGTTCGACAGGCACTCGCTAGCCATTGCGAACCGTGTTCGCCAATGCGATAGTGTTTTCTCGTTTATCGTTCGACGATATCTCGGTCGGTCAAGCGAGAAGGAACCTTGGATACGAAATTTCGGCCGAGACCTTGAGACGAGCCGACTCGTTTCGTCAAAGTTGCTCGAGTCAGACGCGCTACTTGGCTTCCTTTGCGCCGGTTTCTCGCCACGGTTGTTCGTGCACTGCCGACCGACGTATCGCGAACGTGAAAGAGAAAGAGGGAGAGAGAGAGAGAGAGAGGGAAAGAGCAGAGAGAAAGAGAAAGAAAGAGAGAGAGGTTTGAGAGGTTCTCTTTTCCTTTTTTTGGATTTTGTGGTCGATAGAGGGGAAGAGTTACGTATCGAGGAAGAGTATCGAATTGTTTGGATCGGAGGAGAGGAGGAGGGAGCCGATGTTTGGTAAAAACAGGAAAAAATATCGGGTGAGACAGAGGGATAGTTTCGTGGCAAGTTCAAGGCTGAGAAGATTTGCGCGGTCGGCAAACTGGATTCATTGAGCGTGGACAAATTGAGTGTCGAGAGTGCGTGCTCGCCTGGATGAAGTTGCACCGAGCTACTACTGGATGATAGAGAGATAGAGAAATCGTTACGACAGACAGGTACACGATGCAATTTTCCAATTTATTTTGTAAGTGATTTTTCTTAATTGGAGCTGTTCTGATAATTTTTTCTTTTTCTTTTCGTTCTAATCTATCGCTCGTTAACGAGAAAAATTAAATTTTAAGGAAGAAGGAGCGAGTTTGGATTTTTAAGTTATGCTGCTTCGAGTGTTTCAATTAAAAATATTCTGATAATTTCTTTTGATTTTTTGAGATAGCCTTAAATATAGTTGTTTTAAATATTTTTATTTCGAATGTTTATACATTATTTAAGTGAAAATTTTATGTTCTTATAATTGAAAATACTGTTATTAAATAACATACTTAATTAGATTATGAAAGTTACAACAGATGTATATCAACAAGTACGTGTCTTTAGAAAGTTTTGATATTGAAATTATTCAATGAAATATGAGAAGTAAATATAGAAATATTTGAATTAAATTTTAATCTCTTGTATTAAAATCAAGATACCGATATATTGTAATATTTGAAGTGTAATTTACTTGTCTTTAAAAACAGAAAAAAAAAATATAGTCGATTCTCTATAATTCGAAAATTTTGAAATATTTATCGAATTAATTGTCACATTACTCAATCTTTAAATTATTGTAATTTCGAAAAGAAATATTATATAATGATTAATTTGATCTCACATTAAAGGGCAAAATTACATATTTTTTTAAAATTATAGTAGTTTAAAGATCGATGATTTTTTTTTATCAAAATTTTGTGATCTTTTAAATTTAACATTGAGTGCATCGTTAAAGTTTCTACAAACTTTTCACTCGAATTGTCATTAGAATTCTATATTTTCATATCTTTTTTTTAAATGATAAAATCGAATGTCTGGAAATAATAAAAAACGAATTTTTTTTTTGGAATCTTACAATTGAAAAAATATTTATGTATGTCAAATTCTTCTTTTTCAAATTTCAATGAGATCTTTCTACATTTCTTTCCCTTAAATTTGAATTGTATAAGATATTTAATGGAACATCTTAGAATAAGATAAGTTGAAAAATATTCTGATCTAAAATATAAGTTTTAATAATCCAAAAAAATATAGATTTTGAATTGTTACAGCAATGAAACGATATAATAGAGCAACTATTATATCATATAAAAATATTTGAACGAAAAAAATGTGGAATTAGATTGAACGTATAAAACCATAGAATTTTTTTCGAATTTTCTCAAAAACTAGTTTTCAAAATTTTATCCTACATTTTTTTTTATTATTTTCACGTGTAGAATAACCTGTTGTAATTCATTCTTATCCAATAGGGAATTTCATTCGAAAAATCTTCAAATCTGATTTACTCGAATCGAAAATTTTATTCCTTTTTCTGTTTATTATTGCACGTACAATCTTCCTCAATCTTTTATGCGTTTATCCCTCATCGATATATCGTTTAACCAGATATTTTAATTTCTACAGGGAAATAAATAATATAAATAGTTCAATATTCTAATAGGAAATAAATTGTTCGGATAATAGAATATTCACCTTAGATAATGTACAGATAATAACACGTGTTTCGATAAGGAAAATATTATTTTTATTATGTTTAATCAGATTGAAAAATATTAAACAAAAGAAATCAATTACGTTCCCATATATACAATGGCTGATAATGTAAGTAGATATAATTATATTATTTTAAATTTTCACGATGAACAAGAAGAAATGATGAGGACGCTTCATAATCTAAAGTATTTAAAAAAGGATTGGGATAGTTTGAAATATAATTTCAAAAATAATTTTCATTTATATTATATCTTATCCCTTGTAATTGCCATTACATTATTCTTTTTGAAATCTAAAATAGATATAAAAATTGGCAAAAATATCCCTTATAAGACTTACTCGACTTGAATTACAAACAATTAAAGTGTTAGAAAATATGATCTGCCTTCAATGTATTTCCATCTCGTTTCACCTAACATCAATTGCAACCTAATTAATAAGCATCTAGAAACGTTTCAAATTCATATTAACATGCAATACAATAATCTCACTAATACATTTTAATTTTAATTTTAATTTTTTTTTTGTATACAAGGAAATGATAAAAATCAAGTTCTTTCATCTAAATTAATCGAATAACCGGAAAAGAAGAATTTTCCTATCCCACCTCTGTAAAAATAAGAATTGATCCGATTCCGATTCGAGGATTGATCGATCGATCGATCGAATCGAGATGAACAAAACTGCGATAAAAAAGTATCCTGACGACAGATTAAATCGTTTCTGTCCTGCTCGAAGAGGCGAGTTTTAATGGAAAGCCCGTTCTTGCAGGTGGCTCGGAAGAGAGGAAAAGAGGTTTTCAAAAGTGCGGGGAAAGACTGAGACGTCTCTGTATCGGATTCACTTTACTCCAGGCTTTAACTGTCAACCGATCTACCGAACGAAATTCGACAGGTGAGTGAACGGAAGCCGCTGGCCAATTTAAATCGTGATCTAATAGAAGATGGACGAGAATAAGTTTGAGATATAAATAAATCATTCGTGGAGGATTCATTTTTTGCAGTCGTGTTGGATTATATCCACACTTTTCATGGAATGGAAATTTTTAAAAAGATAGGATGAAGTTATTTTGTTGATCGAATATTGGTTGAATAGATAAAAATATTTGAATATATATATGTTTTATATTATAAAACTGAAATAGGTATGTCGATATACATATTAAAAAATGAGTATAGTAAATTTTTTTTTCGAAAAATATTAAAAACGGGTTAAAATAAAATAGAGATTTTATTTTATTTCATTTATAAAAAATGGTATATATTAAAAAGATATTATATATTAGGAAAAATTGAAAATCGGAGAGGTTAATAGAAAAAAGATTTTAATAACAAAAAAAAGAAATTACGAAAAATTAGGAACAAATAAGTAAAATAAAAATTTGTTTTACATCGAATGATTATTAAATTTTCATCAAACGTTTAATCTCGAATATTACACGGATAGAAGTTAGAAATGGAAAACACGAGCCAAAAATTTTTATTTTGGTTTTGTAGATACGATTTACATAATTTCGAGATGCGAATGCTTACCGTAGTTTGTGGTATTCCATCTTCATTTTACTTGGACAGATTCTATTCACTCGAATTATGCTAAAAACACTCTTAAAATCTTATTCAATTATTAAAACGTTGAACATGGAAAGACTTTTAATACAGTTAAGCAAAAGGAAAACAATGAATGGAATGGCCGAGTTGTAAAAAGTTTTAGCAATTACAAATACCACTCGTAAATTCAATCGTTATTATCCATAAAAATATTCATTAAATATTAATTTTTTAATAGCAAATGTAAAAATGTAAAATACGTTCTACTTTTTGTTTAATTATTTTATACATTTGTGCGTAATATAAATAAAAATACTAAAATATAGCTACATTTTTTCTTTACAAATATTCAAAACATCGTTTTGTTTGCTTTAATCGTTTGCTCTAAAAAATTAAAATTGAATCAATTATGAAAAAAATCTTCGCACTATCAAGACTATCATAATTTGATATTAGATACAACAATTCGTTTTGTTACTAAAAATATGTGATAAATACGTTAGATAAGAGAATAATTATAAATTTGAAAAAATGTTCTATGTACGCATATTGGTACAAATACAAATATATTTCATACATTATCGCGACTTTTTATGTTTATTCCTTGCAGATGAAATTCAGATCTAATTCAGATTCAAGTTCTCTATTTTTTTTATTTGATTTAAAAAAAAATTCATTATAATTCCTTTGAGTCAACAATGAATGTGCAATAGATAATTAAAAACAAATTGTTTCATTTCTATTTTTATTTTCTTATCTCACTTTGTTCTCGAAGTATAAGCAAACGAATATTATTTTTCATCTAACCCTAATAGTGGTATAAAATCGTTCTTTATTTTCTTTTTTATCGACCAAAGAATTATCGACCGAGTTCCCAAAAATTCGCAATAGCCACGTCCACTACCACTTTCGTGACACAATATAATTTCTGTGAAACTGACCGTGAAATCGAAATCGACCCGGAAAACGAGGCCGTCGAATACAAAAATCATTGACACGTTTCTGTATGCACGAATAACGATACGTTGACAGGTATGTGGAACACTTTTGCGAATCGCATAGTCGAAGAGTTTCTTGAACTCTGTCGATATTTTCGATTCGAAGTGTCTCGCGTATTACGTATTTATTGTTACATAAATGTGTTGAGACGTGACATTTGGGAAAACATTGAAAATATAACGAGAATATAAATAATTGCCGGGTTATTGTGACGAGAAAAACGATGTTTTATTATCACGCGTACTATAACCTTATCATTGTTCGAAGGTGAAGATTAATTTTTATATGATTTTATCATTTAAATAGAGAGCAAATGATTTCAAGAACGTAAGTTTTTATAAAAGAGAAAAATATTAAGTTGTTGTATATAAAATAGCTCGTTAAAATTAAACAATTGAATTGAAGAAGTGATTAAAATATACTTTATAAATAATAATATATCATATTTTTGATATAATATTTTGTATATTTTGAGTACGATATTTGGCTAAAAAGAATAAATGTGGAAAAAGCAATATAATAATTGCAAAATATAGTATAAATGGTATATTGAATATATTAGAAAGTATATGATTTTAATTAAAAGTGAAAGGTTATGTTAAGCTCAAATTTTTTCATTTTCATTTCAAAATTTCATTTAAAAGTTAAAAATGAAAAATCAATCGTTTAAAATATTAGTTTGAATCAAACGAATTTTAAACTTTCTATGATTTATGAATCGTGCCAGTATTCTTAATTGATTAACATAGCACATCTAAAACCGACATCTAACCAATCAATAACAATGGTAATTTACGATCATAAGAAAACGAATATATATGATATCGAATTATGAAACCTAAGATAAGAGATATTATGATATTATAACTCTTGCAATAATATCCGGCATAGGAACAAAATGAATAAGCCAGAAGTTTCGAAAACTCGATATGATTAGAGAAGAAAGAAAAGATAAATTGAGTTAAATTTTTTATAAATTTTCATTCATCAGGAAAACCAAATTTCGATCGATCTTTAATAAAAATGTGGACTCGTGAAATTTAGCACTTTAGAATTGTAATTTGAATATTTAAATTATATCAGATCGGGGTAATTAAATTGTAAACGATGATAAAATATGGAATTAATGATACGTTACGATTTGCATTTGTACTTGAGAAGATTTTAGTTCAAAATGATCAAACTATAGACTTGTAACCAATTTTAAATTAGGATAATTTACTTTATTAAAATTTCAATTTTAGAATAATCTGTAAAAACAAAATGAAAAAAAATAGAGTGCTTTAGTGATAGATTTTAATTTGTATTTAATTAAAGTGAATTGTAAGCAAAATAATGAGAACTAGGCAAAATGGCGTCTTGGTGATGTAATATAGATTGCAATTTTAAACGTTTAAGGGCAAATTGTAATAAAATAGCGTAATTTTATTGATATAGATCATGATTTCTCTGGTCGAATCCTTTCGCAATCTTCTTCGTTTCGCGCAATCTTTCGAATTTTTTTTACTTGAAATGCTGAAACACTGTATTTCTCCAATGGACGCGATGCAAAGAATGTTCGATCAGAAACAACGTTTCTCGCATTCTTATTAAAAATTAATCTTTTATTAAATTAATATATCGAGCAACAAAAATAGTCGATATTTCAGCGATATTCTGGCATAATAGTTTGTGATCCGCAGAAAACGATAAATCATTTAATTTCAGGAAAGAGGTCAATTAATGGCAACGTAGCCCCGGATGTGTACAACAAAGCTTTCAAGATTAATTATGGTGAAATTCTTTCACGATAATTATCGCCACTTTTTCACAATTATTCATTATCTCCCCTAAAATTTCTTGATACTTTCAAGGGAATAATGAAAATAATTTATCACGTACACGCATAGATGTACACTTATCGTTACTTTAAATTTCATTATTTATTTCTTTCTTTATTTATTACTTTATTAGATTTTGTTAGACTTTGTTAGAAGCGTATTCGAATGGAAAACTTATTGCTTGTTGATACGTTGTAAATTTCGAGATGGAAATCGTTAATCTTTCTCAGGTGTGTAAAACAAAATTTTATTGATCCAGCTTGTAACAATATAGGCAATAGTCGAAAGAAATAACGAATAGTAATGTACTTTCAGATTGGCGAAATGTGATTGATCAAACTATTGTTATTTTAATTACAACCTTCGCTTCTATCTCTGATAACAAGTATTGAAAAAACATACGATTGGTTTGATTGAGTTGATACGTATTGCAAATTGAGTGTCATATTTTTTTAAATTGACATAAATTATTTCAGATTTCTTTTCTTTTTTTTTATTCTAATTCAAAATTTATTTTATCGTATTAATTATTCGAATGAATATTTTCAACATTTCTCAGCTTGGCTTATTTTAATCTTAATCTTTCCAATTCTTTATTTTTTTAACTTTTTAAATTTGTTTCTTATTGATCGTGTATATGATGTTTCCTCATTCTGAAATTAATTTTAGAATTTTTCCTTTTAATTAACAATTGTTTCTTTAAATGTACAATAATTAAAAAAAAACGGTTAACGAGTTGAAAAATAATATTGTACCATTAATGAAAATGAAGTTGACCATTATATAAAAATGTAATGAAATTAAATAAAATTCGCATGGGAAAAAGAATTCAAGAAGATCGTTTGTACGATATTTTATCCCATAATTAATACGAAGCGAGCTTTATTTTTTTTTCTCTCTCTTTTTTTACGTTAAAATAAAGAAATCTAAAATATCTCGAATTTCGTTTTAATTTAATATGGACGATTCTCTGTGTACCATTCGAAAAATGATTACATCAATTTCGTTGGAAAGCTTCCCGTTATCAGAATAATTTCATTCTCGAGTGAAATTACAAATTCGCCACGTTGAAGGGGGACCGAATTTAATACGACGTTTTAATTCCATAAGTAAATCGCCACAGACCTTTTTTACGCATAATGCATGATGTCAAAGTGGTCCGTGTTTCTTTCATCCCCTCCCCCTTTTCTCCCTCTCCCTCTCTCTCTCTCTCTTTTTTTATTTTCATTCATGGCCAACGACGAATTAACATTTATCAAGCACTCGACGCCGACAAAGAAATATAAATTGAAAATTTCTTTTCGAACGGTTGTATTTATCGAATATTCGAAATATAATTTGTTTATACCGAGTGATAAAGCAATACGTCCACGTTATGATTTATGGATGAACATTATTCATTTTCATTATCTGTAATGCGTTTCCAATCCCACTGCACCTCCACTTTTATATACCATCGTTAAATATAATTCCATAACTTTGTCGAGCATACGTACCTTGGCTACAAAAGGTGTTGGCGCGCCATTTCAAACGCGATAACCTTTCTTTGAAATTAAACTTAATTGATTTGAAGTGTTTCGAGAAGTGTTTGGAAGTTTACCAGTGTGAAAAAAAAAAAAGAATCTCGGAAAATATTTTCAATTTATCTGCAATGAAAATATTAAAAAACACATTCTGAAGACTTATTGTGAAGGTACTTATATATACATATACATATATATATATATAATTTCATTGAAATCTATAAATCTTTAGAAGAACATAAGTTTTCACCACTCTTTGACCACTTAACTCAATGTTGTAGCAATTAATTGATTTTGATGAAATTTTTTTAAATCTACAATAATATAAACTATATTTTAAAAGTTAATCTTTATTATTCTCTTTTTCGATACCAATCTCAAAATAATTCTCAATTAAATCCAATTTTAAGAAATATAATCAGTATTTTGAAGGGTATGCCAATATTTTTTGCAGCCACTGTACTTTCGTTCCATCGTTTTATTTTATTTCGTTTTCTTGCCCAAAAGATTTTTCGTTACGAATTTTCATCTGCCTGTTGGAAAAAGATTCTGCGAATAATTATAAACACGCGGAGCAAGCGTATATAATCAGGCGGACTCGCGAGCTCAACAACGTTTCGCTTTTTTCTTTTTTTTTCCCCCTTCTTTCTTTTTATTTCAGAAGGGAATTAAAAATGCAACACGCAAGCAACGCATCATGCTTCAATTACGGGAGACGCATCTCAAACTAGTCGCTAATTCGAAGAGCGCCCTCTGTCGAGCTGTTCCGAAATTACAAATATGTATTTCCTCTTCTCGCGAATTCTCGTCCTTCTCTGTGGCAATTTTTTTCACGATTCGTCTCTCGTGTGTATAATATTTCTCGATTTCAAGATTGATATTCGCGTTTAGATATTCGTGAATATTTTTGCAAGCGATTTAAGTTAAAAGTGTGAAAAAGTTTGTTGAAATTTTTCAATGGTAAAAGTTTATCGTTAGTCAAAATGATTGTATAGGTTATAGATGTCTTAATTTGTTGAAAATAATTATTTTGATATTTTTATCGAGATGTCATTTTCATTAAAATGTTACAATTGTAATAATTAGATATTAGAATGATCAAATTTTGATCAAGTTATTATTCACTTTTTTGTTGCAATTATATTATCATTATATAATAATTATTATATTATATAATAATTAGATAATTAACATAGAAATTAAAAACATATGGGTAATAATTTTTAATTTTTGCATTTGTTAAAAATGTATCTAGCATTATTTGCAAAAAAAGTCCAGTTATATATAAATATTTTATATATGTTAATTTTTCTATTTATACAAGTTTGTTTTTATAATAATTAGGTTCATTACGAATTAATATATGAATATTTGATCAAGTATTTGGATCAAACAATAGAGAACGTTTAAAGATCGAGACGATCGATCGATTAACACATCGACCTCTGTAATTATTGCTAAGTAGAAATGCGTTCGCTTAAGCGTGTTGGAAATATTTAAATATTAAAATCATTTCTAGCCGACCAATCTGTTACATATATTATTGATCAAATTCGTTATTAAAGATGTTTTCGATTAATTATCGAGAAGATAAAGTATTAAAATGTCAAAGATAAGAATTTAATTCTTTATAATATGAATATTTCACATTAATACTCGAATATATTATCGCTCAATTTATTAATTACAGAATTAAGAATGATTTATCGTGTCTTATCATATGGATTACGTATGTTTATTAAGGTTGTAAAGTCAATTTAAAAAAATATTTTGCTTGTAAAATTTATAAAGACACGTTTAATATTTCGTATTTCTTTTTTTATCGAAAGAATTATTAATTTTATAAGATTTATTTATTTATTAAAAAAATTTTGTTCGATTAAAAACTTATTAATATTTTCCAATTTTTATCGTTAAAATGAAAATTTTTATTCAATCGATTTGATTTTGTATATTTCATTATTTATTTAAAAAGGAAAGAATATTTTAAAAATATCGTTAAAATCTGAAAATATTTATATTATCAATGTATACATTTTAAATAACGACTTTTCATTGTAGCATTTATCGACTTGTCCATGAATCGCATTTCTCAACGTTATTTATAAATATTAATAAATATTTTTCAGTAATTTTATTTTCGAAATAATGATATAAATAAACATTATTGTAAAAAAGTTTATGAACGTGAACAAACTATAATTATTAACATTTTCATATTGTATAAAAAGCCAACACGAATATTTGAATAAACATTTCTCATATAAAAAAATACAAATATAAGACATATAAACATAGACATATATTATCGAATATTAATATCAATAATATTTAATTACTTTATCTTATATTTTACCTACCTGTATCTCAAGTGTTATATCGATTTTTATATAAAATTTTCTTTAAAAAATTCTAATATATTTACATATAAAATACATCATCAATTAAATAATAAATATGATTATAACTCTAACCACACTTGCATTAATTCACATTATTTCTATTTCTACAATGATTTTTACATAAAATTTTCTTTAAAAAATTATATCACATCAAGTATATTATCATTTCAGCTATACTATTCTTAATTTATCTTATAGTGAATCGTATAAGTGGAATACCCTACCTCTACTTTAAATGTAACATTGATTTTTATATTTTAAAATTATCTTTAAAAAATTTTTATTCAACTATGTGACCATATTACTTGCATCAGTTCACATTCTTACACTGATTTTTATGTAAAAATCTCCTTTAAAAAATTCTATCAAAACATTGTGAAGTACGTTACCAATTCGGCTACAGGTATGGCGATCCATTTGAATCGTAGGAGATGATAACGGTGGACGTAGGTAGATGGCAGGTAGAGAGGTATACCATGGCGAAAGAAATATCTGAAATGAAAAAAACGCTCGTTAAGGAATTACGTTAGGAAAGTTTCTTTCGAAACGCTTTCTCCGGGATTAACAAAATCAGATATAAATCTCGAGGACAGGAAGTTCGGAACTCGTTCGAGACGCTGACAGCGCTGCTGAACGATCGTAATAACGAAGAATAAATTTTCCTAGCTGTCCGAACTTTCTTCGTCCGAGCGAGTAATTAAGTTTTCGACCAATGTCACCGCCAACAGTTCCAAAAACCTATTTTCAATATTTATTCGAAATTTTTTCTATTTTATAACCAAATATGAAAAGATGGTTCTTAAGCTATGTTTTGATGTGCATCGGATGTTGGAATATTGACGATACAACGAGACGTTTCGAATAAAAGTTTCATTCTAATATGTTATTTTTGGAAATTGCTCGTTCTATGGAAGTCGTATAAAGAATTTTTATAAGAAAGTATCGATTAAAGCTTGTTTGCGTCGAAAAATCTAGGATTTATTTTAAGTCGAAATTTGTATCGTCCAGAACGATATATTTCATACGAGATAGAGAAGCAAAATTTTAATCTATAAAGTATTTTCATACGAAGTTGTATACAAACAATGAAGAAATGAAAATAAAAACAATTATATTTAATATTTAATAGAAGTAGCGAACATGACAATAAAAAAAATTTCCTCAAGATTATTTTTCAAAATATTAAATTAAAGTTCTTTTGAGTAAGAATTTACATATTTTCCTTATTGCAATATGATGATTAAAGATGAATCCATAGATCTGCAATATTATGACCTTCTTATAACTTCGAAACACACACAAAATTCGTAAAAGTAATAAAAATATTTCTAACCTTTCTTTCTACTTTCACAACGATTTGCCAGAGAAATCGCGAAAGAAAAACGTATTTTAACGTTAATTGCTGTTAAAAAAAAAAAAACAAAAAGCGCAAACTATAAAATTAAAATCAAATTTAACCGATGATCAACCAAAAATTTTAATAATCGAAACACACAATGTTATATGCACAGGGGATATTTTAGGTTAATATAAACGGATAAAAAAAAAGAAAATTGCGAGAGGAAACCTGTCTTAACAGAACACTGTATAATGCACACAAAAAGGGGACAAAAAGTGAGAAGAGATAGAAAGAGAGAAAGAAAGGGAGGAAAAAAAAGAGCCTAGTTTCCTCTAGAGAAGAAGTTTCGCGATATATCGTGGACGATATTCTTGAAAACTAGGCCGACACGGGTCACCCGTTGTTTTGTTCTTCCTTCTTGTTTTTCTCTCTTTCTCTCTCCCCCCTCTCCCCTCTTTTTCTTCTCATCCTAAAGTCGAGCATTCTCGTAAAATCGGGTCTCGACGAGGGGTCAAACGCAGCCCCGCGTTGCATTAATATTCGATAGAGATCGAATCCGCAAACCTAGCCAAACTGCCGCCTCGAGCTTGTAAATTTACATTGGAAATCGGCCGGAAACACGGCTGAACACTGAACGGGAGAAAAAGAAGTTTCCCTTGGATACGAAGCGGCGCTGCGCGCGCGGCAATGCGTTTCAAAGACGTTGTTGGATGTTATGCACGAGTCTCAGTTTACAGGGACAAATTACACGATTGAACGATCGGCTGACAGAATCGGTCAACCTTCTCCTATGCTATATCTATGTCCGAGTTTTATATGACTGTCGTCTCCATTTTCAATCGATAAATCGATTAGAACATGTTGGAATTAAAACTTTGTTTCTCTGATACGAAGATATAGATATCGTTCGAATATTGTGAAATGTATATATATGAGCAATTCAGGGATTAATATTATTAAGAGAGCAATTTTTAAGAGTCAAGAATTGATAAAATGGATGATGATATAAATGGATATTGTTTTGTTTAGAGAAGCACGTGGCATTGGTGTTTTTCCAAACTCTTTCGAGTCGAAATTTTTTTTACGTGATGTTCAAGTGATCTACGACTCTCTCGTGTGACGAGGACAAATTTTACGAGAAAATTAACTCGGTTTTATTGCTTTATTATAAAGCTGGCTTTGAACTAAGTAACGAGAAGATATTTTTGTAGAATATAAAAATGTAATTATTAAATTGCGGATTTATATGCAAATACATAAAATTAAACGCATAGAATATATTATTATCATTATTATACAATTTTTCATATTAACAGATATACAATAAAAAATTGTAACTAACACGTAACAACGATATGATGATTCAGAAAACAAAATATTGAAAATATTTCGCTTTAAAAATTAATTTTTTTCAATTTTGAAAAAAATATTCCTATACTTCGTATTTTAACTGCATTAATTTAAACTGCACAACAAAACTCATTAAATCGAGAATAATTAAAACGAGCAACGATTCCCAAATTAGATTAAAAATAATTAATCCGTTAAGATCTTTTTTTATCTTGCCTTGTATAATTAAGTGAACATTTTTTTCACTCGCAATTTATCAAAATCGTCGCAAGGAAATGCGATTCCATGGCAATGGAAGATATATATATATATATACGTTCCATTAATATTCTATAAGGATCGGGTTCGCGAAATAGGTGCAACGGCGAATTTACATTGGAGAAACGTTGGTGGAGAACGATTACAAAGAAAAAGTCAAGTTGGAAAGCCGCGGAATATATCGAGTGACAGGAGGAGAATATAATGCGTTCGAAACACGAAGTTAATGTTCGAGCGAATATTAGAGGTGGAACGAGAAATTTGATCTATGAACTTGGGAATGAGTTTCATTGATCGTGCACGTAGCGGTGAAAATAGACGTTAATGCGGTGTATTAAGAAAATACCGTTCCGCGTATCGAATTACACAACGTTTTGATTGATAATTGAAATTAAAAATTTTACGAGTGAAATTGTGTATAGTGTATTATTTTCTTAAATCTTAGGATAAAATTATCAAATGAAAGCTCGAGAAAAATATTAATTAGTTTTAAAATTTTATTATTGTGCTTGCAACTGTCGTTTCTAACCTATACTGCAATAATGTGTTTATCCATGTTTTCGTAGTTTCTTAAATTATATATTGTTTTGATTTCCTCCACAAATGTAATTAACATTATTTATAATTAAGAAACAGATAAGTGTATTTATAGGAATCTTATTTCATCATAGATTTTCTTTCTGTCAGTTTTCTTCAAAGGAACTTTGCAATTGTTTAATAAGAAGATTAAAAAATTGTGTTACGTCATAATGCGCATTCCTTATTGGAAATACCATCGTTCTCTTTAGTTAAAACGTTCTATCTAAGTTTGAAATTTAATTTTCTTTCATCCAGTTAAAATTTTCCATCCCTTTTTCTTTTTTTTTTTATTTTCCAATAACGGATTCACTTCTTTCAAGATGTACAAGATGATACAAATTTTTGGAATTCTATATTTCGAGACTATAAAGATCAAATAAATGTAATAAATCAATGATCATTGAATGATATACGTTTTTGTTTAGGGATTCGTATTTTTTAAACTATTTATTTTAAAGAGAGATTGTGAATTTTCTAATTCTTGATAAAAGATAAAAACACATGGTATTTCGAGTATTGCAAAATATCTTGTAAAATGAAAAAAATATAAAGTAGGATATTTAGATTATGGAGGTCGAAGTAATTACAACTGTCACAGAAGTAGTTAAAGAAGAAAATCATTAAATTGTTCTGCATAGTTTCCTTGATAAATTGTTCCACATAACTCATAAATTGCTAAAATTGTATTATTTTACAAAAGATGACTCATTCGGTCAATTATTATAATCATATTTTTAACGAATTTCTCCTACCATTACCCTATAAAATACACGAATATTTCAATAATTCAATTTCAATTCCAGAAATTTTCGAAACGTCATTTGCATTTCCCGAATTCTAAAAAAAATTTCATTACGACGATTAAATCTTATTATTATTATTATTATTATGCCAATAATATTCGAGTCTTTTATTTTTCTTTTTTTTTTTTTTTTCGTTAGAACAGAGTAGATTTAGATTTCAACAAAACCGATCTCCGATTCCACGCTTGTTTCTTCGCTTGTCCCAATTAGCCACTGCCTCAACTGTGTATTTGACTGCGTGCGATTAAGTAATTGCCGGCGATAAGAAATTAGCATGGAACGGGCATTACGTTGCCCGATCCAGCCGGCAAAGTTAATCTTTAATTTATGCTAACCGTTATTACCTGGCCTTTAATACTACCTCACGCAAAACTGTTCGCGAAATTGTTTCAAGGATGAAAGGATAATGCGACTACTTTGGCCAGAAGATAACTATACGCGGAAATTATTTAACGAAAAAGTCGAAAAAGTAGCGCAAATTGGCGATATTTAGGCCGCTGCTACGGGAATAATTTTAGTTAATCAATATCGGGTTAATTGTGGTGCTGCAAATTGTACTGCCGTTGTATTCATTGTAACATTTACGTATACAGGATGTGTCAAAAATATGGGAACAGGAGATTCCTGAGGTAATTTTAAGAGATATTTTCCTTCGAAAAAATATTCGTTTTGGTTTTATTAACGAGTTATTAACAAAAAGAAAAAAATTGGCTTAATCGAGTCACAACGGTAGCGATGGCTATGTACCAGCAATGCGAACAAATTCGAGCAATATATGGCGAAGAAAGTATTTGAATATAAAAAATGTTTTTTTATCGATGAAAAGTTATATTGAGTTATATATTACGAGCAATGAATGAATTGTGATATTCAATTTTCTTCGATGTATATTGATTAGACTTGTTCGTGCTCGTCGACGGTACATAGCCAACGCTAGCTCGACTATATATATATATAAGGTTTCGTGATTGGCTAATGTTTTTTGTTAATAACTCATTAACAAAGCTGTAATTACTTGAAATTACTTCAAGAATATCTAATTAATGTTTCCATATTTTTGAAACATCTTGTATATGTTTGATTATTAAATCCAAATAGAGGAATTATCTAGTATGACTATTTCTATTATTTCTATTATAATTTCGTAATCTATTTTCATCATATGATTAAATTTAGTTTATCTTTTAATATTCGTTTTGAAAAAATGATAGAATAAAGTCTCGTCCACATATCGGTAATAATTTTCAATGATAAAATTCTAAATTTGAAACATGAATGAATAACAATTAAATTTAATTGGATTTGAAAATTGAAGGAGTAAAATTGAAAATTTCTTGAAAAAGTAAAATTTAAATTTTCTATTAAGGTTATTGGCATAAGAATCAAGAAGATCGATGTATAAATACGTAATAATCAATTATTAAAAGTGATTAACGAATCTTTCTCCCCAGACTGGAGAATTCCGTCTAGACAATAGTCTACTTCATGTAAATGAGTGGCATTCATAGCGATAAATTCCTTTTTTTTCTTTTTTTTTTTTTTCACTTATATCATATCGCCACGGTTCTTCCTATATATCCATCTCATTCTTCCCAAAGCGAATAACACTTTCAGCAATCTCGATGGAACTTCACCGATACTTGACCCATTTAAGTGTGGTATTAAGTTTATCAAGGAGCAAATAACTTGTATTATACAAGCGATACGTGGAAAAAGGATAGCGGATAACGAATTATAAAACAGAATTATAAAACTGTGTACATTTACATGTGGCACATTAACCGCGTCACATAACACATTTTTCGGTTCAATGAATACACGTATCTTTTGGGTTTTCCGTGTCTATATATTTATTACGTCGTGGAAAAAATTCTAAAAAATAAATAATTCATTGACATGCTTTCAAGTATTTACGTTTATGTTAACGATTCTTCTCTACTTGTTGTAAACGATTGCATAGCTCTCATACGTAAAGTGACTGATAACGATAGAAAGTGTGTGATTTAAAACTTGAGATTTCTAAATTTCAAGAAATTTCAAATGCTTCGATGCATACAGATTTAAATTTTGAATGGAATCTCGGTTATTCTACAACAACCAAAAGGAAAAAAAAATAAGCATAGAAAATAATTTACTGTTCATTGATTTCGATAATTTTGTAACATGTTACAGAGAAAAAGATTTTCCCTATATATATATATATTCCTTAATATTTTCAAGATTCTTTGCAAATTTAAAAAAAAATAATAATTTAATAATTTTTCAACAACATAATTCAATAAAAAAAGAAGTTATATAAATTCATTCCATTATTGAAAGGTTCACTTATCACGATCTCGAATTATCTGATCGTATCACAAGCAGAATCAAGTAGTCACGACATAAGAAAGATAAAAAAAAAAAAGAATTTCAAAACTACATAACAACTACATAACACTTATTCCTAAATTCTGATAATCGTCGACAACCGAGATGGTTTCGCAAATACACGAACCGTGTAATATCGATCGTAGACCGATAAGTAAATACTAGTCGGGATAGATATTTTCTCCATTTCCATCGAGAAAAATATTTTCAAACGATTCGGAAATTTGCAGGATGCCGCGACAGCCACTCCTTGAATCTTGAAATCCGAGGAAAGGAACGTCGAAGGAGGAATGCATGCCCTTGGAAATTCCCTTTCTCCACGATTCGAACGATAATAATTTTCCCGAGTATTATATACCAACATCCTGCAAGGAACAATCTTATAATATATATATATATATATATATATATATATATATATATATATCGAGGACGAATTGAAATTGATAGAAAGAGGGGTGGAGGCTATCTTCGAGGATTAGGTCCTGCTACGACGCAAAAGAAAAATATTGGCGGCGAGGGTTGCCTGTATACGTCAACAAAAGCGGCGGCTGACTGCCGATCGACTTTCAGAGCTGTTTCCGTGTAAGCTTGGCGAAGGCCCCCTTGGGACACCGAGTGCACTCGAACGTCGATCTCCCATTCGATTTATTCTGTCTCGAAATGTGTATTCGTATACAGTAGTCCACCTCCGAGTGCCGTTCACTTGGATTCGTCGGAAGAGAATTTTTTCGAATGCCAAGTATTAACGTATAGTTAAGTCGTGGAAAGCATGGAAGCGTTTCGATTGGTTGGTTCTTGTCTAAGTATGTAAAGATGGAGCTGAACGTTATTGGGTAGAACGTTATTTAGAATTTTTATATGAAGAAAAAGAAGGAAGGATATTTCCTTCGTTTTGAGGAAAATATAAAAATATTACGAAATGGATAATTCAATGGATAATTTTTGTATATCAATTTTAATTGTATGTATTAATTTGAGAAACAAAATTATTGAAATAATCAGTTTGAGAATTTCTATATGATACTCTGTTCATTGATTCTTTTTTAAAAAGAAAATTTTGAACAAATGAATTTTAATTTATATTTATTACTTATACGTATTATAATCTTTTACTAATAATTTAATCTTGATAAATTTTCAATTTTTATTTTTTTTGAAAGCAAAGCCTTAAAAAATTTTACTTTTTTTTCCAACTTATCTTTACATTTAAAATTATCATTCTTTATCATTCGCGAAAGAAAATTTAATTTTATTAAGAGGATAGTTCTTCGAGAGATAAGTACTATTCGAAGTTTAACTTCATGTGTCAAATTTATTTCAAAATAATTTATGCAATAAATATATAATATCTTAGATAAAATGGTATTACGTGTAATTGTTGATTGATCGATAAAATTCTTATCGATTCAGTTGAAGGTTATCAAGTGGTATTAAAAAAGCAGAACCCATGTTAATATATACACATACATATGTATAAATAAAGAAGTAGAATTTCAAGCAAGAAACTGAGAATCGAAGACGAATGGCAAAATCTGTAATAAAACATACGTATATTATCGTAAAACGATTAATATGTAAAATTAAAAAAAAAAATGAAATAATAGTAATACGGCAACTATAATTAATAATAACTATTGAAAAATTATAAAGGAAAAGAGAAATAATGAAAAAAATAAATGGTCCATTATCTTTGAATAGTTACCAGTTTACCGAGAGAATTACGAAAATGAATAGTACGAAAAAGAACGTAATTTGACGAAACGAAAAAACCCCATAATGGAACATTGCGTATCAAAACGATAACCATCACGTTATGGAACTCGTTAATAACGTCACGTTACTCTGCAATTTACATGCAAATGTCTCGATACAAGGCAGAAAAACCTTTTTTACTCTTTTATCTGAATAATTTCACTTGAAATTTATATCGGTTTAATTCTTACAACTTTCAAAATATACAGTAAGATTCGAATAAATCAGATCGATTTCTAAAATTTCAAATCATTATTATTGATTTGTATATATTTTTTTTTAACGAAATTCTACGATAAATATTATGTATATTAGATATGAGATAGATTTCCCTCTGGGACCACGCTACGTTACGCTCCTGTACCTTAAACTCATCTCTCATGCTCATGCCACCACCTTTAGTCGCATGGTATAAACAGAGGATGTGTGCTATGTTATAAGAGTTTCTATTTACGTTTACCCTCGATGTAGAGGTATACCGGCTCGATCGATTTTTCGATTGGGTCGCCGTAAAATATTCGGCAATGTTTAGTTTTGTCAACCAATATACCTCGATATGGCCATTGAAATTCGAGCGAAACGTTGAAATTTCCCAGACACATGATCTTATCGTTTTTAACGCCTCGTGGCATGTTTCATCGAGGTCGTCGTGCTTCCGAGGTTAAGTTCGACTGATATTCTCTGTGTCTTTCCGCTCAATACGAAGCGAACATACTGTTCGAAATCGTACCAACATGGCTTTCGATTCTTCTAAATTATTGTATCAATATAATAGTATTTGATATTTGAATCAAAAAATGCGGTTAATTATCATATTTTGATTATGTATGATTGACAGTTGACAGATTAGTATAGATTTTCGGATTTATATCTCAATAGTATGCATCCAACAAAGTGCCAGGCATTTTCTAGGACTTCCTTGTTTCTTCCGCATATTAAGCGGTCAAAGTCTTCAGAAGTTGAAAGATTCTTTTCTCGGCTAGACGTGTATTTTATCGATTCAATCCATTTAGAATGTAATTGACATATCAGAATACAAGATAATAATGATATCTTGAAATAAGTGCTTTCATAGTTTTGAACAATTAGCTGTTGATTTATTGCTACCAATATTTGTTTTAATCGATACAAGTATGACCAAATACAATCTTATTCTAAATGTAAATTTTAAAATAATTTGAGATTAAAATTTTTTTTATTTATTTCAGAAGTCACAAAAAATGGCTTTAATATGGTATATTGGGATTATCACAATCCTAGGTATGTTGGAATAATTTTTTATAAATGATATTATAAATGAAAGAATCTTAATTTTTTTGTATTGTACTACATAACAATTAATATTTTAGTTATAGACAAAACACAGGCAGATTTTAAGGTTTCAACTCAAGATTTAACTGTTCATTTAAATAGTCAAGAATCATTTGATTTGTACCTGACGTAAGTATTTTGCATCCAATAAACAAGTATATAATAACTAACTTTATCTAACAATAAGTATAAAATATAACATGTTTACTGAATAAAGCATAAAGACTCTATTGTTCACTATATAATCTGTATATTATTTATTTATATTATTTTTACATGCAATTGTTAATTCCTTTCATTATATCTTAATTTTAAAATATTCTTTCTAAAATATCATTCCAATTGATTGTTATATTTGAAAATATTTTATCTAGAATAATATTGATAATATTTTATAATAATATATATAAATATAAATATATATATATAAAATAATAGCATTTTAATTATTATTTTATAAACTATGATAAATTAAGATCAATCTTTTCTAATGTTTTTTAATACTTTAAATTAAACAAGAGATATATAATTATGATAATAATAAAACTATTTTTTATAGGGAAACGTTATCTGAAGATGTAGTCGTAAAATTTGAAGTACAACATCAAGATTTAGTTCATATAAATCCAGATGAATTAAAAATTAATAAAACTGATTTCCCGAAGAACTGGTCAATAAGTGTAAAAGGTCTCAATGCAGGACACTCAATTGTTAGTGTTAATGTCATACCTAACAATGTTTTAAAGTATGTATACTCTTCTTTTACTTCTCTATGATAATAAAATATTTTTAAAAATTAAATTATTTAATTTAATTTATATTTTTTTGATCTGCAAATATATCATAAGACAATATATATGAAAAAAAATTAATTTCTTTATATATTAAATATATTTGATTTTTTATTTGAAATAATATAAATATTTATTTTTATGATTAAGATTTCAAAAGATTTTAATCAATATTACATTTATTAGTACTCAGTGGTTCGCAGAGATAACCTTTTGACCTATACTTGTCATTAGCTCTTCTATTGAAAGTTCAGTCAGTTTGTGTTCATCTGTTCTGACTAGAACATGATACATTAGCTATTCATAACAAAAGTATTAATTTATTTATTTTTCAAATTTTATTTTAATTTAATGCATTTATTTCTACCAATTCTCACTTAAATATTTAACTTGTAAACTATATTAAATCAAAATAAACTTTAAAAGTTGATATTAAAATAATGACACTTTTTAAAGTGATTTTAATACCTCAAGATCAATTAAACAAAGTTAATTTGAAGTAAGATTATAAATTTATTGTAATTTATTTTTCAAATTATTTTACAAAGTTTATGTGAAATAAATCACAATACTTAATTTTTTTATATTTTCATAGTTTTTCAGATGCATTTGTTAGAGTGACAGTTGAAAAATCAGATATACTTTATCACATAAGTATTGTAGTAGGATGGTTTTACTTTCTAGCTTGGAGTGTGAGTTTTTATCCACAAATATACAGTAATTACAAACGCAAAAGTGTTGTAGGATTAAATTTTGATTATTTATCATTAAACTTAGTTGGTTTTATTATGTATGCACTTTTCAATTGTGGTCTGTTTTGGATACCAATAGTTGAGGTAAATTAAAAAAATGCAACAAATGCAATTGATCATGATTTTTTATCATAAGTTAATCTAACATTGTATTTTATAGCTTGAATATTTTAAAAGATATCCAAAAGGTTTAAATCCTGTACAAGTGAATGATATTTTTTTCGCATTGCATGCAACATTTGCGACTGTGATAACTATTATTCAATGCTTTATTTATGAGGTAATTGATTAAAATTGATTAAAATTTTTTTATAAAATAATGAAAATATTATTTTTTTAGATAGGAAATCAAAGGGTATCTACAACAGCACGTATTATTCATGGAATATTTATAGTTTTTATTTTAATTTCTATAATATTAGCTATAGCAAATGTAATAACGTGGCTTGACTTCTTATATTATTGTAGTTATGTTAAATTGAGTATAACGTTAATTAAATATGTTCCACAAGCATTTTATAATTATAAAAGAAAATCCACTGTTGGTTGGAGTATTGGTAATATATTTTTAGATTTTACTGGTGGTATGTTATCAATGCTGCAGATGATACTCAATGCATATAATTACGGTAATGTATATAAAATAATGTATATAAAAGAAAATAAAATATATAAAAATAAAAAGTAGTATTTAATGAAAGATATTTAATGAATTATAATTTCATTTTAGATGATTGGGAAAGTATTTTTGGAGATCCCACAAAATTTGGTTTGGGATTCTTTTCAGTAGCATTTGATATATTTTTTATTATACAACACTATGTTTTGTATAGGTATGTACATTTTTAAATATTTCCTCATCATAAATCATTTTTTAATTAGAAAGAATTTTAAATTTTTGTAGAATTATAATGTTTGTATTATTAAAAAAAATTATTAACATTAACGATTTTAAAGAATACTAAAAATTGCATGTTTGTTCTAATGCATTATTGAAATATTAATAAAAATTAGTCATTGGATTTATTGCATGTGTAAAAAGCATGTGTAAATAATTTGCATGCTTTGTATATTTTATTCATTTAACTGTTTATATTTCATTATTTCATAACAAATTAAAATTGACTACATTTTAATATTTATAAACATGATTAATAAAATTTATATTCAATATAGATAAATTCGGATGAATTTGATAGAAAATTTCATATGCACTACTTATTACCTGCTTAAATCAATTCAATTCTTATACGTATGTACGTGCTTTTGCTAGTATGAATTGTAAATATGAGGCAGCAAAAAAATTTGTTTACAGATTTATCCATGAAAAGATGATTGACCTCAAACACAGAATATAAGAATCTTTCGTCGTCAATTTTATTTTAGAATCATTTCACAACCATACGCTTTTCCCTTCCAAGTTGCACGAGCTTGCAAAATCATAAATTCTTACAGAGTAGATAATGAGAATGCAAGAAGTACCGAAATACTGCATAAACAAGAGAATTCATATGACGAAGATTCGGGGCGATACCTAAAAGATACGTATTGTTGTGGTGTCCTAACTAGAAAATTATAAACAAATTATAATCTATGAAATTTCATTTCAATAGAAATGAAAATTCAGAGCTCAGTATTTAAAACATTTTAATACATATCGTTATTGTATAACGCTAGATATACAAAATTTACATTCCATTCAAAATTTTGTAATATGTTTTTTTGTAAATGAGATTATTTTATTTTTAAATATTTTAACGAATCTCAGTTGGTTGTTTATTGTGCAATAAAAAAAAATCCTTGTTTAATAATTGGAACTGTATTAACATGCTAAACGATATATATATATATATATACATAAAATAGAAAATATCATTATTATTTTCTATTTTTCATTGAATAATTATAAATATTTATCCAAAATTTTTAAAAATTATTGAAAACTGTGATTATTCGTTGTTTTATATTTGTGTACTTATTTTGAAATTATAATAAAAATTATTTGCATGTTTTTATGCATTTTAGTCTAATGATAAATTATATATTTAGTTTAATAAATATTTAGAAATCTATTATATTTCAAAATTAAACATTTTAAATTGTAGTTCTTGATGCTGCAATTAAAGCATGCAGCATGTATTAAATCTGTTTTATATCAAAGATAAATTGTAATAAAATATATGTGACTTTTTATACTTAATCATTGTAAAAAGTTTTTATAAATTCTATAATGATTTTCATTATAGTCGAATTTCTACAAAATGAAACAATAAAATATTTTGCCATAATTGTTTTGGTATAAAAATATTGGCTTTAATATTTTTAAACCATAAGAAAATTAATATTTATATAAAAGATGTGTGACAATTTAAAGTATATCTGTTCTTGCATGTGTGTGTATGTACGTTGTGTGTGTGCGTGTGTGTGTGTGTGTGTAAGATATGTGTGTATGCATATGAACGTATTTTATTGTATTAAATTTACTAACATCACTAATCAAACTAACATTGTTTTGCAATGAGCGAAAGCTGAGAAAAAAATAAATATCATAAATGTAGAATCATTCATTAGACAATTATATTTTTTTATTTATCCTTTTATTATAAAAAAAAAGCTATATAGAAAGCTATATTTAGTTTACTTTCCACAGGGATCGTAAAGAATATGTCGAAATACCTGGTAACAATTACGGAGAATCGCAAGAAAATGCATCAACTAGCAATATTGCTTAATTTTATGATACTAGTATCAACTACTTGCTTGTTTAGAATTACAATAAAGAGTAATGTATTTATCTGTGATTCAAATGCGAAAGTGAATAATGATCTTGATACCGATCTCATAATGCTTAATTTGAATACGTTAAATATAATTTTATTCTTACCATTATGTGATATATTCATCCATAAAAATTGTAAAGCCATCCAATTATACAACGTAAAAGTTGCATCCACTTGTTTAATCACTCATAAAATCAAATAAGTCACTTTTTTTTCAATAAAACTGTTCATTTCATACGCTTTGATTAAACGTTATATAAACTAATGAAACCGCCAAGTTTTTACAATTAAAATAAATATCGATATTTCGATATTCGATTTTATGATACGGAGCCATCTATTGGTCAGATAAAATGACATGTTCAGGTTATGCATGTATCGTATGAAATTATTGATATTGTTAATCCAAGAAAGAGGTAAGTTTAGTTTATTTTTAATTATGTAAATTTATAAAACATTAGTATTAAATATTAGATAGAGAATGTAATATTAATGAATATAATTTTGATAATTATGATTCAGAAATGAATTTTAATGTTAATGTTGAATATAACCTCTTTTTATAGTTGTTCAATATACTGTATATATTTGAATTATAAATTTTATTTATTATATCAATTTCTTAATATCATAATTTTATTGATATTATAGTGATAATATATATAATATATATAATATATAGAAAAAATATATATTTAATAATTCTTTAAATATATATTCATATTTCAGAATGAATATATTTTCAATTCTACAACCAATGCAGAGAGTTTTATCACTTCATAGAAATCTTAATTGTTGGACAGCAGCAATAACAAAAAAGCATAGAAAACTATATTTAAATACTTTTCCAGTATATCTTGTTTTACCAGATGGTAGTAGTATTAACATTGATTATGAAGAACCAAGAAGAATAATTATTCTTCCTCTTAATCTTAATGCTCTTTCTGAAGAAGAACGTCAAATTAGATTGGGGAAACGTAAAACAATAGTTAAAACAAAGGTAATTGAAGAATACCAAGATGATTTTGATGAAACTCAATTTTACAAATAATATATTGCATTATATTATTTAAAATATTATAGTTTCATATAGAATAATATGTATAAAATAAATTATTCAATTTTTTATGTTTTTTTAATTGTAAATAAATATAAATTTTAAACTATCAAAATAATCTTTACATATCTTTATAAGTAAACATTATATATACATAAGTGTTATTTAAATAAAATGATAAATATATTTAAAATCAATTATGTATTATATTTCTGTTTATTATAAATAATACGAAAAGAATATAAATATATGTAATAAATAATTTCAATGCATTAAATGTAGCAAAAATAATTTTTAAATAACTTTACTTTATTTGATAATGTGATAATAATATGATAATAATCTATCAAACTTTTATAACATTGATTTAATATACATTCCACATATATAAAAGCTATCATAAATGATATATCCCACACATGTAAAAAAGTTATCATAAATACGATACATACAATTATTGATAGAACAGTGAAAGTAAGTATTATAGTCTTCTTTACATTCAATAAGTGTCTTAATCAAATGTCTTAATTCCTCACACATATTAAAACAATAGAAAAAAATTGAATATATCAAAAAAATTATTTTATGCATTCACTATTACATATAAGAAGAAAACTTCATAATGAGATTATTGCATTAATTATCACTTTTGTTTGTTTTTTTATCTTTATTAAATATTGTTATGAGATATTTAGTAAACTTTCTCTAATTATTGCGTCTACTACAAATGCACATTATGTCTACTTCTGCTAACATTGTGCTAATTATAAGTCATTATAAAAAAAAATCATAAATGTATTTTCTAGTGATACAAAAATGAAAATAAAATTTATAAATGCCATATCTCATTATTTAAAAAAATAAACAAAATTATTAAGATTTTATCATATTTTCTTAAAAATTATTTTTTGTATTAATTTTGTTTTGAATGAGTTTGTTTTTAATGAAACAAAGATACGAAATATAAATAAAATAAAAATGTAAATAAATATAAATAAAAATAAAAAAAAAGAATTTTGAAAGATATAATAGAAATGATAAAAGGAAAAGACAATTTAATGCCTATTGCATTAATCAATCTCAATTAACGATTGTTTGCCAAATTGAGTTACTATCATAAGAAGGAAGAGTCCAAGAGTTCATTTTCATTTTCTACACAATGATATAATATTTAGTAATGCGCAGTTCGTATGTCATTGTGCGGATGCTTTCGATACCAGTGAAACTCCTCTATTGCGACAACCTAAGAAATTTAGCAGTCTTTATTAGGCAACGATATACAGTAACCATAAGGTGGTAGAACGCATTAAGAATTAAATAACAACGGTTCGCTGCACACCTAATGATTTCACGCGACAGGAAAATAATATAATTACTTCTAAAAATATTCGAACAATGATATATTTTATATATTTTTTATCATAAAGATACTAAAACTATCAAATATAAACTTCAGATTTTTTTTTATTTTATAATTATTGAAAAGATATAGATTTTCTTTAAAAAATTAATGTTTTATTTTATTGAAATAGAAATAATTATTAAAATAATCATATAGTCATTATAATCATTTCATTATATTAGCTTAATTCTAATTATATAAAAAATATTTAACATTAGATCTCTATATCTCTATATAGTATTAATTATTGTTTTTTTTAATGGTTTATTTCATTATGCAAAAAATTATTTTTTTTTTAAATAAATTGTTATAAATTTAATTTATAACAAAAATAATATATGATTATTAATATAATATTTAAAAATAATATATGATTATTTATTTGATTTATATATTATTTTTTTTAATTTTAAATATTCTAACAAATTTAAAATGCATTTTCTTTCAATCTTATAAATTAATCGCTAATTTGAATTAACTATCTGAATTAATTATCTATTTTTAACAGTAACTATACATCATTTTCAAACAAAAGTTTCTCTTTTGTCTTGGAATATAGTTTTTCTAAAAGTTTTCCATTTTCTAATAACAGAATTTTATTATTTAATATACAAAATATTTTATTTTAAAACTAACCGCACAAAAGTGAAATAACATACTTGAAAAACAAAATCTGAGTTTCGCGAACATCGCAAAGCAAACAATAAAAAAGCTCTTCGAATGTTCGTTGAAGCAATTAACTATGCAAAGTTGTCATCGATGTCATCTTGATTAAATTACGATGAAGGAAATGATTGAACTATCGGTAGACATGGCAAATAAACACGTTTATAGCAGGTAAAGAGCCACGGTAATACCATGGTGGGAGTCAGTTCTGTTATAGTAGGCCACGAGGTAGCAGCTCTGGTGTTCCTGCAGGTGTAGACTACCAATTGCACGAACTCTCTCTTAGTTTCTGCTGGCGCTTCAAGCCTCTCGTCTTGATGAACTGCGCCTCTCCGCGAAAATTCAAGATCGCTTCGAAAGCGATTTAAACAATGAAAACGTGAAATTCGTGCAATATCGCGCGATATATCGATAATCGAACGAGCCACTCGATAACCAGACAATTAATAATTTTATCGATTTCCATGCATCAATCGTGTTCACTGGAAAATTAGCCGGTTGCATATTTGGTTATATTATTAATTCTACTTTTTAAATAGTGAACTATTAATATGGAACGACATTATACTTATCGAGTGTTCATTGATCGATAATGCGATCTTATTGTTAAGTGTCTAATTTATAAACGATCGATAAATCATCGAGACAATATTTTTAAGTGGAATCACAGAATACATGAGCTGCGTATTTTATGATTTTTGGTCGCCTGAGCGTTTAAAAGAAGTCGAGCCTTTAGAAGGAGAAAGCAGAAGAAGTTGAACAGTTCAGCAGCTGAAAAAAATACCACCTTTCCTTGACAATTATTGTTCGCTGAATTCAATAATTTTTTATTTTTTATATTACGAATAATTTTTCACGAAAAGAAATTTTTTTTAAATTAAAGTTGTAATAGAAAATAGTGGAAAATTATAATGAAATGAGAATCAAGTCATAAAGAATGAGATAGAATATTTTTTTAATAATTAAGAAAAGGAAATCGATAGAAAGAAACATAGAAGTACATTGATCGAGCGAATCACGACAGCTTCGATCGATCGTTTATTTTTTTTCATTCGTACGTCAAACTTTTAACAGTTTCGCCATTGTTTTTATTAATAATTTTTCATTGGATATTGAAGCTGTCGAGAGTATGAAAGAACATTGATCTTTACGAATTTCGAAGTTTTTTGATGCGATCACAGTGAAACACGTGCTTTACTTGGATTTTTCAATTGGTACGTGGACGATGGATTTTTGAAAGAAAAAATCAAGCGTTTCCTGCTGATCCACGAACGTGAGATGTTTAACAAACTCCTATTGAGTTTTTGGATACTCAGATGCATCAGCCTTTATGGTATGTTTTTTAATTATTTTTAATATTTTTCAACTATAATTAATTAAATATAAAAAGATAATTTTTAAATCAGATTTAATTTTTTAATATTTGTAACTGTGAAACATAAATATTTTTAGCTATATAATATTGATAAATTATTTAGTATCAATTATTAGTAAAAAATTAGAAGAAAATTAATTTATCAGAGAATTAGCAATAAAAGCAAAAAACTTATCGTATGAAAGCTCTGATAAAATTTGGATTTTATGATTTTTTTTTTTGATTTATGATTTTATTTGAAAATAAAATACTACTTTGAAAATATTATAACGTTGATTTTGATGTCTTAAAATGTTTCTGAAGAATATATTTTTCATAAACTACAAAATAATTACAAAAAATATTATAATACATATTCTTATTTTCCAAAGAAACATCTTTTTATCAAATTTTTTTTTCTAATAATATTAAATCTTAATTTAATCATATAAAAATAGTACCAACAATAACAATATTAGCATTTAAATACTATTTATTTAAATAAAATAATAAATTTTTTAATAATTTTTTTTCACTTAAAATAATTTTAATTTAAAAAAAGTAAATATACACATATGTCAATAATTATAAAAATATTAATAATATTTAAAATTTATCACAGAAATTAAATAAACCCTCAACATTTGAATGACTTACTTTTATTATTAACCATTTTTACATTCTCTCAGCGTACGAATTTGTAAATTCCGTTGTATGAACCGTTAACGAATCGGGGACAATTATTTAATCATGTAATAGGACGCTGAGGTCACGAATGGTGATGTCTTAAATTTTAAACATGTTTCTTAACAGGCGTCTGATCATTAACATCACTTTTCACTTGCTTCGTTGAACGAGATCCAACAAAAATTTTTATTTATCAAATCGAATTATGCTTGTAATTGTATCGCCAATTTATAAATATATTATAAAAATATCTCTTTTAACATTTTAATAAAAAAAATTTATATTTATTGAAATTATTGTTTATGAAAAAAATCTCTGTAACTTATAAAATTTATATATAATAGCTCGTAATTAAAAAATATCGAAATGAAAAGAATTCAATATTCACGATTGATTTCAATCGATAGTCGATCGCGTGAAAATGGTGATCCGCGTCAGAGATAAAAATTAGCAGGTAGGAATTTCACGGGCGGATCGCGTCACGATGCGGTTATTTCAGAGTCAGTGAAAGCGACTCTTGTCACGGCACTGATATTATATGCACGCATCGAGCAGGTTTCATTCGAGTTGTCTGAAAAAAAGTCGCGCCACAAAATTCGCGATTAAATTTCCCCGTGTTTCGACTATTTACGAGCATTCACCGCGTTAAATATGCGAAAGTAATTTTCCATTTTTCGATGAAATCGTGAAATTTTTTAAAAAATTTTTACCATAGAACAAGATCTCTCTTTGATCAACTCTTCATTGATTAATGATCGATTTTCCAACAGGATTGGATATTATAAAAATAAATTTTTATTTAAATAATAATATAATCCAAATGATAATAAATATAAAAAATGAAATTCAGATTTATTGCTTGATTTCATTATGAAAATATAAAAATTTTTATCTGTGTAGAATTTTTATTTTCTAAAATTACTTTTCTTTTATTTGCATATAACAATGCAAATGTATTCATAGTTTTTCACTTATGCACTTCCTGATCTGAAATAAAATCTATTATTTCTCGTATTGAAATTTTTATTATTTCTTATTTTCTATTATTTAAAATAATGAAATTATTAAATAGTTATTATAATGTAATGGTTTTTTTCATGTAATATGATTCTCAATTTATGCTAATTCTTTTATAACATGGTAATTTTTCAACATGAATATGTAATATGAATTTCAATAGTACACATTTTTTTTTCTTATAATATCGAATTAAATTTGCAGAATTAAGTAAAACTATAATTTCTTTTTTTTTTAATATGATAAATAAAATTTATTTTTTTAAAATGATTTTTCTAACTTCCGCGTTATAAGAAGATTATATATTTATAATTTATTTTGGATTTTAGGATTTTTTCGCAAATACTTTTTATTTTTATACAAATTTATTTTATTTAAAATAATTATTTTTAATTATTTAAATAAAAAATATTCGATCCTTTCTAATATATTCTAATATACCACTTATTTATTCTAGCGTATCTTACATATAAATTTTTAAGCTGAAATTTCTTATCGTTAATCTATTATTTTATAAACAAAATTAACATCAATATAATTTTATTATTACAACGAGTTTGATGGATTAAAGAAAAGAAAACGAAGAGATATTTGGCATGTTAAATTTTTTATTCTTAATTTTATAATTCTTAATCTTGATTTGACAATTGTAGTACTTTAATTATAGTCGAAAAGACGAAAAATATTTTTATTATTAACTTCGATAACGTAATCAATCCATATTCGTGATCGTAAAATAATATTGTTACTTCTCTTTTATTTAAAGCAAATATTTGATTCTAGTCATTCTCTGATTTTTTAACAAACATACAAAAAAATCTGTTTTATTTAAAAAAAATATAAAAAATTTCATATATAAATAATAAACTAAGATAAATAATAATAATTATAAGCAATAAAATAAGCATAATTTTCTTTTTTTAGATATAAAATTTCCTTTACATTCATTCACAATTAATTATCAGACTTTCATTACGATACATCAACAGAACTTTAAGAAATAAGGAATTATCAATAATATCGAAAGCAAGGAAGAAATTTCCTAAGGAAAATCTCACGCCCTCGTAAGACCTCTTTCATTAATCGCTTTCTTTTATAATTAATTCGATTTGTTTTCACGCAGAATCCATTCTACATATCAAAACAATGAAAATGATCCGAGCGAATTTTAATTCGCAAACGCTTTCTTTTTCAGTAACAACCTACTTTTAAAGTGTGCAAAAGCGGTCTCTTTGCTCGACGCGTATATTTCGGACACAAAATAGTCACAATTGTCTTCGTTCATTCTCGATTCTCGACGACTCACACCATTTCAAATTGTGTTCCTAGGCCTATTGTAAATTTAATTTCTCTAATGCAACCGTCACGTTGTTTCCTCTTGACTTGACGAGAATCAGGTTTGTCAACTGACTCATGCCGGATCTGACCTTTTTTTCGAATTTTGCGATTAAATGCTTTCTTTCATATACATTTAATTTCTCTTCGTGAAATTTTAGAATCTTTCTTAGTTAAAATGATCAATAATTATCAAACAATTTGGAAGATATTTGAAATTCGAAGTTTTTGTTCGTTATTCTAATTGTTTTGACTTTAAATTTATATACGTTGTATATAAAACGTAAATATTTAATTTTTTTGTGCAATTTTATTACGAGATTAAAAGATAGTTAGGTTAGAATTAAAAAATTTTTCGAATTCAAAACGGAATATTGAAATATTAATTTCATATTAACGATAAAATTAAAAAAAAATTGATAAAAAAAAGTAATTCCAAATATAATTTTTGTTCGAGAAAAAAGATCATACGTGTTAAAACGGTGATCTGCAGTTCGACTCGGTTCATAAATCATCGAATTTCGTGACCCAGTCTTCTATTGATGACGTCAAAACGATTCAACAGTAGGTCATCAGGATATTGGGACATCTGTGTGTGATTTAAAAGTTTTCTAAGATAGAAAATTGAGTATATTATACAAATTAGATTTAACAATTAATGGATTTCAGAAAGTTAATGAACAGATTTAACATTTAATATTATTATCTACTGAACATTGTTATTGAAAATTAGAAAAAAGATTAATCATTAACGAAATTTCATTCATTAAGTTATTGAAAACTAAATAAAATAATGTAATTATTATTTGAAAATTACTAGAGTACAAAATAAATGTATTATAAAGATTTTTACATAATCTTATTGTTATTCTGATGAAATCTTAGTTAAAATTCAGACAATTAAGCATCATTAAAATTTTCTTCATATAAATGGATTTTACGTAAACAGAATTCCACTATAATTACAATTTTTAGAATTTTTTAGAAAAAATGTATTAAAAATATTTCTTTTACAATTTTCAATTTATTAAATATTACATCAAAAAATGACATAAATGAGAAGATCACATAAACAAAATTCATTACAATTATAATTTTAACTTATAATTCTATATTTTCTTAATTCTACCTAAAAATAAAAAAAAACAATGATAAAAGAAATATTAATATTTTTAAAATTTCTTTTCAAAATTTAATCTTTCATAATTTCTTAAAAAAAAAATTACAAATTATCTTATTTTATTACTTAAAATTAGAAAACACTTTCGTGCAATGTTCAGAATAACAAATAGCAAGTTAACTGCTTAGCTATCGAGGTGCAAAGTAATTTTGAAATACCGTTCCACAATCAGCATAAATGACAAACCGTTTCCTTCTTCCGTTGTTGCGCGTCGGCTGCATAATTGCACGTTTCGTTCTGTCGGTGATTTTGGTGTCATCGCAGTCAACGGGGCGGAAATACCAGAAATGTTGCAACACAGATTCAGGAAGTGAAGAAAGGGGGAAAAGAAAAAATCTAAGAATGGTTCGATTCTGATTACACGGTGAAGGAGGACGGAACGTAAGACGTCGTTGATGAATTCACGCGAGACGAAACAATCATTGACTACCGCATAATTTTATTCCTCGTCTACTCCTAACCTAACCTCTTCTCGACATCAATAATAGATCTATCATTCATCGCGTAACGAAATCAAAATTACGTCAGTTAAGCGGTTAAAGTGTCGACTAAAAACTGAATATTTCTAGAAAATAGGAATTCTTTTTTGCTGTTTTGTAAAGGAAATAGATTTTACTTGAGAAGTGAAAAAAATAGATAAGGTTTTTTTGAATAGATGAATTGGTTATATGAAGAGTTATTATGTATTTTAAAAAATATTAATTTTTTTTTTAATATTGATGTAAGTGTGTAATCTAAAATATGATATATTAGAAATGCCAATGTTTTTCACTATTGTAATAAAAAATCAAAATTTAAATATTGAAAAATTAGATTTGAATAAAAACAATAATCAATCACCGAATAAGTATTTATTTAAAATAGGTATAGTTTATATTCTTGAATATGTATTCTAAGATGTTATTTAAAAATAATTCATTTTTTTTATAAATTTCTTCTATTATGTAGATATAATAAATATTCATATTTGAAAATTATAATTTTTAGTTTTTTATGATAAATTTAGTTCTTTTTGACTGATTATTTGAAAAATTTGTTGTTCAATTAGTTAGAATAATCGATGTTCTACTTTCATTCGTATTCACAACATAGTTTATGTTTTTTTCAATTTTCACTACATGAAATATAAAAACAAAATTTTTTTAATGAAATTTCTCCAAGAAGTAGTATTTATTGTAATTTAGATATTAAAAGGAGATATTAAAAAGAAATAATATTTATAAATAATATATAGTTTATGAAAATATTTTAACTTTCTAATACATATTTTATTTTATTTCAAATTCATTCTGTTTCTAATTTACTGTAATGGCGAAATATTACTCAAGGTAATCTTTAATATTATATTTAATATCATATCTGTTGTGCGCAAATTTTTCCTAGGAATGGTTTTGCAATTTTATTTTGTGAAATATTACCAGTCTATAGATAATACATATTTATTTTTTCTTTGAAGATCAAATTTCGTAAGTTTATACAAGAGAAAAACTATTTCTTTCTTCTGAATATAGTTCTTTATAAAAAGAAGAATACTTTATTTTCAATATTATTAATATTATATTATATTATATTTATTATTTTTTTATAAAATAAAATAATTTTAATTTTATATAATATTATTATGTTTTTTTGTAAAATATTTTTTATATTTGAGCATTTTTTGAGAATTTAGAGATCAAAATAGATTTAAAAATTGATCGAGACTATTTATTAAACTACAAGCAATTTAAGTTTACATTAGATGAAGCGAAACGGATGAAAGATTACAATATAACAGAAGATTGAATGTAAAAACTTAAATGCTTTCAATTTTAGTCAACATTTTTATATATTAATTTTTATATTTATTTTGATCTTTTAAAAATTCTTTGCTGTAAATATATAATATGCTATATATCAAATATATAATATATAACAATAAATATAATATAATAATTATATTATATAAAATTTAAATATTTTTCTTTAAAATCGTTTTATATAAATATATGAATTCAAAAAGACGAGCGATTTTCTTAACATAATAATGAATTGTGAATCGTGACTGTACCATGATCATTGCATGACTATAAGATAGTGTTGATTGAATCTTGACAGGAAAAGGACGGAAGTAATCTCAAATTATACGTCAATTGTCGTGTAATTTAACTTATATCTCATTTCAAACGTTTCCTTTAATTATTTCATCTTCTTTAAATACGTATGTGATGTTTCATATTATCAAAATCCAATCAATCATCCAATCAATCATTATTCCATAGCAATTACGATTCAATCATTGCAAATTTGTCATGAGAAAATAATTGAATATCATTTTTCGATTCAAATTAACATATTTCTGTACGAAAAATCGAAAAACAAATATTGATCAGATGCAAATTTAAAAAACAGATAAATGAATTATTTATAATCAAATATAAAATATAGAATGTTTCTAAAAATTTTTTTATTTTTTATTATTGCTTGGATTTATAGAATTTTGAATAAAGTTTTGAATATAAATACTTACAAGATGTAGATTCAAATATATTCCATTGATTTTGATAATGAATTTAATTGAAGAATCGAAGGTTAGAAAATAAAAGGTTTGAATGTTTTGAAGTTTTCTCTTGATTTTCTCAATTTCAATAAGTTCTACAATTTTAATTTGATTTAGATTTCCTAAAGATTCTAAAAGATTTGTCTATATTGTTGTTCTTGTATTTATTATCGTGTCTTTATTAAAATCATTTATAAAATAAAATCTTTGCATAAAAATTCTATTTTCCAAATCTTAAATAAAATAAATTAAAATAAAACAAATAATTCTCTTATTTATTTAAGTATGAAAATTTTTCTTTTATAAATAATTTTAATTAATACGCAAAAATACAGAAATAGATACATAACCTATATTTCTATCTCAACACTATCGCCTAAATATCAAGTAACAGCTCTAGTTCCAATGCGTGTAGGTAGATGTCGAGAATTTCTATAGTCGAAGTTAGCAGATACTTTCTCCGGCAAACGTCGTTCATTTCCTTTTTCCACTCTCCTCATGAATCCTTGCGATTAACCGATAGCATGAAGTAAGCGGTCAATTGGCCCGATCTTCGATCATTTATCTCGATTTAGTATTCGAAAGATTTTTAAGATTGTTTCTAGAAAGTATCTCGAAATAATTCTTCGAGGAAATGCGATATTCGTTATTTCCTACGTTGAGTGAAGATAAAGAGGAAAGAAAAAAAAATTTTTTTAAATAAGTAGTATACTTTCACTAATCGTGAATCACTTTCAAGTAAATATCTCGGATGTTTTTGACCGGACAAAGTTTCGAATGTTATTTCGAGAAGACACCTAAGTGTTAAAGAGAGAAGTTACTCTCGAAAGCGTAATACTTAAACCGCACCCTCTTCCAATTATCGCGTACCGCATCTGTTGAAAATTTAATTTTCACATTTTTTTATAACCTCCGCCAACTTTCTCTCTATTTATTACCATTTCATTTTCCGTCACTGGACCTTGACTATTGAACATATATATTGCATATATATATATTTATGTCTTGATCAATTATTTCTATAGTTATATCTTATATGACAAATATTTTTAACTTTCTTCTTAAAATTGAGTTGTTAAATACTTGATCTTTAAAAGATTTTATTTTTTTGATAATTTTAATACAGCATAAAAAAATATATTATCTAATTGTTTGGAATTATTTTGTTTTATTTTTCATTCTTTCTTCTAGTTCATTAATTTAAAATCGATAAATATTAATAAATAATTTATTTATTTTGATTAATATAAAGGAACCTGTTTTAATTTTCTATTATTATATAATAGAACTATCAAAGCAATTAAATCGATTAGTTTCGGACTTTTTGTTTTATTTTTTTTCTTATGCAATTATATTAAAAATGATAAAATTAATATAATAATTATAAAATCAATTATTGTAATTAATTAATATTTATTTAGATAGAAAATAATTATACTTTTAATATTATAATTAAAAGAAAATTATTATATAACTGAGATGTATTAAAGTATATATTATTAGATTAGATTTTGTGTTTATTGCAATATAAACTAGATTTGTGATCGTAAAATTTAACCAATATTAAATTCGAATTACCGAAAAAGGAAATGGAAAACGCGATGAACATTCGAAGTAAGCTGAGCGTATAAATTGCGAAAGAACGTGCAGCCATTGTTGACTTTCTGTTCTCGTCTTCCTCTTCAAGCAGCCTTCCGGTTAGAAATTTATCGCTGCTCAGCTTGACCAGTGAGAGCTGTTCACGATCTTCCGACTTCTTCTTGCGGTTGTGATCGTTCTAATTTATAACCGCGTTGTTACAAATACTTCTGGTTTTCTTATTCATATTAGTCAATCTCGAATATCAGATTATTATTAACCTTGAATTTTTAATTCTCTCTCTAGGTGATTTAAATTTATATTCTACAATTTTCTTTCATTTTTTTTTTTTAAATTAACCGTATTATGAGAAAGTAGAAAAATTGAAATAGGCAAAAAATTAGAAAAACTGCCAGCAACAATGCCAACGAACTACCAAGATGAAATATTATAATATTTTTCAAATATTATAATTCGATTATTATCTATTATAATAAACGAGAATCTGAATAATTATTCAAAGATATAATTTGAAGTAGAACATTACCAAGCAAGTATAGTTGAAGTTGTATTTCAAGTATCAAGTCTATTGTCTTTCCTTAAGGTCATTGTGTAATCTCGATTCTTTTTTTTTTCCCCCTATTTTTTAGTTTCTATTTGACCACGTCTCTTCATGGAAAATGTCGAATGCGGGACACCGTTACTCTCTTATTCTCAGTTGGCACCGATAATCTGGTGTCCCTATATCCGTGACCTTAAAACTGAATTCTTGACCTGATGTCCGGTATCCAGCATGAAAAGCCGTTACGAAACCTTGTCTTAAAATCGATCTTTAAATGCCCTGTGGTACATTGAACATTGTATACAAAGATAATTTATTCCGAAACCAAGTAGATATTAATTATATTATATTATAGATATTAAATATTAATTATAAAAATATTATCCTTCGATTGGCAACGTTTCAATTTTTAGGTTAGGTTAGATATGCTAATAGCCAAATTCTAAATAAAATTATTGGTCTAAAGTTAAAATCACCACTTATATTAATTAATTTAATCGATTGTTATGAACAATTCCTTTATTTTTTATAGTCATATTTTATCGATCGTAATTTTTTACACCAATGAAAGATTCTTATTTTCCTCTTTTAATCCTTTTCGATAATTTCATTAATGTATTAATAATAATTTTAATTTCATAATTTTATGCCGAATTTTAAACCCATAAGAAAACCTATTCTTTTTTTATTTTTTTGAGTGGTTTTGTGAAATCGATCATTTCATTTACGACCTAACCTATAAATAGAAATCTGTCAATAAGAAGAAATTGTTAACTGTCCAAGTGTGTCAGAACCGGAAGAGCTCGGTTCACGAATATGCGAAGGAGTTTGAAACCGAAAAGAAAGTGATCGAAACGAGCCGATGGGTTAACGTCGTGTCATTTTTTTTTTTTCCATTGATTATTTGAAAGAGAAAAAGAGTGATCTAGGCGAACTTCTGGTCGTTTTGCATCTAAAATGATCCACGCTGAAAGTGGACGCAGCGATAACGATCGATGAAAGTTACCAATTCCTCGCAGCTACGCCTTTCTCGTTTCACCGTTCACGAGAATATAATAAATCTAGTCTCAAGGTCTTTCTATCCGTTCCCGCCTCTCATTAACCGTAACCAGATCGGTGCATTAATACGACGAGGTTATACGCGGTGGTTATCGGCAGTGGAGAAATATCACGTTGTTCGAATATCAAGTTCCTCTTAACGTCGAGATATCGCGAGGAATTTTTTCGCCTTTGATCCGAGTAACGAATTTGATATCGCGGAATCTTGCCAATGTTTTAATGATTTATTCCAATCTTTGGAGGTTAGGTTAGGAAATTATCGAAAAATATGGATATTTTCGTCGCAATTTTTACAAAGACCAATCATCGACTCGTCTTACCATCTTCGATCCCGTCCATCGTCAAATTTGGGTCGTGAAAAGTGAGTCTGGGTCCGAAAAGAGCAGATTACGAACGAGATATACCGGTCCTTAGATAAGAGAACGCCAGTTATGCGACGGTTCGATAACCTCGACTTGGCGAACCAGCTTGATTTTTAAGATCGATCTCCAACCTGAATAACATACTGGTTATCGATATTCGATCGTCCCTTTTCGAGAAGAACCAGTATGCCAGTGGTGGACACCATCACGGTCACCAGCTGTGACCCAAATGGAACGAGCTGTTGCAAGAAGCTGTTGTTTCTCCCTTGTGCCATTGTTCCCCAGTTGTTTATCCGGAAAATTCCTCGAATCCGATTGTCACGTCGGAACACAATGGCGTTGGGTAATCTACAGTTTTTTGTTTGCAAACGGCAGAAGGTGAGATACGCAGGAATTGTTTCTCAAAGATCGTTGTTTCTAAAGGAAAAATTTTGAATTTTTTATTTTATCTTTCAGATTTTTCATATAATAATAATAAACGAAAAGAAAAATTTAAGAAGATATAGGATTAGTGTAACGTCTCAAGAGTGAATTTGTATGAACGATATGTAATAAACGTGAAAAATATGTAACAGGTATGCAGTAATTGGAGCGATGCGTGCAATAAATAGTTTAATTCTTTTGAGACTAATGAAACATTTAAACGGAGGATTTTTTAATATATATATATATATTTTTTTTAGATTTAAACAACGTACAATACTCGTAAATATAATAAATATAATAAAAGTTGTGATTATTACGTTGGGGTCATTTTTCATACGAGCAGAGTTCAAGTTCATGAAAGGAAAGATGTAAACCGAAATGGTTAATCCTTATCTTGATATTGTTAAGAAAATCATAGAATCATTTTTATGAAGGAAGATTACTGTAATACATTGCGAGTTATGATTTTTAAGGTATAAGACTCGTGTAAACATATTCTTCATTTATGTCTCTCCATTGTTACTACATATCCAATCTTGAAAATTGGTATTAAATTACTATTCTTCTTCTTTATTGAAAAGAAAAACCTGTCTCTCACGAAGATTAAGCTTCGTGCTAATAATGGGTTGACATTATGACGTTCGAGTTACATCCGGAATTCTTGTTAAGAAACTGCATAAAATATCACCGTTGCACTAATGCAAGCGATATTTCTGAAGGAATCCCGTTGCGGCTTTTAAAACGTCTTTGTACCGTTAAATCTCTGAACTGATTGCATCTTCGTTTCACGTATGCATTTAAATGCATGATCTTTTCCAAACTAACGTTCGTTCAGAAACTAAGCTTCACAATAATACTAATAATGTCACGATAATTTAATTTACTTTGATATTAAATATAACGGAATAGAAAGATTCTAAAGAACGGAAGTTTTATTATGAAAAGAATTTATATAATACGTAGAGAAAAAAAATTTAAGATAATACAGTTATTATCATTTAAAAAAAATAAAGAGAGATATTAGATTTAATTTATTTTCATACAAATTGAATAGAAAAATTCTAAAGAACAAAAGTTTTATTATGAAACATGATTTTATAATATATGAAAAAAAATTTAAGATAATGCAAATCTAACTGAAAAAATTCTAAAAATTGTACTGTCAAAGAAAAATGAATATTATGATTTAATAAAGTTAAAGAAAAATAGATTTAATTAACTTTAATATAAATATAATACAATAGAAATATTTTAAATATTTTAAAGAACAGACATGAAATTTTATTATAAAAAGATTTTATAATACATGAAAAAAATATAAACTTATAAATTTAACAAAATTAAAGAAAAATATTTGATTTTATTTACTTTAATACACATATAATAGAATAGAAAAATTCTAAAAAACAGACATGAAATTTTATTATAAAAAGATTTTATAATACATGAAAAAAATATAAACTTAACAAAATTAAAGAAAAATATCAGATTTAATTTACTTTAATACAAATATAATAGAATAGAAAAATTCTAAACAACAAAAGTTTTATTATGGAAAGGTTTTACATATGAAAAAAAATTTTAAATAAAGCAGTTTTGTAAACCTGAAAAAGAAATTCTAAAAATTATACCGTTGAAGAAAAATGAATATTATCAATTTAAAAAAATTAAAGGAAAATATCAGATACACGTTATCAATTATTTCCAAGGATTTGAAATTGATTTATATTCGTTTATTCATTTTTTATATCTCTTCTAAATAAATCTCAAAGTTAAAATCAAAGTTATTATTGATTTTCCTCTCGAATAAAGTCGCCGTAGTTGAATTATTAATTCAAAGGATTGCAACATTGTGAACGTGTACGTATACGTAACCGTAAATGCACATAGAGGTGTTCCTATACGGTCATTGAAGGTGAGGCAATTTTCCAAACCGATTTCGAAAGTTTCGATCGTGTTCGAATCCCAAGGAATCCATTGTGGATCGATTACGTATGCGATTTACGTGTCGATTTCGATCGATTCTAGTATTATTCACGTTGGATAGAGGCGAATAAAAAATCGAAGAAAGTTGAAGAAAGTCTGAAAAATAAATAGAAAGAAATGGATAGGACGTTAAAGAGGAGAAACAAAAAACAGAGGAAAAAGAAAATAGAATTGTTAAAAACTGAAGAGATTTTAAGAAAGGAAATCATGAAAGATGATTAAAGAAGATTAAAAGAAACTAAAAGAAATAACATTTTTTCCTTTTTTTTCCCTATAAATCGAAAGCAGTTTACAGCTTCGTCATTCTCTAATTGCATATAGAACCTATTAATCCTAATGCAGATTACTCGTATCTCATGATGGATTGCTAGAAAATCTTTCTTTCCAGCATTATATTCCAGCAAAAAAAAAAAAAAATTGTTTTCTACAACAATTTGGACTTTCATAATGAATCGATAATTTTTCCACGATTTTCGAGAAATCGTGTTACAAGATAAATCGAACAAAAGTTGTATGAATGAAGAAAAAAGAGTTACTCGGTTTTAGCCATTTTCAGGTCGATATTGCTGCTTCTATTTCATAATAAAAAACAGACACTTCCTGTGAATTACATAAATCGATGTATCAATGGTAATTTTTAAGGAAGTCTGTCAGAAAGTGGAGCTCGCGCGATAGAGATGCATTCTCTCTGACGTTTTCCATTTCATTAAATGATTAGGTGTAATTTAATCGTTCCCAGCCTGTCTTGCAGAATACACGCATCGATGTAACGACTTTAACGGGTGTGCAATTGATAGGTTTTGCTCCATAAACGACGTGATGCAGGAAATAGAAGCTTTAAAGCTATTAAAGCAGATTTCAAACGAATAAATATTCAATAACAATAATAATAAATGATGAATGATCGAAAATAAACTATGACCCAATTTATTTTTCGACCTTGAACAAAATTTTCTTCAATAAGTATTTGTTGTGAGAATATTATTATAAACACAGATTCTAAATAAATAAATGAACAATATTTAATGATAATGATGAATGAATGAAATAATAATGGAAACTATTCTATGTATAAGTGGATAAATCTTGAATAAATTTTATGAATAATAAATAAAATATTCTGATACGAAAAGGAGAAAGTCATTGTAAAATTGGTTACAAAAGAATAGTATGTAAGTACTTTAAATTTTAGCCGAAAAATCGAATGAAAGATACAAATATGTGACTTTAAAATCATAATATAAAAGATTACTTCATATTTTCGAAGAGAACTTTATATCTTTTTTTCTAATTTTCGAAAAATTGATTTAAAAACTTTATTTATCTATTTAAAATTGTATAATTAAATTTAACGTAAATGTCATTGTTAATGGGAGTAAAATGGCATTTTTAATACTTAACCTCAATTATGAATTTCAAACATTACTTTTATATTAAGAATTAATGAAATACATATGTTTTTTTTTACCAAAATAATTTGAACATTTAAAAAATAAATCAAAGAAATGTACAAGTAGATAAATAAAGCAATAAATAAAATTTTTATTAATTTTTACTCACATATTCCAATTTTATCTTAATATAATTTCCTTTGATAATAGCTTTTAACGATGAAAACTATAAACTTCTTTATAATCTATATAATATACAAATTTTTATAGACAAATGGCATTTGAAAAGGAAATCTTCGATTCAAAAAAATTCAATAACGAAGATAATTGTCAACTCTATATTTTTTTACTTCTCGAAAAAGAAATTCAACGAAACGTGTTGAATAGCGCGTTTCAATCGTTGTTTGTCAACCAATCAAACATTGTTTCGCTAGAGCTGTCACGATGTAATTTCCAAAAGGAAAAATTTCTCCATTTCGCGATAATCGATGACGAAACTATAAAAAAAACCGAGAAATTATCGCTTTGAATATCCGTTCGACATCGTTGGTTTTGTTTTTTGATTCGTTATCGAGGCGACACGTGCGTCATTGAGGATGCGTAGAACGATCAGATGCGATGCAAGGTGTTGTTATTCATTTCTATATAGAAACCTTGACATAGCCTTCATACTGGATTAGATATTAGATAATCACTCTTAGAAAGTCATTCATGTTTAATTCCATTTTTTTTTCATTCATCCTCTTTTCTTTATTCTATTTTAATGCAAATTTTGCTAACGAGCAATTTGTATATGGAAAAATTATTTTTGAAAAAAGCATTGTAACATTGTAATTAAAAATAAATTCTTAAATTATAATTAAACTATAATTACAAATCAAATAAAATTGATCCATTTTTTCCAATTATTAAAAATTACGATACAACTTTTACCCAAAGCCAAAAAACAGTCTACTTGATCTTCTCATATCTATATAATAAAAACAAGCCTCGATCGATATACCAATTTTTTTTTACTTCAATTCAATCCAAATCACCGTTTCAAATCGCGGACCAAATCACAAACGAGGTGGCCGGGATCGAGCAGGCAACTCGAGTCAAACGGTCTTGATTTCCCTTTTCCTATCCCTCGCTCGAGACCGCGGTATTTTTTGCACAGCCGCTCGCTCCACAGGCAAAAAACTCGAGCAACTCGAGCCGCTCTCCGGTCTAGGTGACCATTAACGACCGATTCCTCTTGGCTTTCTTTTTCCGAATTTCTCCCCAGCTCAGACTGGTCTGGTCGGTTCATCCGTGGCGGTTGCCCTATCGCAGGCGCCCCGCCTCCGCCTCGTTTCCCGATCTCTAATGAGATAGTCGGCCGGCCGAATAAAAAGAGTTTCTCTTTCTTATCTTCTGACCCACCGCCACTGATACCGAGCAACTTTCTTCGCCCGATTTTCTTTCTTTTACTTTTATCCACCTTTGTTCCTTTCAAGCATGTGTGCAATATGTACAAACAATTATCGCTCTTGAAATCATCTGAATAAGTTTTTATTTATTAAGTGTTATCGCTGTTTGATTTTAGTTTCAAAGATATTTCGAGGAGAAATTTTTGTCGAAACATTTTTAGGTTATAAATACGCTTCGTTATAGCGGAGATGATTGTAATAATTAAACACATTTCTATACTAAAAATTCTGTACTAAAAATTAATGAATTAGGTTAGGTTTAATTAGTTGATTCTATTTTATGAATCTTTCATTTTAGCGTAATCGTTTAATGAATAAAAAAGAAACATTAATAGGTTAGAGCTTTATTATTTTCAATTCGAATAAAAACTGTAACAATTTATCGTAATTAGAAGCCACGTGATTAATGTTCTTAGCTTTTATATTATATTACATGTATGTATTTGTCAATAACTCATTCATAAATTACTCATAAAACATCACTCTGTTGTAAGAAGCGGAATATGATATACAGACAGAAATTTTGTTATATAGTTATAAATCAAGGAATAACGACTAGGCAGAATTGATAAAAATTTTATAACCATAAATCCTATAATTTTTTTATACGATCATACCGAACTAATCGTAAATTTACAATTCTTTGCTTCAATCCATTAATAATTTCACAATTTCTCGTCATTTTTTCACGATGAGCTGTTCTTTGGCGCAAAATTCAATTCAAATCACAGAGATCAAAGAATAAACGACTTTTTTTTCAGCTTTAGTGAGAAGTGGAACATTTGCACGAAAAATATGAAACGTATGACGACCAAATATGGCATTAGAGGATTATCTCATCGGGATGTTCCAATTATATTCCAGAGATGGCGCGTCGTTTCATTGTTCCGTCTATTTTATGGGTTCCCAAGACGTCGAGGAACCGTTGCCCAAGAACTCGTTTCTCGAGATGGTTATTCTTCCAGATATAACGCTTGATCCCTTGCCTTGTTTTTTTTACACACGAATCTAGGTCGTAAGTTCAGGAGACAGTCGCAATCCTGATTGGCGACTCCTCGACCTGTAATCCTCGAATGACAGGTGAGTCTAGATTAATTCTAAGACGAGGTTAACACGTTCCATGGATCGCGTACGTAGTACATTCTGTACTTTCAATTGGAACAATTTCAAATTTTTTTCTATCACAAATAAAAGTTTTTGTCTCGAAGAATTTTAAATCGATATAGGAAATTACAAGTACATAATTAGATCGCTTAATACCAAAAAATTAATTAATCTTTTAGAGAATACTGATATAAAGTATCGATAAATTAAAAAAGAAAAAAAGAAACTTTCAAAATCGTGAGAATTATTGAAATACGCTTACACTCTTTGTAAAAAATTACCTTACGTATAATTCTTCGACTTAATTGCGAAAATTGTAGGAAATTAACTTGCAAACACGCGCAATTAGTGTAATGTCAAAAACGGTAATCTTTGATCTTCGATGCATATTTAATTGGAAACATTCTAGCAAGCAAAAGAATATTAAAAGATCTTCGATATCTTGGTTTGATCTTGGTATTAAATGCGAATCTAATTACACTTTCTGCACGTCTTGCAGAAGAGATTGGTCGATAAATCTTCCGCAATTTTCTAATGTTCGTGGACCGACAGGTTGAGAAATCGATTTATCGATCACCTAGACCTAACTTTCCCTTCTCACGAATATTGGGGACCGCGATAGCTCGATGGACAAGTTTCGAGGTGGCCGTGCTTCTTCGAATCGAATCTTCGATTCAGTTGTATAATAAAAACAAAAGTGAGGTTACTTTGAAAATGATCCATTCGTTTATTTTTACGAATTTAAGGAAAGAAATAAGTCGGTGCTGAATGAATAAATAGTATATGGTAGTATCATCTTTGGTGTATTTACGATAAAGTTTCGTATGATTTTTCGTGAAATTCGATTTGAAGGTAATCAAATAGAAAGAGAAGAAACGTGTGCCAAATGAATAAATAATTAAGATCGAATTTGGATATTTTAAGTCTGGTTAAATTAAATTAAATTAGATTAAAATAATATAGGTTAGGTTATCCATGAAAATGTAAATTTGACTTGAAAGAAAGAGAAAAAGTGAATTAATTTAGAAATTTATTTTATTATTCTGAGGTTTTATTTCTAAGAATTGATGGAAATAGTCGATAAATAATATGTTAATATTTCGTTGGAAACTTGTACGTGTCATCTCGATTTATTTTTAATACCAATCTTAGATAAATAAATAGTTTCTTATTACTTTAATTTTTTTAAAAAATCATAATTAGAAAGTTATCTTAATGGTTTTATATAATATTCATCTTTCTTTATGTGCTAAAGTTCATAGATCATTGATCCAATCATTGGATCCAATCATTCGAAGTTTATAATTATAATTATTATGTTTAAAACTTTTTGCAAAATCTTTAAGAGTTGGAATGGAAAGCCATTAAATTTTTCTTAAACTTTTCTTACAAAAAATAAAAAATTTTCTATCTACCCTGTAAATTATTTTTAAAATAACCAAATGCTAAATTACTGATATTAACGATAAAATAATTAATAATACAATAATACTATATATCATTTCACAAAGTAAAAATATTTACTTTGTTAAATATTTTACTTAAAATCTAACTCTTGTTGCTCGATTCGACCAACATTCATACAGGGATCGACCCAGTTTGGACCGTTAAATTTCTGGTTCGTGAATCTCGATCGCACATTGACACCGTGAGAAAGAGGAAACAGGTTTGTCCAAGAAAAATAAAAAAAAAAATCATTGATTCGCGTTCCAGGAGATTGTTATTCAGGCGTCATGCTAATAACAGTGCAACGAGCCAAAGAAACCGTTACAAAGGTTTGCACGAATCTATCAATCCGGCCTACGATGCATGCAACCACGTCTCAAGACAACACCGATCTCGTTCCAAATAATTTGAGGAACGATCGGTTTTGTTAGCTCGATTGAGCAGCAAACGAAGATAAAATTCGATAAACTGGTTCAGATGCAGAGTTTTTTCGAATTCGATTTAAATTAACGGTTCTCTGAATTGAATTTATTTATAAGACGTAAATATCTGCAGAAGTTTGCGTTAAATGAAGACAACTTCATTTCGTTTCATTTAACGCAAACTTCACAATACATATATATATATATGTATAAATGTCGGTCAAAGCTTTTATTAAATTATAAGCAATTTATGTTAATTTTTATCTCTGGAATTGATTAATGAAGAGTTATTCTGTACATGTTCTTGATTAATTAAAAAAAAAAAAAAAAATTCGAAGCAGAATTAAATACTCAAGAAAAGTATAATATTAAATTTATCGTTAGAGGGAATTTATTAAATATGTATACACATTGCAGACTTTATATAATTAACAGTTTTTATTATTAGAAAAAGATTAAATAGGAGAAGAAAGTATAATTCTGAAATTATACGTAAAAAATATTTTTGCAATTTAAGTTTAGTAATTTATATTTTTAAAAATTTCTAAAATGTAAATTTTTACATGTTAATTCTAGCTGAAAGGAATCCAAAGAAATATTAAACGTATTCCCTTTCACAATTACGACATATTGTTAAAAAAGAAAGAAAAAAAAAATTACAAATGAAATATTGACGCATTGACGCAATGTTGTTAATGGATTAGAAATTTTTTGTTTGATTTACAAGAAAGATATTTCAACGATTGAAGAAAGATTTAAATTTAAAATGCATACGTATTTTCGAAACCAATAATAGTAATTTCAAATTTTTCACAATATATATTTAGACTTTCATTAACATACATTATTTCTTGTTAATAATTATTTTAACAATATTCACTTGCAATATAAAAGCAGAAGTAAATAACTATCTGCTGTAGAAATGCATAAATCAATATGCTACACTTTTGCGATATTAAAGAGTTATTCGAAGATCGAGTTAAAAAATTTAAAATAATCGATCTGTTGCAGGAGATCCGGCGGTTGCACAAGAATGGCCGACGCCTCTCGACGAGTCCGCGGACGAGAAAAACGATGCCGAAATATTTCGAGCGGTCGTCGAATCAATGAGACAATGGACTTTGCACAAGAAATTGCATCACAGGACCAGGAGAGAGGTATCGAAGGTCTGCTACGAAGATGTTGGCTGTTTCGAGGACACGGGGCCCTTCAGCTATCTGGAAATGTTACCCTCTCCACCCAAAGATGTCGGCACTAGGTACATGCCAATAAGAAAAAGTACAATTTGATTCAAAAGTACAATAGAATGAGTGAACGAGATTTGAGAATTTTCATTTTCGTACATCTACAAATTTATCTAAAAGAGTTTATGAAAATTTGTTGAGAAAAATAGTAAATAATTATCTTATTTATATGCATATTTATATTTTTATATTGTTTTACAGTGATTGAATTGGATTATTGAATGGTAGTAAAAAGTTGTTTATCATTTTTCATCTTCATAATTTCATAATTTGTTAAAATTGAAAATTGCATGAGATTGTAAATATTTTATGAATTCCATTTACTTTCATTTTATTTCATTACTTTTTGTTTTATCGAGTCATTATTAAGTTTATAAGTATAGTACTATTTTATTATTGTGTAACTACATAAGAATTAGAAAAAAAAGTTTGTAATTAATGATCAAAGATTAACAGTTAGTTTTTACTTTTTGATCTCGTTGATGTACTATAGTAAAAGTTTTCTTTATAAATATAGTTATAACCAATTGAAGTTTGTGTTAGATAAAGAGACAGAAATAAAATGGTGTAGTGCGATAGAGATAGAGATTTCTCTCATTTCATCTAACGCAAACTTCAATTGCTTATAACTTAATAAATAAATTTCAATTAAAATTTTTGTGTACCAACTTCTGTATTTGTTTTGATTAGAGATAAAAATATAATCAAGAAATATTCAATCAAAATGTTTTAATACACGTTTTAGCATTTTCTTTTCCCTTTCATGAGAATATGCTTTGATCAAGTTGTGCAAATTAATCTTTATGCAAATATTTATTAATAAATTATATTTATATGATTACATTCTATTTATAGAATAAACCAGTTATTAATGAAAAATTAATACACCATGTTAAAACTTAATGTCCTAATTACCTTTAACAGCACTTTTATGTCATATTATAAAGAAAAGTACAAATAACAGACCATCAATAAATCGAATCGTTAATTTTATTGTATAGCTAATATTTGAAAACAGCGTTCATAATATTTACTCACAGTATTCGCAGAATATTTTTATTTATTTACTTGTACAATAATCAAAGAATATTATATAAAAAGGAAAATCTGATATTTGTTAATTATCTTAATCTAGTTAATACATCTAGTCTGTAAATTTGAATTTTTGAAGTTTAAATACATTTGATACAAAAAAGAAGCTATCATTCTCAAAACATTTGTATAATTAATTTAATTATAAATTCCTAGGCATTGTTCAAATTGAAAATCTATGAATTTTATTCAATGAATCATTGCTGTATATTTTCTAATATATTTTTAGCATTTGAACTGAGAAATATTTCTATTCTTTGCAGATTTCTGGTGTACGGTAGCAGGAAGGCGAGGTCGATCCCAATGGAGGTTCCTGCCGACGACATAAACGATAACGCACACCGTGCCATAGATCCTGATTTACCCACCAAAGTAATCGTACACGGATTTGGGTCCAGCTGTGACCATGTATGGGTTTACGAGATGAGGTCTGCCCTGATGACTGTGCATGAATGTAATATAGGTAATAATATTTTATATATTTTTTTCTTTTATAAAGTATTTTCTTTTTAAATTCTTTATTAAAAAAGTAAATCAATTTTATTTATATTTTTTAAGGATAAGTACAAGTATAAAAGTAAGATATAAGAATTGTGTACTTTTTGTTAAAAAACTGTGTTTCAAAGAACCTTGAGAAAATAATTTTATTCTGACAATTTAACATTGTACTTTGATCTTCATTCAAGATGACTCAAGAAATTTTGAAATTTGAATAAATTATAATCAATCAACAGTTTTAAATTCTGCAAAGAAGAAGATTAAGCTATTATCGATTCTTGTAGATGTTTTTGTCCAATCTTTAAATATAGATAATTAGCCTTCAAGATATTCAAATTAATTATACTTCTCTTTTTATCTTAATATTTTTATTATTTCCATATTTCATTACTCATAGAATATATGTAATATTTAGTCTCTAGATAAAAAAAAATAAAATAAAAAGATAAATTTAATTTTTTCAAAGTTAATAAATAATTTACATCATCCTCTTTACTTAAAGTATTTCATCTTTGTACTTTGAAATGTACAATTGAAGATATTCTCGTTAGAAGATGAATAAATCTGCTACTAAATTTGTACAAAGCATGTATAACTTTCTAATTTCACTTAAAAAATAAATATTTTGACAATTATTAAAGAGTACAAATCAATAAGTTCAAAGAATTTCAGAATTTGACATTTGTTAAAATTCAAAAATAAATATTACAAAATAAAAAAAGATAAGCATTCTAAATTTAAGAAATTCTATTCTTTTTTCCAGTATGCGTCGACTGGGGTCCAGGAAGCGCAGTCCCTAATTACGTAAGGGCTGCAGCCAACACTCGTTTAGTTGGCCGTCAATTAGCCAAATTAGTAAGAAGCTTGAACGTGCCTTTGGAGAAGGTTCACCTGATCGGTTTCAGCCTTGGTGCTCACGTTGCTGGATTCGCTGGAGCCGAATTGGGCAACGTATCCAGGATCACAGGTAATAAGTGATTACGCAACATCTCGTACAATTATTTACAACTCGTTAATAAGCGTTTCTTTGCTCTCTATTTATTCGAAAAGTTGTGCAATATGTATTTTTGCTGTTCTTCGTGAATCACGATTCTTCCATTCGAAATGAAAAATAACGAGTAAAATGAAAGAAAATAATAATTCGAAAAATTCGTTTCTCAAATAATATTCAGAATAAAATATTAAACGCTGTGTGTTAATTATTTTCACCAAAATTACAAATATAACAAATTCGTGAAACGACGATTAAATTGCAAATAATTAACTTAGATCATGTTATATCAAATTTAAAATTTTCAAACCGTCCAATTATTTATTACCAAGTTTCCAATTAAGCGAAAAAGCCACTTGCGATTTTCTCATTTAATCTCTGAATCGATTAAACTTTTTCCTCACATTCTCTCACACCTGTCCACCTTGAACGAAATTTATGATTTCAGAAATCATTCTTACCACATATCTATATATATATGTGTGTACCATTACAATAAATTGGATTGATTGACAGAATTATTGTGTTAATCGTGTTCTCATGGATTCGTTAATTTATGCAACGATTCATTATTTAAATGAAAATCGTACGTAAGAACTCATCTTGGACATGGAAAACGAGAAAGTAAAAGTTGTGCAACCTTTTGATCGATATTCAAATGGGATAACCGTTCACCAGAAATTACGATATTGATCATATTTTCTTCAACAACTCGAAATTTTTTTATTCTGCTATTTGAACACGAAAGAAATTATCTTTCTGATTTTTTTTTTGAGTATGTTAAATTTCTTTCTTTTTTTTTTCTATAACTTTTCATTTAGACACTTAGAGATCTTGAACTTTTGCTTATTTTATTCGTTTTGATTATTTAGAATTGAATAAATAACGATTTAATATGCAAATGACTGGAAAGATCGTTGTATAATTTTGAAATTTTGTGAGTATTTAATTTAATACGTAAGATTTGATACATAAGATGATATATGTAAGATAGTCTCTTTAATTTAAAATTTAAAAGAAAATTTCAAGATGGATTAATTTTTTTTTATTTTTATAAAATGAGTGGCATGAATGTTAAAATAATTTCAGATAATAAAAATACAAAAGAAAAAGTTAGACCATGAAAAATTTATTTAAGTAGTATTTTTCAAAGCAAGTGTGAAAGTGCTTGTTTAATTTTATACTTGTAACAAGTGAATCTTTTTACATAATAATTTACAACTAATGATCATTAATAATTTTATTTTTCATAATTATAGTCATAATTTATAAGTTATAGAATTCCTTTTTAAACTTGTTAATTTTACATTAATTAAGATTATTTGACATTTATGATCTTTATGAAATTAAAACTGTTATTTATTATCAATATATATTATATACTGAATATAATGATACTATTAAACTTACATTATTATGTATATCATGTATTATAAGTTATGATTTAAATTTGTTATATATTCAACGTTCAAAGAGTTTATAAGTTTCGATATTCACAGGATTAGATCCAGCAGGGCCATTATTCGAATCTCAGGATCCAAGAGCCAGACTCGATAAAACAGATGCGAATTTCGTTGACGTTATACACAGCAACGGTGAACAACTATTGCTCGGTGGTTTGGGTTCTTGGCAGCCTATGGGTGATGTAGATTTCTATCCTAATGGCGGCAGAATGCAAACTGGGTGCTCGAATCTATTTCTTGGCGCCGTTTCTGACATTATCTGGTGTAAGTATTTCCTGAATCATATAATCCTTACTTATGACAGAATATATAATTATAATTCTACTAATAAATAAAAAAATTTATAAAAAATTATTATATACATAAAAAATAACAATGCACGTAAAATCAATGAAATATTATTTAGAATTTTCATTTAAAAGAAGAAAAATTATTCTAAAAAATCAAATACAATTTTGTTCCCATTTTTATTTTTATTTTTTATTTTTTTCAACACATACATTTTTTTTTATTGCATTATTTTCATTACATAAAACTTTATCATATAATACTTTTTTATGTAACTTTATTACATAATACTTTTTATTATGTAAAAATTTTTTTCTCAAACACATTTATATATTATATATTTTTTTGTTTTATACTTGGTTCCAAATTAATTATATGTCCTTTTTAAAATAGTATCATTCATGGCATATAAAATATAAAACAAAGTTCAATAGTGAATTGGTAAATTGTATTAAATGTATGATTGCATTCAATATGTCAATATATAGAATCAAATTCATTTTTCATTCTGAAAGAAAACGAAAATGTAAAAAACTTTCACAAATTAACGATATAATGACATTTATTATTTACTCTTTCGTTCACCAATTTATTTCTATTACATGTGATCGATAAAATCTAATGAGAAGTAATTTAATAAATCAAAGATTAGAAAGTGATCTATGATCTTTTTCACCCATTCGTTCAGGATAGTGTTACCTTCTCCGCAACATGGATCGAATTCTTTGTCCTTAAGAAAGTAGGTCACACTGCCTATATTGTGAAATATCGCCCAAAGATACTTTGAACATTCATAAAAATTTTTTGTTGTTGATCTACGAGTATTATTCTTATTATGATTCAACAAACAAATGATAAGAATCATTAAAATATTGTTGTGTCATCTCAATTATTATAATGGAGATATCGTTGCGCCAATCATTCAATTTACATGTCATCCTAATTATATAAAATTGTCCATCAGTAGTGATATAATTCTATAACATTATTATCAATAGTAATATAATTTTAAGTTATAACATTATTTTTTTACAAATGTAAATGGGATATGAATTTATTTATTTATTTATTTATCTACTTCTTTAATTATTTACCATTTTTTTATTTTTTAAATATTTAAATTACTAAATTTTCTTTTACAAATATAAAAAGAAAAATATTTGATTATTTCTTCAAACTAAGTTATCATAGCGGTTAAACACGCATCATAAAGCATTATAAAATATAAACAATTTTTTTGTATCTCACTCATAAGAAATGTTTTGATCCTCATATTAATATATATTACTATTAATACAATATTTATATAATATATATTATACAAAATTCAATTCAAAACACAAAGAATTCTCTTGTTCATTCAATTAACTTTCAATAAACATTTTTATCATCTAATAACAGAATAAAAATTATAATTGAACATAAGTTCTCTTCTTAATCCAACTTTCAACACATACCCTTATCATCCACTAAATTCAACGTTCATATTGCAGCAAGCGCAGTCGAAGGTAGATCTTTGTGCAACCATCGACGAGCCTATAAATTATTCACCGATTCCGTCAGTCCCAAGTGTCGGTTTCCAGCATTTCCTTGCGACAACGGGTACGATGGTCTTCTTCGAGGCGAATGTTTCCCTTGCGGAACGAACGGCAATAGCAGACCCTGCGGCGACATGGGTTATTACAGCAACGAGTCACCTGCTAGGGGTCAACTTTATTTGGTAACCAGAGACGAGGAACCATTTTGTGCTTACCAATATCAGGTGAAGGTGTACAACAGTCACAGCGAAAGACCTACCAGGAGTTATGGCAAATTGCAAGTGACCTTGGTTGGAGATGGATCTTTCAACGATACGTTTGCGATGACTAAAAAGGATGAAGAACTTGTGGTTGGATCCGTGCTTCAGAAGATTGTCGTTCCGCATCCTGCAATCTCTGATGTGGAAGCTATTGAGGTAAGCTATAGATGGCAATGTTTGATGTAAAACATTATTGAATTCTCCAGAGCTTTGATTTGTACTAACATTTTTGAGCTTATGGTTTCTTATGATTTATTGTATAATTTTTCAAACATTTCTATCTATAAAAATAATAATAATATAAAGAAATAATAGTAATATTGTAATGTATGATCTGATATATATGTAATATATTTTTTATTCTTTAAATCTGATCTGAATCCAGTTCCATACATTATCTTATAATAGATTTCTTTTTATCTAATTCTGTTTTAAATGATCAACAGTTTTAAAAAGTAAAGATTTAATATTTTTTGATAATGAATTAACATTAGACTTTAATTTTAATATAATTATAAAGATATGCAAACTTTACAAACATTATCTTTAATATTGATTTTTTAAATATTTCATATTTTGTTTTCAATATTTTTTTCAAAATTATAACTTATACTTTGTGAAATATATCAAATTCAATATTCAATAATAATCAAATACTTTTGAGATTAATTCCAAAATCTGAAAACGAATATAAAAGAAATATTCTTATCTTACATTTTTCTTACATTACAGATCAAATACACGGCATATAGTGGTTGGATTTCCTCAGGCTTAGTGTCCTGGAGCATCGACAAATTAGCCATAATCGATAGCTTCGGGAAAACTCTTTCCGTCTGTAAAAAAGGCTTGAGCTTAGAATCCGGCAAACCTGTCTATCTTCCCTTATTCTCTGGAGAATGCAATGTTCCCAGTGAATCAGACAATTCAACTTCACCAACTCTAGAACGTCTAGTACAAGAGAAGCAAGGTGGAATAGGTCCATTCACCAAAGAGCAAAATTATGAGCAAAAAGACAGTTACTCGATAGAAACATTGTCCAAAGAAAGAACCACAGCATCTTTATCTTCATCGAAAGGTGTAGGCCCCTTTACCAAGGATCAAAATATACGGATAATCGAAGGTAAAGAGAACTCCAACAACTTTGAGGATCTAGGCAATCGTCGTAGCAACAGTCCTTGGAACATAATAGACATATCTAGCGATGGTGATTCGAATTCCTTGGAAAACTCTGATTCTGAAAAAGGCAGAGGGTTCTCTAGCTCCAACTTCTTCACCAAGACTTCATCTCCCCATCCCTCCGTGGAACCATCGACAGAGTTTCTTCCAGAGATTCGAGAGCCAGTGTTGCAAGTGGATAAAAAGGAAACAGGAAGGTCTTTGAAATTCCCAGAAATCACTGAACCTATTCTGAGGCCACGTTCTGCGAGACAAAATACCAGAAATGAAATGAAACAGGACCAAATACAACAGGAGACTTTATCAACTTCTAGAGCCTTTACCGTACAATTCTTGCCTGAGAGGTTGGCTGGTATATTGGCACAGGCTGAAAGATACGCCAGGCAGACTCTTCTTCCTTTGATTTCTCAATATACGCCTAGTTTCGTGAGTGGGTCCAGGTACGAGGAGCCCAAATACTTTCCACCTTTGGGCGAAATCGCCACGGAGAATTATAAAGGGTCTGTTGAGCAGACTACGAATACCGGTCAACAGAATTTTTCAATGAAACATAATCAAGATAATCAAACGAATGGAAATACTGAAACTGTCTTTAAGGAAGAAATGAAAACTAAGAGTCATTCTGATATTACACAGGTGGTACCTGCAGTTGTAGAAGTAATTTATCCGGAGAAAGATGTGAATTCAAGTACTGCTATGGAAAGTAACGAATGGGTGCCCATAGAACCATTCACCTTGAGCAGTCCATCTACATCTAGGAAGAATTTGAACGTTTCTAGATCTCTGAATTGGGAACACGAGAGGTATAACTGGTCCACACAGACAGAAAACAGTAGTTTGAGATCAAAGGTGGACGATTGGGTACCTATTACTATCAAAAATGAAATTCAGATTAGTGAATCTTTGAATAACGTTTCTAACGAGATTAGTTCGACCCATGTAGTCACTGACAAACAGATTGAATTTAATCAAATGGAAGCTGCAACTATAAAGGAGTTTAGAAATAATTCTGAGGCTGTCACTAAAGACGAAAGGAAATATATACCTCTGACTGATCCAGAAGTGAAGGAATTATCGTCAACGAGCTCGAATGACATCTCGGAAACTAGTTCTTCGAGTACTTCCTCGCATTCAACGTATTCTCATATTCAGAAGATTCCTAGGCCTAAAAATACAAGAAATAGCAAAGTTGGAAATTTGACGAGAAGAAGTATGGTCTTCCCTTATGCGTATGAGAAGAACAAAGATCCTAGAACTAGATATATACCTTTGATTCCTGAAGAAGATTTGAAAAGGCCTCATTTTCCTATGGAGAGGAAACGTTGAAGAGAAATGGAAGTTTATATTTTTGAGAATTCGTGGAACGGAATTTGTGGAACTGTTGTTGAAAGTTTTCTTATTGACTTCTTTCGTCGTTTGTAGACATTGATTAATCGTTACGTTTACCAGGATTCTAGAATCCTAGATACATTCATTTTATTACTGAAGACTTGAGAAGGCCTCGTTTTTCACGAAAAAAAAAATCGTTGCAACGAATAACTGGAAACTTATGTTTTTAAATTGTGGAATTATCGTTGGGAATAATTTTTTCATTCAGAACAAATTTCCAATTTGTTATTGATTTTTTTTTGTTATTTACAAATGTTGATCAGTTGTTAAGACCAGTCTATAATGAACGATAATCGTAAGTTTTAAATTTAAAGAAATTTTCAGAATTATAACGTTATTAGATAATTTTTCTAAAATTTTGCATCTATATGATACACTGATATCAAAATTTAATATCAATAAGTTTTCTTTATATTTTGTTAAATAAGATTCGTACAAAAATATTACTTATACTTATGAAGTATAATAATGATATGAATAATTAATACATTGATCAGCTTTGAGTTCTTTTTGTACATGTTTCCTAGATATAAAATAAAAATAAGATTAAAAGTTAAAATAAATACAGAAAATATTGGTATAGATTGATATAGATTGGTATAAATTTAATCTTAATATAATTTGACCAAAAAATTTTATTTCATTCATCGTACTTTTCTGACATTTATCGATATAAAATTCCTAGCAGTCGATGAGAATCTAGATTTAGATCTTATGATTTTTCCTCGATTTATTATAGACCGGTCTTTTTTGTGAAATTAATGGCTTTACAAAGAACGCTTTAAAAATTGTTATTTTGGTAAAAATTGGAGCCTTAACTTTATTTTTGTATATAGGAATTTTTTTACAATATATATAATATAATATATATATATAATATATATATATAGCTTCGCTGAAATCTGTTTTTTTATCTTCACATTCGTTATTATTAATTCTTAGTTGTTAGAATTTTTATTATCATCGTCATCTGTATTTTTATCCCCCATCAATGTTTTTATTTATATACGTCGAACAGACGATCATAAGAGCGAAAAATCCCCACTTTGTATATAATGACCCGATAATTATTATTCCCTCTTTGAAATTGCGAAACGACTTTCGATGAAATAGTATTATTAATTTTCCTCTCGTAATAATATGTACAGCTAGCTGTCTACGTGAACCACATCGTTCACGATCGTATGGTCCACGTGGACTATAGTCAAAAAAGTATGGAAGAGATGATTTTTAAGTGGAGTTCTATGTGAATCTATAATATACCTGTTTTTACTTAAAATAAATAATCATCTTTAAGAAGAAAAATGCGCCTCTCGGTTTTACGAATCCCGATTCATATTACTTTTACTCGTTTGCTCTCACACTTTTATATTATCTCTCTCTCTCTCGCTCTCTCTCTATACCTGTTTCTCTCTCTCTCTCTCTCTCTCTCATGTATGCATACACACGCAGACATCTTTCTTTTTTTTCTTTTTTTTTTTTTTTCTTTTCTAAACTCCATTTTTCACGAGCAACCAATTTTCAGGATATGCCCACTCCTGATATGTCCGCGACTATTTTAAAAAATAACCCATTCGCAGTCCTTGCTTCTACATTTCTTCAGGTACCGATTGACGCGTCGAAATTGAACGCATCGTTCTATAAAAATCGATTCGATACAAAAATAACAGGTACGTATTTATTTTGTTTCGACAAGTGGGAAGACTTAAAACGTTGAAAAAGGATTTGCACGTCGATCGATACATGCGCTATTCTTCTTAATGAAAATTTTTTATCTACCATTTTGAAAGATAAATCGGAAATCGAAATTTGTATCATTTTCTTCGATAAATCTTTATTAGAAAAAATAAATTTAAAAAAAGCATATAGATTGCTATTAATGAATATATATATATATATATATATATTCGTGAAGAAGAAATTTTTGACAATTTTTTATTATGACTTAAAAATATTCTTTTCAAAATTAGCTATAAAATTGTTAGTTTCTCCAACGAAACCATCATTCATTTCATTGTAATTACAGAAGATACAAATTTCTAAGATAAAATTACATAATAAAAGTTAAAAGTTGAAATCAAATCAATTTCAATATATCTTATATATCGTAATATAACATCTATATTATGCACAATATAAATATTATATTATTATAATTGAAAAACAAAAAAATAATAATTATACGATAGATAAAATATTTTAATTAAAGAGAACGGCCCATGAAAATGAAAAGCATTATCATGCAATGTAACGTGTATTTACGTTATTTTCGTATCGACTCGACAGAGAAACGAAAAAAAAAAAATCATCTTGGCTTTGACAGTGCACTCCGTTAGGCAAAGAAGAAGGGACTGCGAACTTATCGAGAACTTACTACTTACATACATATTTAACAAACACGCAGTCTTATCAAATAGAACCCGTGAACGAACTCTGACAAGTAAAAAGGTATAGTTGCCTATTATTATTATTATCCTAATAGAAATTTGGTTCGACTCGTCCCGCAACTAGGGCGACGAAACGATTTTTTTCGCGGTCGATACGCGAAATAGCTATCCAAATGAATCCCAACGTTCTTCGATACTCGCACACAGTTCTTTTAAAAAAAACAAATTTCAATAGAATCGAAGATAATTTATGACGACGAAGAAAAAAGAATTCAAAATATAGAAAACATATTTGACACTTATTGAAAATTTTATAAGGATACCGTATCTGCGTAAAAGAGAATATTGCTTTCTTTAATTAAAATATTCTATTTAATAATTCAAATTGTAATATATGCAAAAAACTTTTCCTTATTTCCTTTGTGATATGTTACCGTTAGGAAAAATAAATCTTTGATCTGTTTTTAGATACCTACTAGTAATAGAATTTCTAACCTCGTAAAACTTCTTAACCTTAACTTCTAATGTATTTCTTTAAAATTGAATTGAATAGCTATTGGTTTAAATTCCAATATTACAATTTTAATATTGAAGAAAATTTTGTATATAGATAGAAAGGCAGCATAGAATTTCAATATATTCCAAAGTAAATGAACTTTCAGAAATTCAAAAAATAGAAAATTTTAACCAAGAAAGGCAAAATATTCCTTGCATGCCACTTTGAATTCATTTCTCTGCCTTGCTAAGCTCTGAATCTACAAATTTCAATTACACAATTAAATATTTCATCAATAGAGTTATAAATTCGAGGAGGCGGACAAGAGATATGCACGCATGATTTCTTACGCTAACTAAATGTTCAACCATTCTTATTCACTTATTCACTCATTCAATTGTCTTCCCCGACAAATAATCAATGAAACAATATTTCCAATGGTTCGCTCGTTCGTTTCGCGTTTTATTAATGATTGTAATTACAGTCAGTCACAAAAAACTTTATACGAAAGAAAATCATTATCATCATTAAATTTAATTCAATTTTAATAAAAGAAACGTGAATGAATATTTCATATATTTAATTTTGTTTTCGTCCAATAATAATTAAATTTAAAAAATAAAAAAAAAATACTAAAAACTTAGGAATTGATCTTTTTCAATGTTTTGTATGTAAATCACAAAGTTTCAATAAAATAAAATAAAAATTATTATTTTTAATAACACAACTTATTAACTAAATTTCATTTGAGATGAAATTTGTTATCGTTGTACATCTGAAATTAATTTTAAGATCTTTGTGGCTAACTGTATATAAATTTTTCAAACAGAAGTTATGAAGTATTCACTTTTGTTCTATTATTCAACGCTTTATCCATTTTTTTTTTTGGAACACTTAAGTTATTAACGCTACGACATACAAAAGATAAGGCCGCCACGATAATACACTGACTAGATCAGTTTCATCTGCTCTTTTTTTTCTCTTTTTATCGCGCTCGCTCTCTTTTTGCACGCTCTCTCTCTCTCTCTCTCTCTCTCCATATATGTGTGTATGTATGTACGTGTATAATGTAGTGTACGCGCGCATCGCGTGCGCGTGTGTGTAGACCACCGTTCCGATTCATCTTTTTCTTTTTTCTTTATCAACAAAAATATTCAGGACACGGTGTATCTTTTTCAACAAAATATATTATGTGTCTTGTTTTGTATTCTTAATAAATCTATGATACGCAACTATTAGCTGCGCGTTGGGGAAGAATCTTTCGCTCGATCGAAAGTGTAATTAATTAAAAACTTGTATAAGCACAATATAGGCCCTGATGAATTCTTTCTAACTTAATAACTTACGCGATATTGTACAAAGAAAAGACGGCACAAAAAACATAAAACATAAATCACATAAATCATCAACCATTTTATTTTTATAAAATGGCTATAAAAAGTATTTGCACATTTTATTATATTTACTATAAAATTTATTATATTTATTTTATTTAAATTTCATTTATAAGTATAGTATTTTATTAATCGCAAAAATTTAATATTACGAAGATGAAATATGAAATCTGATAAAAAGATTTAATTGGAAAATAAATGTACGTACTTTTTATAGCCACGATATAAAACAATGTTACGTAGGAAATGGATACACAAAATTTCAAAATTTTTTAAAAGTTAAAAGAATTTAAACTTCATATTTGTTTTAATTAATACAATTTCATCGATTTTATCATTACAATAACTTACAAATAAAAAAAAAAAAAGAAAGAAATTAAAAAATAAAAAGTAAAAAATAAAAATAATTTTTTACAAGTTCAAAAAATTTCAGAAATCAAGATTCAGAAATTAAAATTTTAATTTAAAAAAAAAAAAATATTTTGAAATATTTCAGAAGATTCAAATTCAATCTTCACGAATTTAAAAATTAAGTTTCAACTCGTCTCTAATTTAAAATTTTTTTTTAAATTAAACGTTTCTTTTTCCTTTCTACTTTAAAAAAAAAATTTTTTAAAATGTACCGCCTTTTATTGCATATCGCCATAGTTTTCCATGTTTACCTCAACATTCTCGTTCTTAGATGCAAGAGCAACGCGGCTGAACAATGTCAACTTCGAATATCGGCGTCTTCGAAAAGTAACGCGGTATAAACCAAGTAGGAGGAGACTGTTAGGAATCGATTACAATGTAAAATTTCTTCACGATGTAAAATCAAAAAAAAATTTCTTTTTTCGAGCATAATGAAAAATTCATATTTCGATTTTCTACGATCGTCATTTAGTAATCGATAAAAAGTCGGTTGACGTGGATAAGGACGGAGGTGGCTAACTAGGAACTGCGAGGCACTGCAAAAAGGTAAGAAACATGAGCAGCGATTTTTACTGGCAATCGAATGCCGCAGTCTCAAAAATGAAACGTGTATTGCTTTCTTCTCGATCGCTCTAAAACTTTTTTTCGTTTCACCTCTTCTTTCTCTTTTCTAAATAGTACGTCCTATAGGGAAAAATATGATAGTTTTAAAATTCTCAAGTATTTTGAGTTACAAAAACGCAAGAAACGTTTCCATTTTCGTGCAAAGAACTATTGACATCTAAAAGTGAAAGAATCATTTTTTAAAATTGATCGGCTATCGAGTATACAAAGATATTTTTTAAAAGTGCACTAGCGAGAAAAACGATGGTCGCACGCGAAAAGAGGAACTCGCGCCGACAGCTTCAAACAATAGTCGTGTAAGGACATCAATAATGTATGTAGATTATCAAAAAAGATCACAGTCGGGTTACTAGATTTTTTTAGAGAAGCGTCCGCTGAACTTCAATAATTGATTGTATTTCCATTGGATTTGAAAAACCGGATAACTCGAATTTAAGTAGTTAATACTGACCCTGTTCAAACCCCTTTAAACCATTTCAAAGTCCAATGAAAATATAATCGATTCAACTTCGATTCCCCTAATTTTTCTTTCGCGTGCGACCCGATCGTTAGACCTTACTTCCTCCCCTGATCGTTACTTTTCTCCAATATTTTCGTCGCATCGATATGAGCCGCCACTCTTCAAGAATTTCACAATCGTCGAAGCGCTTCTTCTTTATAGACACCTGTGTTTCACACGGTCCACAGATATCGGCAGAGAGAACCAAGAAACCCTAAGGAACGAATTCTACGACGTGCAAGTGACGCGTATCACTTTTTGTCAAACAAGGATAGTTTGCTGCGCACAGCACCCTCGCAAACGACCAATCTCTGCGCAGCTGAGATGTTGCACAGTGGTACAGGACCCTCCAAGCTGGCCTTAAGCAAGGTTAATCTGCTGGAGCCGGCATCGTAATCGGTTAAACGCAAGCTACCAGCTTGTTTTTTCTCAAAATATTCGACTATCTTGGAGATTGTTTTACTGGAAGACCCTATGCCGCTTAATCTGTCCTCCCAACAGGAATCACCACCACCTAGGCTGGCTATGTCCTCGGAGGAGTCGGTGTAAATAGAACTGGTTCGATGATCATCTAATAAGAAAAGACTGCTCGCAGCAGAACTGCTTAGAGTCGAGGTATGACGACGATTTGGTGGCTCTGGGCTGAGATCTTCACCTACGCAACTCCAGAAACCTGATTCGCAGCTGCCGCGCCTTCTTGGCTCCCATCCGTCTCGGAAAAGCGGATGCATGAACAAGCTGGCTGCGCCTACCTTCGTGGCCACCTGAAAAATCGTTTTAGATTTAGTGATTAGACGTATCAAAATGTTTTTTACACGAATTTTTAGTTTAATTAGTAACTAGACACGTCTAATTATTAATTTGTAAATCAAGATTAATTTTATTATTTTAATTAAAGTAAAGATCATAGTTGTAAATTACGTCAAGTTGTAAGTCTTAAGTTGCGAAGAAAAGGAAAATGAGAGAAGAAGTTTTTCAAATCTTCAAAAGAATGCATTGTTTGTTTCTTATTGATCTTATATTTTCAAAGTTACTCGTGAAAGTTTGAAATTTTTGAATTGTCTTCATGATTAACTAACCTTTTTTTTCATCAAACAACTGCAATCATGTGGACCCAAAAACTGAGAATATGGTAGCTTTCTTATTGGCTTAAGTTTTTAGTCTGAAAAGATCGCAGTTGACCAACTCCTTACAATTTATGTTCTAGGACTTAGAATTGGAATTAGGATCAAAAACAATATCAGGACTTTAAACTTAGGATTTAAGATCTTTTTCAGATCTGTTGCAAACTGCTTATTAAGATTTAGAACTTAAGATTTCTCTTTAACTCATTGTGACTAAATAATAGCTAAAAAAAGATAACAATAGTAAGCCTAATGAATGATCTAGATTAGTTATTTCTTATGAATAATTAAATTTGCATTTAGAAACCATAATATTATTTTAAATAGCATATTTTAAATCTTTTTAAAATTTAGAATTTGTTTTTGATTAATTGTGATCAAAAAGTAAGCTAGTTTAAAAGATCCTAAATCTTAAATTCTAACCTCTTTACTGTCTTAATATCTTAAATCATAAATAAATTGGCCAAATACCATTTTTTCAGAATAATTGATTGCAGTTATTGTTTGACTTATGTCCTTTTGCAGATTTTAAAAATTGCTTCTTCCATCATTGAATTTTGCTATTGCTCCAACTCTTCACACAAATCCATTTTTCTTTAAGACAAATTATGACTTACTATAGAATATATTATATATACTGACTTTTAATATTTAAATCACAATTAAACGTAAAAAAAAAAAAAAAAAAAGGATCCTGAAATAAGGAACAGAATTAAATGGAATATATCGATACCTTTCTTTCCCATTTTTTCCTGGCAGTAGGACTACTAGGTTCCGAATTAGGTTTCTTTCTGTCCAAGATCTTCGCGATACTGTCGTTCTGCGCAGGTTTGAATTTGGCGATAGCATCGGTGACGCTTGGCCTGACATCTTCCAGAGATGGAAGTTCCAGACAACTAGAGAACAAGTCACCAAGAATTTTCTTCACACCGCCCAACGCATGGAACGGATTCGCCGTCATAGGTCTGTAATGTGGATCCCTTCTGCTTGCCAACTCCGCTACCCTCCTTGCAGAGTGACATCTCGCTTTGTCGGAAGGTGTCGCATTGTCGCAACCTCTCGCATCGGCTGATTGGCTCCGAAGACGAGCGGTTTTACGTTTAGTTGAACGTCCTTCTCTCGTAATCTCGTCCATGCTGGACATGAGACTGGGATCCACGGATTGACGCTTGCCTATGTTGTTTTTAGATTCCTCGTAATTGGTGATCATAGTCTCTAGGCTGGAGGTAATTTCTGGGAAGGTCGGTCTTGATTTTGGTTCATACTGAAAGCAATGTAAGGCAATGTTTTGTGGCCAAGAATATACCACATATATCTCGAAGTAAGAAGTTAATATTATAAAATGTTTTGTAAAAATAATATTGTCGAATATACGAACTAACATATTTCAGTTATATACAAGAAATGAATGGAATGTCATCATTCAAGAAATTTCGATTATCCGAATATTTAAGAATTAAAGAGTAGAGTTAAATTTATAAAAATGAATTTTATTTTATTTAATATTTAATTGAGTTCCTATTATCTGAATTAATTATTATTATTATAGTTATTTAAATATCGTTATAACGTAATAAAATTGGAAATATATTTTATTACAATAAATATATTTAGTAAAAAATTAATTAGTTAAGTATTAGCTAATTATTTTCCAAAATTATTTCTGTATTAATATGTTATTATGTATTTTAGAAAAAATGTTTTACGAAATTTCATTATATGAACTTTTATTGACTTTAATTAAATGAAATATCACATGATGAATTCTTATTACAAAATATTAATATATTCATGGAATTCTTTTATGTATATAGATAATTATAGAAATAAAAAAAGAACATAAAAATTTATATCAAAATGAATATTTAATTCATTTAATTGTAATATGACACATTTTGCGTTAAACCAGTATTATGTGATTTAATCTCTCGCAGATCGCGTGTGTGATCTATCCTTAGTTTGTTTATTACATTTGTTAAATTAATTAATTAAATAAAATGTACGATATGCATGACATAAAATATAAACATTTATTGTAACAGCCATTGTAATGCATATTGCAATTTTCATGATATTTTTGAATTTCTAAATATTAAATATTAAAAAATATATCATTACATCAATATTTTTTTTAAATTACACATTTATTCAACAAAAATAAAAATATTTGTTATAATAAAAAATTAGTTGAATAAAATTTTTAGAAAAAAATTGAACAAGACAAAGATTATAATAATCGATATTTCAGATCGAAAGTGATTGCAGCGCCACGTAGGTCATCGATAATCGATAATGCTAACGTAATAATATAATTTTGTATTGATAAACGATATCAGAAAATATTTCGCAATTTTAATTATAAAATATCTGGAAATCGATGATTCTCGTGATAAATAACTTCAACTGTTTATAACTTAATAAATATATTTCTTGTATAATAATTTAAACTTGCGTAACTTTTAATGTATATAATCATATATAACTAAAATTAATTTTCCAATGATATTCCATGAATATAAAGTAATATCTTATATAAATAAATATATATATATTGTATAAACGATTTACTTATTATTATTAAAATTAATTATTTAAATAAAATTCTCAATATTATATATATATAAATTTGAACAAAGAATAAATTCCATTTTACTCACAGTGCAACAATTGAAGGCGAGCTGCAGGAAGGCTGGCGGCGGATCAGCTGCTGCACAGATCTCTGCCACGGCTAGGTAATCGAGGCCAAAATTATCCGACCGTGGTAGAACATCCGGATCGGCAGGCACACGGCCGATAAGCTCACAAACTACTATACCGAACGAGAAAACGTCTGATCTATGATCGTACCATTGACCCTTCAAGCATTCAGGCGACATCCAATACGGACTGCCTACTGTGCTCAATCTATATCCAGAGCTTGGATCTGGAATTTTTGCAGCCAATCCAAAATCTCCAACCACGGCGGTCATTTCAAAAGTGTTCTCGTCCTTCTTGATCAAAACGTTCTTAGACGTGAGATCTCGATGGAAGAGTCCACGACTGTGAAGATAGGTCATGCCACGTGCTACGTCTTTTGCTAGATTCATTCTGATTAGATGGGGTAAAGACGTGTGCCTAGACATGATCAATTGCTCTAAACTGCCACCGTTTATATATTCCGTGAGGGCATGCAGTTGTCCCTCGTGGACGCAAACCCCCATAAACCTGAAACAGACGGAATAAATTTATTATTGTTCGTTATTTAATTGGCATCAATTAAGTCATTAAATTCTTAATTATATATTTAAAATCTATAATTCTTAATTGAAATACGTTATCTAAATTTTCTTTTTGCTTTTTAATATATGAATCAAAAACTAAACTAATTTACTTTTTTTTAATTTTTAAATAATTAAAATTAAAATATATAGTCAATATTTAATTTTTAGAAACCAAATAATATAGATATATGTTATTTAACTTTTTAAGAGCTTTGTAAGGATTTAGAATCAGATTTGATTTATTTTTCCTTCAAAGAAATCAATACAATATGAAGCTTAAATAAGAAATTTCAAACTTATATCACTCATTCAACTATTAATTTTAATTATTACTATTCTATCGTTATTGATAATTGAATATACCTTGAAATATATCTTTAAACAAATCACTTTTTGGAGAGATTATTCTTGCTAGTAAGCTCCCAATCATTAGAACAAGTTAATCATATACCACAAAAGCCATCAAGCAAACCTACACGACGAAAATGAGTCTTAGAAAAAAAGCAAGCACTGCGAAAATTTTTCTCAGTGCATAATTAGCAACGTTGTTGCTATTATTGTAATCATCCTACATGAGATTGGTTAGTTGCGAGACTCTTTTTCTCTATCCCATTTTCTTCTCTATCCTCGAGTTCTCATTACCGAAATAGCACGTAATCGAGGAAAGAGCTCGACTCCCTTGAAAGAAATCCTCTACGTTCCAAGAAATTATCTTCTTCCATTCTAACCGCAACTCGAATCTTTCTACATGTCCCAGCTAAATATTTTATTGTAATTTTGGTTTTCGAATTATTCTCTCTTTTTTCCTATTTTTTTTTATATGTATCTGAAGAATTGCATGTGTCAATTATTTTCATTATGAATTAATTTTGTTATTTCTAATATCTAATACAATAAGTAGATAGTTTCGATATTAATTTATATTCATTTCTTTTCCTATTATTATTATTGACCATTCTTTAAAATATTTCTTTCTTTGGTAATACTCTAATTTCTTACATTTTCTCTATGATTAACTTTACATTATAAATATTGTAGATTTTGGAAACCTGTGATTGAATATACAATAAATAAATAAGAGTATATTTGAATTTTTCAGGTATCGTGTACGATGTTTCTCTCCTTTCTTTTTAATTTTAAAGGTCAAGGAACCAAAGATGGAGAAGGCGAGGTGAATATTTTTCCAACAAGGTTTAATTGCCAACCACATCGTGATTCTCTTTATCAATCCGCGCACGAAGCGCGAAGTCGTTTCGCTCGTTACTCATCTTTCCCTATAAAGATAGGCGACCTTCGTGTCGAGGATAACTCAGGACGAAGGTCTACGATCCAGATGTGCATGAAAGGATGAATACGAATAAGTGTTGTTAATTTTTATTGTAACTCGAACGAAAATATCGTTTTAGATTTAACTGGAGTGTACAAGGTTGTGTACAATTAGGATGGTAGGTAAATAACACTGGTTTTCGTGGTGAAAATTCTGAAAATGGTGGAATTTAAAATTCATTTTTTAAATTGTAAACAATTTATCATACTCTATATTTCTGTGTTGGATGAAGAAGATTTACTTCACTCATAATAATAAACATTTATTATTGTATACATTTTTTTTATTTGTTTCAATCTTTGAAACTGGCCCTTCGTAATACATCAACGCTCTCTGTACGTAAAAATTTCTTCCTACCTCAATTTTCATTCCTTTTCCTTTTAGAAACAACAAAAGATCACCAATCAATAGTTTGTATCAATCAATAATAGACAGAAAAATATACGAATTCAATAACAAGTTCGTTTAACAAACTGGAATACTTGCACCCTTTGTTAAACTCATTAACATCGGCTATCTAACGCCATACCTCGACGCCAGTTTGTTTGACTCGTCTGCCAATACAATTTGTAAAATGGAGAGGAGCGAAATCGATAATAAACTCCCCCCAAAAACGATCATATCGATACAATCGTCGAAAACAAATCGCCCATTCGCAAAATATGCGACAACATCAATATACGATGGATTAATAATTATCCGTGGAAAATATTTTTCCACTGTGAATAATAACAATGACGTAAATCATTTCCAAACTGCCGAGCCGATCGCGTTGCAAACATCTTCGATACACATCTCGCTTTTAATAACAATAAATCGCATATTTCCGCGTCCATATCCGCAACATCGTCGCAAAGTGGCCTTTTCACGTGCGCGAGAGAGCACGTAAGACGATTACGGAGAGAGAGAGAGAGAGAGAGAGCCCGTATCGATTCGCCACAGCGCACTCTATTAACGCCAGACAAGCTTCCAAAGCCTCGTCGGTTAAGCGGCCTGGCCACGATTCGGGCCACGGAACCGGAAAACTCGAACGGCGCCGAAAGACGCGAGAGATTTTCGTGACCTGCCTCCAATTAGCCTCGATTGGGACCAATGAGAGAGAATTTTCATTCGAGGATCTTGTTGTTCGATTGAATATTCAAATGGCAATTTTCTCTTTCTTTTTTTAATGCCAGTGAAAACGTGTTATCACCCGATCTGAAATTCTTTGCTTTAATTGGAGTGAAATACTCGATCGATCACACGTTGCGTTCACGTACGACTCTTGGATTTTATAAATTATCGTTGAATTAATTACGGTGAATCGAAGATATATCCAATATAATTTTGCTTGGGTAAATTTTTCCAATAGAAATTGGAATATATTCTTCGAATGATAAACGTTTTATCAGAATTTTATTAAGGAATGATCTCATTAATTGCGATAATTAAGGAGTTGTATGTACACTTTTGATAAGCATAAATGTGTCATCGTGAATAATCGCTTTCCGGATCAGATTTCGAAGGGAAGCGCGGATAGAATCTGCGCTGGAAAGGAAGGCTTATCACGTTCGACTCGACTGATTCTTGCCAGAGATTAGATAACTCTTTAAGTCGGACGGGTCGATCGGATCGAATCGTTATAATATTATATTATAATATTACATCGTTGAAATATTAATGCGTATAAATAAATAAAGCAATTAGGAACTCGATTCATCCATCGAGTATCTGAAATTAGGAAGTCTGAAATTAAACTTTAAAATTATCGATCCCTGTAATTTATAATCGTATTATTTGCGAAACAACAACGAGGAATTTACGATTCTTATCGAAAATATGTACGAAATATATCTCGATGAAGATAGCAGATTTCTAATCAGCAGCTCGATTAAATCGCAATGAAAATAAATTACAAAGTGTTTCATGCATAAGAACTTGTTCTTGACGAAAAAAAATTCGACCCGTTTCATGCAAGTCTACATTCTATCGGCGAACGAGGTGCGATAGACACGTGTAACGTGTCGATTAAATTTCACTACGCGAACGAATTAATTAAACACGTCTAACGAATCGTCTAATTAATTTCGATTCCTTTTTTCCAACTTTGAATTTCGCGCCGTTACATATCATTGCAAAATTACAAAAAAAAGTTCGCTCGATATCGTCGCGACCTACCTTATTAACCAAAAATTTATCTCAATTCTATCTTTTCCTCCTGAAAGTCCTATTTCAATTTTATAATTCCAATTCTAATTAAAAACTATATTTCAATCCTTCCAATTCGGGAGAAATTTCGAAAAAATTCACCGTTATATTTTTCAATCATCTAACCTATCTACCCTGGAAATTAAATTAACCCAACTATTTTTCAAATATTATATTTGAATTTCGTAATGCATCAACGATTCTAAACTCTCGATCGCAGTGTATATCAACTGTTTATCGCTACAGCCAAACAATCGAATCAGCGGCAGCGATGAATTACCAGTCGATTTATTTTTATCGCGATATCCTCGATAGGAGTATCGCGACTATCGACACGATTCGATTCGCACGCACGCCCGCAAATCGCGTTGCGAGTCGAGACCGGTGTGATTTTTCATTGGCTCGACTCCTCGCACTGTTATCGATTATGTTCGAGAAAAACACTGGTACCCGCGTTCTTCGGCGAAACTACTAGAGATAAACGTTGATACGTTCTAAACGTTCCGATAAGATAGGCGAAATTCTTATAACTGCGAACGATAAATATTATCGTTCTTTCGTGATATTTCTCGATATCGATAGCGTACAAATCTTGTATATACGTTATAAACAATAATTTGAAACGGGAAATTTCTTTCTTCAGGTTTCTTTATTATAATTTACAATTTTAGTGCGATAAATTATTATTACGTTTTTTATCTTTAAATATTTAAATATTTTTCATTTATTGTAAGAATATTTCTGTTATTATAATTAGTATATTTTTATTAAATTAACATGATAAATTATATGCTTTTTGAATTTTTATTGATCTTGAATTAACCAAAGGTATTGTATCTTGACAATAGAATGGAAAAGATTTTTAAAATATTTTTCACGATTAGAATCGAAAGAATGCAAAGTGAGTGTTATTTTTGTTTTTTTTGACCTTGAATTAATCAAAGGTTGCTACACCTTTATTTGCAAAATACATTTATCAGCAAATGACTATGGCTTACGGTTGAACTTGTAACAATAATAAAAAGGAAAGAAAGAAACGAGAAATATTATATTAATCTCTGTAATCACGACAACAATCATTCTTCGTAAAAAATAAATAAATAAATTTAGAAGACTATTTTATAATATTTAATTTGTCAATACGTTCGAAATATCGAATCGGGCTCGGGCAAACTGCAATTATTCACGAGCATGCTCCAAGTAATTGGCGCCAAATATTTAAAACATCGATTAATTTCATAGCAGATGAATTTCAGTAATAAATCTCAACCTTGCTCCAAAAACTAATAATGGAGTCAAGTATACTCATCATAAATGAATTTTTCAAGTAGACATATCGAATCCTCTCTTTTAAATAGCGTCAAACATCGATGATGTTAATTCACATCAAGTCAATCGAATATTTCGAAAAAGAAATAATTAAATAAATTTTTAAGGTTAGATTAGGTTAAACCGAACAAGCGGTATTTCTAGTATCTTATTAAAAATTATTTCTATCGAATTAAAAAATTGTTGAAATTTTGCAATTATTAAAAATTTACAATGAAATCTCATGTACTATCCGATTATAAATCGACTCTACACTCTTCCAAAATATATAAATATAATATCGCTTTCTAACGAACTTCACGTTACACGTATCACCAATACCAATCTACGTTTCATATTATTGTATCGTTCTCTCTCTCTCTCTCTCTTTCTCTCACCTTCTCCTCCGTCTGGAGACAGAGACGGTCTCCACGGATACTTCGCGGTTTCCGCAGCCTTCGACGGAGAGAAATGCCAGAAATAAGATCCTCTCGCGGGATAAACACACACAAACGGATCTGGGCCAAGCCGTTTATATCGTTGGAATGCGTTGTCGCCGCGGATGAGCCGCGTCTAGTCAGGCTGCGGAGCGGCTGCAGGCCGCCATTATGTCACAACTCGTAAACCGCGAAACTCTTTTTTGGACGTTGCAGAATCGACGTTACTTTGCACTTTACCTTGTGCGAAAATTGCCCTCTCCGAATGTAATACGTATATGATATTACATCGTGGATTCGCGCGACAAAATGATAATACCTACCGTCGGTATGTCTCTCGAAATTAAAATTATTACGATACGCGATGAAATATAGATGTATCTTTGTAAATATGATGTAAATACGATATTTTTTTTCTTTTATCACGAAGAATAGAACTTGTCGAAACAAACAGAAAAATAGTACACTAAAGTAAAATATCGATCGAGGCTTATTTATTAAGTGACAAGCACTCGAAGTTGATCGTATCGTACAAATAATCGTTGTATAATTATAATTTGTAATTTGGAATACAGAAAAAAGAAAAAGGAAAAAATAGTATTTCGTTTGGATTTATAAATTACCAATGTGCAATGTAAAACTAAAACGCGTTGAAAAATAAATATACACAAAATGCATACAAAAATATTACCTTTATAAAACGAAATAAACGATGACGATATACGAGATGTTTGAAATTATTTATTTTAAAATATCCTATCCAATTATTTACTGAAACAAGCACGATACCAAAGAACATTTCTTCTCGATCCATTCATATTCTCGATATCTATTCGAGTCGACGAATTAAAATCGAAGCCAAAAAAAAAAAAATTGGTGGCTCGATTGGTTCGAGAGGCAACAAATATTGACTGCTGAAATTTCTTTCTTTTTTTTTATTCCAATCGAGCTAGTTTCTATTTCTATATCCTGCGACAACTCAAGTGGTCCAGTTTTAATTTAAAACTCCAGCAAAGAACGACTCGCGTCACTTCCCCCGTGTTCAATGGCCCATTCTCTCTCTCTCTCTCTCTCTCTCTCTAGAGAATGTTTAAATAAAAAAGCAGAATATTATATTTCGTGCAGAGAGCGTACATATGTGTGTGTGTATCGGAGGAATGAAAGTATCGAGATTGCATCTGAATCGAAGAAATAATAAATGGTCAAATTATCGATGAACGTCGATAATATCGTGGTTGAGGAGTGTATCGTTATGGAGAGAAGAGAAGAAAGCGAAGTGGATTGCGATGTATCGATTGGATGATAATGAAATTATTCGAAATGTGTTGATTTTTATTAAAGAAAAATATATTAAATTTTTATAATCTCATTCTTCTATCTTAATTTAATATTATAAGTATTTTTTTTTGTTTGCATTTTTGTTTGAGGAACAATAATTGTAATCAATATTTATATCTGATTTTCTTATTGTCTCGATTCTCTCGAATAATGTTCCTCGCCGGTGAAAAAGGAATCTCAAAAACTTACAAAGATATTTAGTTACATCTAACGAAAAATAATAGTAATTATAATTTTAATCCAAACATGGGATAGCCAAACGATTACTCGAAAAATCTTTCAATAGTTCAACTTTTGATTTTAACAATTCTCCAATAATGAAATACCAAAATATCCGATTAAATATCGAAACCTCTTTTTCCACGAGTATAAAAATACCCCTTGAAATTTCAAATGAAAACATGGTAGTCCTGGTATTCAAATATAATCATTGCAAGAACGCGTATACCTATAATTTCTCCGTATTTCCGGTTTCTTCTTCTTTCGAGAAACGACAGAGAAAATTCGGCACGTGTACAAGAGAGATATAATTTGCTCGTCAGTCGAGTTTCTCTCTGTGCAAAAGTGGACCGGATTCGGACTCACCTGAGTATGTTTGGATGGCTGAGCTTGTTCATCAGCTGGACCTCTTTCAACATGTTCGGTCTGTTCGCGGGCAGCTGGTTCATCTTCAGGACCATCACCTGACTCGTCACTTTGTGAGTAACCTGGAAAATACGGATGCACAGATGTTCACTATAATTTCATCCATTTTATACGCCGTTTTGCCGCGAACCCTTGACCGTTTAAGCGTTTTCTGACGAGGTTTTAACGGTTACTCGAAGATCGATCTATTAGATTTGGATCTTGGGTTCAATGTTATTGAAATAAATTATTTGAAAAATAATCGGTAAATATTTTTAAAAAAAAAATCATCGTAATGTGTTGCGAACTATGGTCATCGTTTAATTATTAAATAAAATTAATAAAAATAAAAGTTAGGTTAGGTTAGTCGTAATTGACAAATATTTACAAAAATGAAAGTTAAATTAGGTTAAGATTAATTTAAATAATAAATAAATATTCATATTAATAATATTTATAATTATATTTATAATATAATTATTATAATAATATTTATAATAAATATTTATAATTGTAAAGATATTGCACAACAGTCAATTATGTTTAATTAAATAAAAATAAAAGTTAGGTTAGGTTAGGTTAATTGGTAAATATTTACAAAAAAGAAAGTCAAGGTTCAGTTATACTATAATGTAATATTGTGAAGATTTTTACTTGGCAATCGTTGCTTATAAATAGTTAAAATTAAAAAATGAAAATTAAGTTAGGTTAAGATTAATTTAAATAATAAATAAATATTTATAGTATAATTGTGAAAATTTTACAAAAAAGTCAAGGTTATTATATTGTAGAATATTGTGTTTATTTAAATAGTTAAAATTAATAAAAATAAAAAGTTAGATTAATATTAATTTAAATAATAAATAAATATTTATAGTATAATTTTGTAAAACGATCGAAAATTATGTTTAATTAAATAAAATTAATAAAAGTAAAAGTTAGGTTAGGTTAGGTTAATTGATAAATACAAAAAAAATCAAGGTTATCATACTGTATAATATTGTGTTTACTTAAATAGTTAAAATTAACAAAAATAAAAAGTTAGGTTAAGTAAGATTTAAATAATAAATAAATATTTATATTATAATTGTGAAGATGTTGCACAACATTCAATTATGTTTAATTAAATAAAATTAATAAAAATAAAAGTTAGGTTAGGTTAGTCGTAATTGATAAATATTTACAAAAAAAGTCAAGATTATCATACTGTAGAATATAGAATATAGAAATAGAATAGAATAGAATAGAATATTGTGTTTACTTAAATAGTTACAATTAACAAAAATAAAAAGTTAGGTTAAGTAAGATTAATTTAAATAATAAATAAATATTTTCTACTATAATTATGAAGATTTTGCACAACGATTATATTTAATTATTAAACAAAATTAATAAAAATAAAAGTTAGGTTAGGTTAAGTTAATTGGTAAATACAAAAAAATAGTCAAGGTTATCATGCTGTGCAATATTGTGAAGGTTTTACTAGTCATTGTTTTATTAAATAATTGAAATTAATAAAAATAAGAGTTTAAATTAAGTTAGATTAGATCGTCACGTATAGAATAATCTACTGTCGATAATTCATTCGATTCGTATCGAATCGAAAATTAATGAATTTCACTCGTACTTGAAACATTTTCAAATGATTAATTTTCTCGAGGACAAAGCCTCGAATTTTATTAACACTTTCCTCCTTATTTCTTCACAAGGAATCACCCTATTGCCTATTTGTACATACTATTCTCTATATAAGAACACATATCTCTATGTTAATTCTATACTCGATATATCTCCATGTCAATCCAATTTCTACCAGTTATATTTCGAAAAAGAAGAAAAAAACTTAAATTTGAATAAAGATAAGAACAAAAATAATATAATACAAGCATAAGCAATCGTTTAAGAGCAAGATGAAAAAAAATGGAATGTCGACTTAATTGACGGCTCGTTTCATTAATAGCTCGACAAGAGTATTTATTATCGAGATTCGAAATGAGTCGATCAACTGCGAACGTTTCCATTGTGGATAAGAAAATTATTCTCTGATTAACCGTGAACGTGAATAAACAAAGTCGTATTTCGTATCATAGAATATATACGTGTTCTATTCTCACTATTCATATATAATATATTAACGACGAATATATAATACGAATATACGATCTAATAATGCAAATCTAGATCTTTTTCAGTTTTTTCTTTTGATTAAATAATATCTGCTAACGAATCGGTTGATACCAATGAGAAAATTATGTACAATTATTACTTGTTACTTTTAATAAAATTGCAACCATTAAAAAATTCTTGCTAAAATAATTTCTTTCCTCTTCCAATCGAATTAAGAGGGATTAATTTCACTTTCAGTTAACCAATTGTTTACATTTCTTATTTATATATATATATATCTATGGACAAACGTGAAATCGATATCACAATATTCAAAGATCAGTAGACTAGCTAATTAAAAGTTACCATTGAAGAAAAATGGATATCCATTGCTTCTCAACAAATTTCCTCGAGCAAAATTTCACCGAAAAATTCTAATGAAAATCTCCTGCTGTTAACCAAATTTATCTCGAAATGTTGCCCGATCTAGAAGAGGAATTCGTAAAAGTGCGGCGAGGCGAGGAGGCGTCCCGTTACTCGGCGAGAGCAAATTAAAACCGGAAGCAGCCCGATTTCGTGCGCAAGCCCATTCGAGGATTCGAGGCTTCCACGGTGCGAGAGTGCGATAACACGAATTTCCATACAGCTCCTTCGGGGGAGGGTCGAAATTAACCCACTTATGGGTATAATTGTCAAGGATTTGAATCTTTTAAACGATTGAATGGAACGAAGTGGTGATAAATTATTTTATTTATACCTATTATTCATTATATAAAATCTTATAGAACAGTAATTTCTTATTTGTTGATTTCATTATTTTTAATTTTATTAATTTTAACATTAATGTTTGAACGAATAAATAACTATTTAAATTGAATATTTTAAATTAAACTACAATAATAATAATTACTTCTTATATAAAATTTAACTTAGTTAAAGCTATTTATTGTTAATAAATTATTTGGATATTATTTTATTCAAAAAATTTAAAAAAATTTTCCTTAATATTTTCGATATTATGCTCTAAATATAAGCTATATTAAATAAGTTTAATTATTTAATCTAACTGTGTAAATTAAAAAATAAATTATATAAATTTATTATAGTCAAAAATACATTAATTTTTAATTTTGTAATTTTTAAACTATGAATATTTAACGTTAATAACATAAATTTACTAGATAATATTTCAATAATGGATTTTTCAACAAATATTTCGTAATCAAATATTACCATAATAAATTTTTTATGAGTACTTTTATAAATTATATTTATAAATAAAAACTTGAAATAATCCAATTTTATTATTCTAGGATTTGTTCAGATTTTTTTTTGAGAGAGAAAGAATATGATACAAGTTGGAAGATTTTCACAATTGTAATTAATCGTAAATTTCCTTTTCTTTCGTTTCCTTGACGTTTTGTGAATCACGAGAAGATGAACGAATCAATGAATAATAAAAAAAGGATATCTTCATTATGTGTATAAACAAAGTTTGATTTTTGTAATTTAAAAGAAAAATAATAGACAAATATTTTTCTTATGCTTTAATAACAAAATGAAATAGAAACTTTATGAATAAAATTGGACAATTACGAATTTCTCAATCAATGTATACGATAATTTTAAAATATAGATATGTAATCTAACTGATTTAAAAAATTAATTTGGTTTTTGCAATTATTTTTTCTTTAAAATATAAAAATTAACATACATATCGACTAATAATTAAGCGATCAAGAATTAACAAATTATTCTCGAACAAATGTATAAATAGATAAATATGTATTGGAATACCAGTTGCTTTATAGAATTAAAATATTAGAATCTCGATTTTGATAAATTCTTAAGAACTGTGCCCTTCTCTTTTTTCATCAGCTCACAACGATACAATAATACAACGATAACAATTTACACTTTCAAAATACCCGATTTTGAAGAAGACACCCGATGCCAATATTTACTCCAAAACCACTATTTTCACAACGTTGACATTTGAAAAATCTATTTTCGGGTCAATACTCTACATTTTAAGCTCAAAATGCAAGAAAACAATTTGCCAATATTTACTTCAAAACACCGTTTCAAAAAGAAAATCTTACCTCGGATAAATACCCACATCGATAAACGTCTACTCGTGTTTCACATCGTATTCCAATTCCATACCACGACAACTGGGTTAATTAATAATAATCGAATAAAGGGAAGCCTGCGTGAACGATCAAGTGGAGGAGGAGGAGGAATGTCGCGAAATTCCGGGGGATAAAAAGTGGAGAATATCTAAAAGGAATCTGGCCAGGATTCCTTGGCAGTGGCTGGCTTAGTTGGGCCGCGGCCAAACGATGACGAATATCCCCGGCAGGCCGGAGTAAACAGAGCGCTCCGCAAATCGAGCATTTCGCGAAGAAAGAAAAGGAAAAGGAAAAGGAAAAGGAAAAGAGTGGCCCTCTCGACGCTCTCGGCTCGAGCCTCCTCCTCCTCCTCCTCCACTCGAATCACCTCGTCGAAAGAAGAGCCAGAGAGCTTCGACCTTTCGAGAGGGTTAAAATCGAACCGATTAAACTCTCGATTACGCGTGGAGGAGGTGATACAAACGATTCTTCCATTTCTAATCCTATTTCCATATTTTTCCTCTTCTTCTCGTTTAGCTTATTATATAGTAGTTTTAATTTTTAAGTTTGTTTTGAAACGGAGAGAAATCTTCTTCCTGTTTAAATCGAATTGTTGGAGATAATTGAAGTCTTATTATTTATATAGTAATAATTCAAAAAAGAGAAGCTCCAATATATTATTAAGGTGAAAAAGAAGGATAGAAATTTCTTGATTACCTAATGGAGATTAGAAACAGTCATTACAAAATTTATACACGCAAAAGTTGTGGCAAGTTTCGTGCAGTTTACTATACACTTGTTATTTCAACTCACTGCGGTAATTTTATGTTGACCTATGAATACATTATAACATATGTATTACCAGGTTACACGTAATGGCGATTTTATTTTATTATAGGTCGTATATATTTTAAATAATATTATCAAATATAATAATGTGTATCTTAAGTTTCTACAATTACGATCAATAATGAAAAGATGGGAGATGATTTATCGAGCAAAATTATATTTGTAGAATTTTTTCTTATCATATATTACGTCACATTTGTTCTATCGTTATCGAACAGGTACATCTACGTACGATACGTGACCTAACCTCAAACAAACAGAATTGCATGTAGCTCATCCATTCTCATCTTCTAATTCATTCATATGCAAAATTCATTTCAACATTGAACTTTATAGATATAAGAGAGGGAAAAAATTGTAAAATTAGTCGTAAACGTTTAAAGATTATCGACTGAAAGAAACATGGGACTATAAAAATTCACTTAGAGAGAAAAATAAATCTTTTGTAGTTTTAAGTTTCCTTCATTTTTACAATTTTTCAAGTTTCAAACATTTTTTTTTTTTTCCTTACATTATTTCATATTTGTTCATACCGATATTAAACAGGTACATTCGATACATGACCTAACCTCAAACAAACAAAATTATTCATTCTCGTCGAATCATTCATATGCAAAATATTCGAATCTTATTCCTGAGAGAAACAATTTTTAAATTAGTCGTAAAAATTAGTCGTTTAAAGATTCGATCGACTATAAAAATTTCGAGCGTTCGAAGAATCGATGAATTATGAAATTATATATTGTCACGGGACGCGTCATCTTCTCGCGCAATAAATCGGAACCCTGATTCAGAATCCTCGAGACTTTCCACTTGACGATCTACGATCTATAAATACCTCATTCCATCTCTGTTTGCATTTACACGTGCATTCGAATCCTCGTAACAGCACGAGTATCGTCCGCAAAAAAAGACACGCAACCATCTTTTTCGCAAACGCGACACGAAACTATGCCAAATATTGGGTCGAAACGCGAGATTTTACAAATCATTTTATTTGCGAAACGAAACCGTTCAATAATAAAAAGAAATAAAAAAAAGGTAAAAATTAAATAATTAATACATACACCAACGAAATATTTTTATCGTTAACAGGACTGTAAAAATAGACTAGTTTATGCAAATTGAAATTTTTAAATTTTGAAATAAAAGTCTGCTCCTGTAATAAAATATAACCAATATATTTTTTTTCAAATTTTTTGCTTTCACAAAAATCACATAAAAATGCATACTTTTATAATTACTCTCGTAATAAGTAATAGATATTTTCATGGTTATTACTTTTAACCTCACGTTTCGCGTCTCTTTACATATGCGCATTCTCTAAAATTGTTATTTTTAATAAAACCGTAAAAGCATTAAAGAAAAAAATTGTACGAGTCGGTTTTCACCGAATGATCGAAAGGAAGTCGAGTAAGAAGAAAGTCGCCAAATAATTAGCCCGGTTCGTTTAAATAATTCTCACTGTCTACGTCTTTGCGTGTTCACCGCGCACTCCATTTCCATTGTTTAAAGCAGGAGAGGCAAGGAGAAAGCACGCGGTGATTATTGTACCGCGAGTGATTAATGGCATAGCACACATGCAACGACTCTCCTCTTTTCCTTTTTTTTTTTTTTTATTTCTTTTTCTTTTCCCTTTTTTCCACGATTCGAAACCCTCCATTCTTCGTTTATTCACCGTGCAACGATCCCACAGACAGAAGCGGAACGAAGCGATCGATACGTTTCTTATTGACCCCTTTTCCTTCGACTTTTGCCACTTTTCATCACGTGGATGGCGATTCTCCACGCTGTATCGCGGTTACGAGTGACGGTGGATCGAAGATCGATATATATTTTTGATATTTGGCAAATGGATCTAACCTTTCTTTTTTCTTTTTCGTATTTTACGATTATTAAAAATATGGAAGTGTTATTGGGAAAATTAGTATCATCGAGATGAAAATATAATTACACGTACCTATTTATTTTAATGGCACCACTTTAATCACAATCATTTGTATTTAAAATATAAAAACTAAAATATTTTAAGATATTTATTATAATAATTTTAGTATAGATTCTAACGTATCGTTTAATTTTATGCTATATTTTATTATAGATTAAAATAGAGAAAGATATTGTTCAAAACAAATTTTAAATACAAATGATTGTATATATATATATATGTATATATATTACTTATTACATATCACATATGCTTCTAATTAAGTTAAGTCAGATTAGATTCATTTTTTTATTCTATTCCATTTTATTTACGTTTAATTTTACATTATATTTTATTATTAGTTAAAGTAGAGAAAGATATTAACCAAAGGATAAAATAAGGAAGCTATAAGAAAAAACGATATTATATCTATAAGAAAATATTACTATTATTACTATTATCTCTAATAAAAAATAACGGAGACTCGGTTAAGTTTGAATTTATTGTGCATTTCACGCTAGAATTGGCTCGAACAATGACAATTTACTTCCAGAGTATACTATATCATATTACACTTCGCTACGCTGTATCATAATATACCGTGCACTATACTTCTTTACCGACGAAACCGTGGACGTTAATGGAAGTCGGTTGTGCAGCGATAGAGGCCTTTCAGGGGTGCCTTTTCCCGGAAGCTTTTGAATCCTCGAAATCTTCGACGCTTCTCTTTTAATCTCTGCATTCCCCTTTTCCTCGATCCAAGGTTCACTGAACTCCAGCAACACGTTTTACGAGATATTTGCATTTTTTACGATCCTTTTTTGTCGCAATCAAAACGAATCGTTGCACGAATCGAACAACTTTTAACGATATTTTTCTATAGCTTTCGAACCATGAAAAATTGTTATTTAAAAAAAATTTCTTTTAAGAAATTAAGCGGTAGAAAATAAGCAATTGTTGTCATGGTAAGAAATAATAATAACGGCAAATTAACCGAGAAATTATAACCATCGTGGTGATTAAAGGGCAAACGTTGTCTTTAATAGTCACATTCAACGAGGCGGTTTTTAAACCAAAAGTCCAGCAAAGGTCAACTGCTTCTATTTGTAACTGCAATGGAGTGACCAGTGGGATGAGAAATAAGCGATGAGGCTATTTTTACGAGACCTCAATCGCGCGAATTATCGGGTTAATTAATGATAACTCGAACGCGCGAACTTTTACAATTACGGTTATTCCACCGTAAATTTCTTCTCGTTAGTGATGGGTTCAAATACGTCGCGAGTATATTTGAACATTGAAAATTAAACGATTCAAATGAATTTTCTTTACTAGAAATTTCTCGTAAAATCAATTTTTTTAAAAATAATTCTTGCCTAATCCAATTGTTCGCTAGAATAATATATTTTACTATAAAGTGGAAGGAATTTTATCATAGAATGCAATAGTAATAATAATAATTATCATACAAATTTTTAAATGATAAAATTATAATATACTGGACATTGCATAAGTGAAAAATGTTCGATGTTCACTTGCACGCATCGACCACAACTTAAACCCATTACTTATCGTCTTCTTCGAACTGCAATTTTTTTCCTGAACAGATAACAATTTGTCAAGTTTCACGATTGGCGTGCACGATGAATGAAATCACAGACGGTCGAGTTGCAGACAGAGGGGGAGAGAGACCTCGACATAATTAAAATCCACGCACTAATTAAAACGGGCGAGAGTCGAGAGGGATTCGTGGAAAGTTCAAAGATTATTCAGCGACGCGTGATACGAAGTTTTTCTCGGCAAAAGTCAACTGCAACTTACGTTTAACATGAGGTTAACGGGGAAGTTTAACCGCGCCTCGACTATTTCTGTATCTTATTTTTTATTTTTATACGAGCTACATTTTCGATTATTGTTTCTAAAAACTCTTTGTAACACTTTTTTCTAATACGTAATTTTGCTGATTGCGTAGTTGATGGAAAAATAAATTATTTAAAATTTTTTTCTATTAAAATTAATGTTACAATAATGTATTTAACAGAAATTCTGTCAGTTTGCCTTATTGTATCTTTTTTTGGATTTTAGATTTTTCAAAAAATATAATTGTATAATAAAAATGTATGTTTTATTTGTTATTAAATCATGAAATTAATTATTATTGAAATGATATATTTAAAAAAATTTCTAAAATTTGTTTATTTTTCTATCTTTTTAAAATTCAAACGAGTGAAAAACTTACAAATTTAAGTAATTGCTTTTTTTATTCTTGAATCTTCTTCTAATTCTATTATTAATTTAAAATTATATATATATATATATATATTAATACATAATTATACTTTCTTACTCAATTGAATAAATTTTTTTATGAAACAATTCTCAACTTAATAAATCTTCCATAACCACAAATAAAAAAATATCTCCTAATAATAATAATTTCTTAAATAACTTATTAATTTTTTTTTGATTTGTTTAAAAAAAAATATAAATAAATACTCGCGTGTCTTTCAAACATCCACTTAAAATTACAATATTTTTCCTTCCATATCGTACAAGTTTTTTTTTTTCACGAAATGAATAATTTATTCGATGCTCTCATTTACAAGATATATATTTTCTCAATACGTATTACACGAAACATGTTGGCGATTCCAAACTTTTGATAAGTGTAATGTAACGCAGCTGACGCGAATAGAGGCGATGAATGAATACGTTATGCGCCACGATGAAAGATATTTTTTTTTTTAAAGTGTTTAAGCGTTTCTTTAACGTTTCTAGGATGATAGGATCGCTCGAAATGGTGGCGATCCTAATTATTTTGCGCGGTGTGATTCACACGGATGCGTGCGAAAATGGAAACGTTATGAATACAAAGAGAAATTAAAAAAAAAAAAAAAGAAAGAAAGAAAGAAAGAAAGAAAGAAAAAACAATTCAGAAAGTTCGAACTGTACGTACACTTTCTTTGTTTAATTTATGAACGAATTTATAACAGTGGACCTAAATTGATTCTCTCGAGATTAGGATAATGGAATTGTTATTTACAATTTTGCTGACTATTAGAGAGATTTTTGGGAATCTTTAGAAATTAAAAACACGTGTCATTATTTCATTAAGGACATAATTTTAAAGAAAAAATAATATCTATGTATAGAGGATATTGATTCTGTAAACATCTTTTTTTTTTATTGGAAAAGAATTCTTTTGGTTTTAATATTAATTTATTAAGTAAAAAATAGTAAGATAAGTGACATATAATAATTGATAAAATTTGCAAATAAATTTAAAATATTAAAAATAGTATAAAGTATATTATATCTCGATATAATCGACGAGATATTATCACCACTTTTTATTCGAAATCTATAGAATGAAATATCACTTCTTGCGTATAAAAAAAAGATAAAAGAAATCAAATATAATTCCACATTCATCCCCGTAAAAAGAAAGATTCAGATCTGGAAAAGGTTAGAAATGGACTCGTTTCGAAGAATGAAGAAAATGATCGAGGCGAATGATTTGAAATCGTTTCGTGGAAATCCAGCGATTCTATTAAAAGCGATTTGCCAATTAAGAGCGAAGGCCGTGCCTTGAAAGGCTTTACAAGTTCACACTTTTTTTCCCTCACGTGCGAAAGTTTCGAAGAAAAATCGTCGACTGAATCGTTCGTGCGAAGATGGCGGCCGCGCGGCGACTTATCGAAAAGTCGATCGATCGACCCATCGATTCGCCGGCTAACGTCGCGTATATGGCGGTCTCGAGATGCATCGAGAAGGATTTCTCTGACGATCGATCGCGGGACACAGCGATAAATTTCTTTCTCGTCTCGCGCTACGCACTTTCTCTGACAGAGAGTTTCTATATTAATATTTTTTCGATCACTTTTTAACAAAAAGTTTCTCTTTGAGTGAACGTCGATCGGCTTTCCCCGCGGGAGCTTAATCTCTTTTTATGCTTTTAGCCGGACAATAAATTGCCCGGTAATTTGGTACCATTTGCAATCGTCGATTCGCTCTCGATGAAATATCGAGAGATTCTGTGCTCTGATAATTATGTTAACTGCAATTTTATAATTGTGATTAAAATGACGTTATTAGGTATTAATTTTGATATTTTGTTTCGACAAGGTATCGAGAGATTGTATGATAATTTCGTGCTATTTTTCTGTAACTTACGATTGTGAATAAAATTGTTTGATGAAATATTTAGAAATTTTGTGCTTTGGTCTTCTCTGATAATTATTTTGGATAATTCAGGATTGAAAATAAAATAAAATAATATTGTAAATATTAAATTTATTACAATATATTTTTGTATTTTATTTATTTTACGTTGTTGAAATTTGCATATTTTATTTTATTTAACGGTTAAGAAAATGAAAAAATTTAATTTTTATTTATAAGATTTATCTTATCTTATCGATCGATGCATACGACATATAGTTTAAGTAATATTTATTATATTTATAAATAATATTAGGAAATTAATTATATTTAAAAGATTAATGTTATAAATATTCTTAAACATTTTTAATGAAATTTTTAATCCTTTAGTTGTGTCATATAAATATGCCACGAAAAATAAGTTAGTTAATTAATAATAATTATTAAGACAAAATTATAAAAATTTTTATGTATCACTTCATTCAATTTACATACAAAGAAAAAAATGTAACGAATAAATTTACTATTCTTTTTAATATGCATAATCATCTTTGTTTAAATTTTAAAAATTAATAATCAATGAAATGTTAACGAATATAATAATAATAATAATAACGTGACACAATAATAACGAAAAAAAATTCGTCCACTGTGGAATGCATTTTTAATAACATTCAAAATATTAAAATATTTTTCTTTCCTTTTAAAACAAAAAGTATTTTTAAATCAAATTTTTTTATCCCAATGATTATAACATCTCGTTAATTTAAGAAAATTGGAAAACACTGGAATCTTTCCAAGCTAAGGGATAATTAACAAACTGCATCTCACCTTTTTTCCCCCCTCAAAGACACAACAACTTGCCTGTCGAAACAAAAACGAAGAATAGAGAAGTGGATCCGTATAATTACTCGGCAATTAGCGCCACTAATTGCCACGCGAGGAAAGTTCGACTCAAAATCAACATCGTTAAAGGAACCTCTGAATCCGACAATTGGAGTCTGGCGAATTTCGATCAATCGAAATGTGTTTAATCAACTGTTAAATTGTAAAAGCTGTTCAATATCTCCTTTCAATTTCACGAATCAATTATACGTACTTATCATGAATTAAAGTTAAGATGAAAACGTGTAATTTGATTTAGATATTTTATATACTTTTACCACATTGCATTCTGTAGATTTTTAAATTTACGAATATTTAAATTTTTTATAAATATATTATCATCTATCAAGATTATTGAAATACATATATTCGTTAAATATGATAAATAATTTTATCGAATAATAAAATTTATTAATAATATGATTCAAATTATTTTTATTAATTTAAATGTATGAAGAAAATAGAAATTATTCTGCAGTTGAAGTTATTCTTCCTAATATGATACCTGATTTGATATGATATAATTATAATTATATTTCTTTTCGTCAATGAATAGAAGCTCATTCAAAATTACCGCCATCGATCGATCGTGTGATTCTAATAAACGTCCACTTCTTACCAGTCGCGCGACACTTTCCTCGATCAACCGGATTAAATCGAGAATCACGAAACATTTCGGTTTTGAAACGACATTTCGCTTTCCATCCAATTGGAAACAAGCTTATCTCGTTTTCGAACGAATAAATTTTAACAGGTTAAATATCCAGGCCAGATTGGGATTTTTTTCTACCGACCGAATTCCGGTCTCGCTTTTACACTCGCGAGTAAAAGTCAACCCGGATGAAATATTAAAGACACCATCAATTGGGTGAAACTCGAAATTTTGTTCGATTACTCAGAACTGGAGAAAATTTGAAATGAGTGAAAATAAATATACGAGAAAATTGAAATATCTCCATAAGTAAATAATATTTAAAGATACGATTTCATTTGATGTGTAAACGAGTTTATTATTTACACTGGTTTTGATATGTATATTTTTATTTTTATAATAAATATTAAATAATATAATAATTTTCTTTTGTTTAATTGAAATGTAATATGTATTGAAAATGATTACATTCTAGTTCTTAGATATTTGAATGTTATAAATATTATAATGTTATTATTTTAGAGAGAAAAGAGATTGAAAATGAAAATATTCTTTCGTGATTACTTGGTAACGGAATGCAGTTTGGAGACGAAAGTTGTACATAACTCATAGAGAATCGAAGATATTCTAAGATGTAAGGCTTATCGAAGATTTCACTAAAGAAACGATTGATTTCTCAACTTTCTTAGTCTCCTCGATTGAAAAATTATAATATAATTACGCACGAGTTTGTGATAGTTGTTAACATTTTTGTATAAAAATCGTATTCGTTTTTACAGGTATAACGAGTTCTCGTTACATTTGGTTTCGTATCATTAACGACGAAATAATGATTTAATAACGAACTAGTTACGAAACCATTGAATAATCCTCGCTTCATAAGTGAATTCTTTATTACCGACCGTATTTTCTATTATCCCAGTGCAAAATTAAATTGTTCGTAATGTATTAAAATAAATTATAACCTATATGTTCGAAGATCTATTCTATTACATTTGAACATATATAAATTTAACACAAGTCAAAACGAACACCGTTATTCAATCGACCATTTCCCAAAATTATTTTTAAAAAAAATTTTTATTTTTATCTCTATTTTATTTTTATACCTTAAAAAGTGCCATTGTGTCAAATTCTTAAGAATAAATAAATACAAACATCATTCTTATTGATATCAACTGTTATAATTATTATAACCTCAAAAATAATAACCTCAATTTTCGCCTTCACTTTCTCAAAATCAATCCTTCGAGAATTCACACGTTCAACAACTCTTTCGAGAATAACTCTTCGATTCTTCCTTACAAGCTCACATATTCGCTAATATCGAGAGGATATGGCGAGAAACTTCATCACTTTCGAAATACCAGGCTCACAATTAATCCAACCGCGGCGGCGTGAACTTCCGCGGAAAGAGAGAGGGATTCCTGATCGCGGATCGGGAATGAGCGAACCGCGGAACGAGGTGGCTGGCCTCGCTCCTCGGCTAATGAATCGGTCGTAGAACGAAAATGACCAAGGAACGAGAGCCCGTAACAGTGGCTCATTAGAGAGTGTACGTACTCCATGGCCAACGCGGCGTGACCGGCTTTCTCGTCTGTGCCGAGCATTCTTATTTCAACGTAAGAAGGAAATGCTCGGGCTTCTTCGCTCGCAGGCAAGGTCGGTCGTTTCTATCTGCGCACGCAGCCGTGTTGAAAAGAGAGAGAGGGTTATTGTACTTCCGACAGTGAAGTTAGCTGCGGCCTTACGAAGGTCTTTCGAGAAGAGGCGACACCTTCGACCTCTCGAACGCTTTCGAACGATAGAACTCGTTCTTTCGATCTTTTCTATTACGTATCTACCGATTAGAAAATTTAATATTATCTTTTTTCTTTTTTATATTGAATATTTCTTTTTAATTTTGATAATAATTTGAAATTATCTTACAATTATTAATTACAGTTTCATTTACAAAGAATATTCTCCAAATCTTTAATAAATTGTTTTTTGCTATCTATATTTACTCTGAAGAATTAAAAATTAATAATTTAAAATAAATAATTTCTAATTTCTAAATTATTTTTGAATTTTATTTTTTTTAACCATAAATTATAATTAAATTATCAAATTGTTTAAGCAATTAAAAAATGTTTTAAACAAAAAGCGATATTTCTTTCAAAATTTATCCTTTTTATGTGAAATTATAATAATTATTTCCCATTTGCTTTAACACGCTCGTTGTGTTGACATAATTTTAATTTTTCTAAATCCGTTTTATTTTCACATCTATTTATTATGTAAGATAATTTTTTAATATAATAGCTAGTAATGTTATGAATTTTTTCACTAATAATATTAGTCTACAATTATGCAAGAGAGCTTTGAGTACTTTTAAAGTTAGAATACTTAGTTTAGAGTCATAAGACTGTTACATAAAAGTATTAAAAAGAAAAAAATCTGAAATTATATATAGTTGATTAGAGAAGAAAAAATTGACGTATTTTAGGGAAAGAGAAAAGCTGTTAAAATGGTTCATTGGACCGGGATTCGAAAGCCGGATCTTTCGTTTACCGGACCACTGCTTTAACCAATTAAGCTATCCAGGTCGTGGACAAATTCTCTCCCTTTTAATATTTAAAATTGCTGCTTGTATAACTCTGCAGAATATGCACATACAAAGTGATAATATTTATATTAGCTTTTATTTTCAAATGGATATTTTAAAATTATAAAAATGATATACATATATTATTATATTGAAATTATTTATTGTTTTAAAATATGATATTTAAATGCAATATTGTCAATTAAATTAAATAACTTTTAATTAATCAAATAAATTTTAAATTGATATATTCGAATCGTTCATAATTACTTAATTTAAATTAAATTTCGATCAAAATTTAAATACTAAAATTAAGCAAAACTTATAAATTATCTAATATAAATTCAACAATATATAAATAAAATTGTCAAATTATTAATTTCAATATAATATATAATATTTCGAAATCGTATTTGAATTTGAAAAAAAAACTATTTATATTCAATATTTTTACATAAGAATAATCCATTTTTTGTTATGCAATAATTAAATTAAAATTAAACACCAATATCACATTTGGATCTAAACGATTAATCTTATCAAAATCGAAATGCGATATAATCTTTTCTAACCTAATCTTTTAAAGAAAAATATATAAAAGAAAATTCCATTGAAAAAAATTTCATTATTATTGAATAAAAAATCTGTTACATTCAAAAAAAAATTAATCTTCGAAATAATTATACCCATTGTATAACTTATCCATTAATATAAACTATATCTATTTTAGACGAGACAAGAAGAAATTAAAAGTCAGTTTTGATAAGAAGATAAGAAAATAAAAATTGAATTCCAATATTGCACACATCCAATTTAAAAAAAAAAAAATCAATATTCGAAGCAATTATTACGGTAAAGCAACATTGGAACTGAAACGCTTAAGGGAAGACACACAGTTTCCAAAGACCGAGGAACAACGGTTGCACGTGATCCCGTTGTCACATTGCGCTTACGGTATTTCTGCAACATTTCCACAGTTCTCTTTGATCTTAACCATCGAATATTTTGAACGCAATTACATACGTACAAAGCTGAAGTTTACTTAATCGGTGCACGAGTTATACGGCAATTATATCACGAAGCATATTAATACCGCGTCATTAAAGATCGATCAACATAGCATCGCATGGGTTGTTAATTACGATGCAAACCGCGTTTTAAGTTGCAAATGTGTACAATAGATCGTAAAATGTTTATTAATTATAATGTTTATTTATTTATTGTACAGTGAAATTCATCTACTGAATGTAATTTTAACGAAAATTTATATAAATACAGAATATACAGAACGTAATAGGTTAGTTTTTAGGTTAGATTTTTATGCAGGATAAAATATTTAAATAGAAACATAAATATCTGTTATTTTTGGATCGAAAAAATTTTATATAATATAAAGTTTAGTATAAAGAGAATTATAATATAGCATTAAAATATATATAATCGAATCCAGAATTCATTCATTCTTTGTAAAAGATGTAATTTAAAAAATTGTATGTACATAGAGCACGATGTATATAATATAGATATACAGATATATACAGAATATTTAAATGAAAAGCATCTAAATATTTTTGATTTTTAAAAAATTGAACGAAGAAATTTTATTAATATTAGTTGTATATATTAGATATAGAAAAAGCTATAATATGACATTAGGATAATATATCATTTATAGTTTTATATTTTATATAAAGTGTTTCAAAAATGTGGAAATAGTGGCTAACTGAAGATTTCTAAACTAATTTTAAACAATTTTGCTTTGTAAAAATTTTCATTTCAGTTTTGTTAATGTGTTATTAACAAAAAATATTATGGTCAATTACTCAATACATAGATTTGTATTTTATATTGATTTGAGTTTTTATATATATATAAAATTGTCCAATAAAACCAGTATTTATCTCCATTATTTTTGGAGATATAAAAAAAACTTTATAAACAAAAGTTGTTTATTATAGACAGAAATAACTCTTTTGGAGGTAAAAAAATTATGGATATTTCAAAATTTATTAAAAAAAAAAAAAAAACAGGAAAATATTATTTCTTGTATTTTACACATAAATTTTTTTATTTTATAATTTAACATTTTCCTATTCATTATCATCATGAAATTATATTTAAAAAAAGAAAAAAAACGAAAACAATATTGAAATTGAGAATTAATTTCGCTCTTTCCGAATGATTTTTCATTAATAAAAAAAATAACTAATCGATGCCCAGAATGTTTCGTTACAAAACATAATTATCATTGATTTTGATAAATTGACTCATCATTAGATACTTTCGTGATCATACGTACACTTCACAAGATTGTTTCACGTACAAGTTGCCTTGAATTAATTTCACGTGTTCGTTCTACGTTCTCGTTTTTCTCTTTCATTCTAATCGAGCTATCGAAATTGTTTCAATGTTACCAGAGTTGATTAATGGCCAACCGCGATAAGAATTATGGAACGAGATTGATTGGATACACACGTATCCATACTTATAAATTGATTACATACTTTACCGACTGAGTAACGTTGTTTTTGACCTAATATTACGTTAGGTCATCCCGGTAAGTAATTTCGTTTTGAAAGTATAATTTATGTGGAAAAACAACTTACTTATACATACACACGTACACCTGGATCTCTTTATACGCGATACTTTTTTGCATGATTCATAGTTCACGTTTCGTTCACAGTTACATTTTTCAATACCGAAATTACCAAACAGGTTGGATCGAATGGTTACAAATTTTTTTTTTTTAAATTAAACGTGTAGCAAAATTAACAACGATTTTTATTTAAATAGGAACATAATTATAGATACAGAATATATTATTTTTATTTATCTACTACGTTAATTTTATACCTGCATTAGATATATGTTATATAATGATGATTTTAATATGAATACGTTTTTTTTTTTATTTTTCTCAACTGACTCTTCCTTTATATTTTTATTAAATAAAATATTCGTATCGTTTCTATGTTTCAATTTGCTTTACATCGACACGAATTTTAAAATATTAAAATATTAATAATCAATATCAATATAAAATTGCTATGTAAAAAAAAAAAAAAAACAAAGGCAAAAGATTTCTAAGCGTGAAATTTTTCGAGATATGCATCTTATATTTTGTAATTTTTAAACAACGTTAAATGAAATACGAAAATATTTATCTCACGTTTAAAAATAGGACGAGTAACGAATACAAATCAGTAATTGTGCAAAGAATTTTATATTCAACAACTCATTAATGAAAAAAAAATTGTTGCTTCGAATAAGGCAGAATTATTTGCAAATCATCGCTCGACAAACATGCGCGCAAACTGTACACGAACTTTCTCTAAAGCATCGACAAATACTCGCATTTCACATTTATTCGCATAAATTTTAGATAAATTGCGCCATTTTCTCGTAATTCGATGCAATAGTTGATTAAAAATTCAATCTTTCAATCTTTTCACCGAAGATTTCATCGAAATATAATATTTTTCGCGCGAATTGAATATACAGGGTGGCTCAAAATAAAAAATAAGAAAATTTTTCAAATAGCGCATGAACGAGTCGCTGTACAATAGAATATTACATGGAAGACACAGTTTTTACATTTAAAAATTAATATCTCGCTATTTTTTCAAAAATGAAGATTTTTTTCAAAAAAATTATTATCCAAGCAAAAAAATTAATTTCAAACTCGATTTACTTGAAAATTGTATTCCATATTGTACAATTATAAAATTTTCACGATCTCATTCGTACCATTTATGAATCATTCTGTATTTAATTATCTCCGGATGATTAACTTTCGATTAAGCGCAAGTGATTTTCCCCCTCCCCGAGAATGAAATTTCTATTTCCAGTGCAAACGAAACGTTTAAACGATAAAAAAAAAAAAAAAAAGAACGAATTCACGAAAAAAAAAAGACTGAAAAAATGAAATAAAAACGGCCAGAGAAATCGAGTGAACGATAATATCACGGCCTGTCATCACGCGTGTCATTACATGATAATTTACTGCATTTTCACCGCTTATAGTGGAACGGTATCCTCGAGCATAAAATGTAGAAATTACAATGATAATTATTATACGTTTCATTGGAATCAGTGATGCGATTCTTGAGGACGTGGTGATTTTTATACGGATAATGAGAAGGGAGGAGGGGGAAAGGGGGAAAGGGAGGAAGGAAGGAAGGAAGAAGGAGGAAGGAAGAAATATATATACGTATACACGTGCTTATAGCCAAGTGTTTGGAATCTAGTGTCCCAGTTTTCCTTTCGCTTATCAAAGGCCACTCGTCCATGGCAAAGTTTCACATCGTAACGCGTCCACGGTTTTTTCACGGTCCTCGCATATTTTCCGTTCTTGATTTCGATCGAAGAAAGAATAAATATAATTTTTGTATTTTTACTTTTTTGTAATTGTATTTTCTACAAAAAAAAAAAATTAAAATAGAATACGCGTTATCACCAACGTGATAAGTTTAAAAATTTTTCATTTTAATTATATGATAATTATAGGTTGCACTCATATAGATATTAATTATAATAAATATAATAAAAATTGCGAACGCTTGTGAATAGCAGACGATATTTATTTTTTGTAAAAAAAATTAAAATATATTTTATTAATATAGTAAAGAATTTTTGTTATAATTAAATGATGATCATAACTTGTATAATTAAAATGAAAATAATGAAAATATGCTTGTATAATAAAAAAATGTTGACAAATTGAATCTCATTCGTTTTTGCAAAATTGGCAACAATTATCTTAATTCGAAACATGGCCTATATATATACAAAATTAATATTTATGAAAAATTTATTGGAATGATTTTATTAAAAGCAAAATAAAATTCTTCTCGATCTATTCCTTCGCTAACCTAACCTAACCTAATCCAGTTGAATTATGTACGTAACCGTTCGTATGATATAATTTATCATTTATTTTTGCAAAAACTACGAAACCAAGTCAATTAATTGACCTAATTTAATCTTACTTATGTAATACAACCTGTTTTACTACTCGAGCATCGTATAATTTATATATAAATCTTTTTACAATTAGAATTACCAAACCAAGTCGGATCGATCTAACCTAACTCAATTTACGCGTTTAACCACTCTTCCACTCGTGCAATTACGATGCAATTAATTTAATACGTTATAACTTTTTTAATATATAATATATAAATATATAAATAATATAAATGTCGAACCAGGTGAAATTGATCAATCTCAGATTTTTCCAACTATTTCCAAAATTTTTATTCGTACATAAAAATTGTAAAACTCGAATAATTAACGAGGCATTTTTAACTCACTTTCACGCGGATTGTAAAAAAAAAACCTTTCAAACGATTGATACGTTTGAAAAATAATAATAAATGGATAAAGCGAGCGCAACAACCTGTGTGCGTACGCAACGTATTTCTCAAATTAATCGAAAAGCGAGATAACGTTCGATAACGTTCGAAAATAAGGAAGAAGATTTTAGCACTCTTCCAAGAAAATTCCAGCCGTATAATTAGCGAGTTACGTAAAATTCAAATAGGTTTTGCAAGGAGAGCGAATGGCGAGCGCGTCTCGGCCAATTTCATTTTATTCACGTCGACGGAATTAGAAATAAGGAAAGTGTCGAGGTTAGACGAGAAAACCGCGGTGTTTGCCTAGAATACGGCGAGAAAATTTTCATAATGTAGCACGCGAGTTACGAAAACGCGCGAGGCGTTCGTCTAATCCGAGGAGTTTGGATGGGGAAAAGTTTCTCTGCTGCGGCAATTTTAATATCTTTTTTCAATTTTCCAGTTTTTTTTTTCATCCTCGACATATATATATATATTTAAATAGAAATTTAATTTAATTTCAATTTCATATACGTGTTATATTAATAATAAATAAATTTGATATAAATATTTATAAATGTACAAGAAAAAAAACATTTGAATATTGTTTCATCTGGAAATATTATTCCTTCTCCTCTTTTCGTTCTCAAATGGGAACGTGACATTCACGTGGCCTTGAATGCAAAACAAAGGAAAAGAAAAAAAGTTCATAAAAATTAGGCAAATAAAATGAAACATCGAAGGAAAATTTATTTTAACATTAACATTATTGTGCAACAAATGGCGACGTGCTGGCAACAGAAACAGGAAGAAACGCGAAAGAACGATTCTAAATGGTTAGTTTTTCGAGAAAAACGATGAAAGTGCTCCTCGTTGTCGAATAGAGGAGCAGCAGCGTTGTACGCGACACGGAATTTTCTACAAGGACGATGCGCGGTCGAGGATCGCACACGACACGCAACTACGTTTCTTGCGCTCGAGTTGATAAAAAAAAACGACACAATGAAATACGCTTTATGAAGCATTTATAAAGTCATCGAGATAATGTAAGTTGATAAAGACGATAATTTCGTTTCAAGGTTTTCGTGGAGGAGTTGCACAACTGAACAACTAAAAATGACACATTGTATATTTTAAGAAAATAAATGGATATTAATGGATATTCTCCTTAAAGTATTAATTAATTCTTTTCGTTCGAAAAAATAATATTGTACAATAAATAAAGAGAGTATAGTTTTAGAAAGTGGAGAACAAGATCGACGCCACTTAAAAAAAAAAAAAAAAAAAAGAATTATTTAGAAAGAAATCATTCGTGATTATCGATTAAAGATTACTTTCAAAGAATCTTTGTTTAACTACTTGGCATCGTTTTTATATCTCTTTATATCTATTAGATTATGGGAACAAGAGGATTCCTGAGAATTTTTTAAATATAGTTCTGATTTCACGCGTTGAATTATAACTTCGTTTTTTTCCCTCTTTATTATCTTGTCGATCGTGAATACGATAAAATTATACGTTGGAACAGAATTGGAATTGGATTTTTGAAGAGAAAGACTAGCTATTTTCGAGGATTTCAAATTTTTATTCGTTCATTTAAAATCAATTTTTTTCCATCTTCATCTAATTATACCATAGAATCTATATAATTATTCGTCTTATAAAACAATATTTTTTTTTCTTTGGTATTTATTGCGTATTTTTACACGTTTTCAAATTCGAATTAAGTAATAAATATCGTATCAAATATTATTTTTTGAAGAAAATTAAAATAAAATTATAAAGATTCTGACCACCGCCTATAATTAAGTAAATCAAAATAATCATGATTTCTGTTTATATTCATTCTAATGCACTCGGATATATCACGTATGTTGAACTCTAGCTCCATCGCTGGACAAGATGGTGAACGATTTGAACGAGGTGAGTGAAAAATTTCGGATTCGTCGAGGAGGAAGGGGAGAGAGAAGGAGAGATATCAGGCAAAAATAGATCTTTTCGTTCTCTCTCTCTCTCTCTCACTCACTCACCCCGTTAACTCCTCCACTTTCGCGGCTGTTTTCCTCTTTCCTCGGTAGGAGCCACGGTTTCGTTCAATTTCTGAGAGTCACCGTTGGATCACGATCGAGAAAGCCGAGAAAGAGAGAAATCTCCTCCGTCGATTAAACGCATTTGTCAGCTGGTGTGCTGTATTTTTTTTTTCTTTTTTTTTAATTACATTCTATTGACCTCCTCTCGAGGAAGAAGAAAGAGAAGGAGGAAAGGAACGTGAGAACTGTGCGTAAGTCGCTCGAAAATTTTCAATATCCGCTTGAGAAACTTTCATGAATTATCATATACGTAATTGGTAAGATTAATCCTTTTTTCGAAATCCTTTTTTTTAAGTTGAAAACTTTTTTATGATGCATCTGGATAAACAAACTCGAGTCAGAATAGACTTTTGTCCCGACTTGCGAAAGTTTGAATAGAAAATTGAATGAAATTATGATCTTGGGGAGTTTTCTTGGATCTGTAACATTATTACTTCCTGTATATGCAAAGTACGCGAATATATCAACAGATGTAAGAGATAAGGGGTTTATATACTTGATCGAATTACGCTCGTGAGGAGATAATTTCGAAAAGTATGTTTCGAAAGTATTGATCTCGGGGAGAAACTTGGAAATCCATTGGTTATCAGTCGTGGAACACGTTGTTATACATCGTTCGAAAACGGTCATGGACGGCTCGATTGTTCTAGACTCTTTTGCAATTGCGAAACAATCGTTTCACGTTTGACATTATTCCAAATATTATGATTTCGTAATCAAGCGAAGAGAAGGATTCGGCTGTGAAAGATACTTTTCTTCGGTATGCAAACGAAGAAAGTGACAATTTGTCTTTTTACAATGGATTTATTAATTATCACAACTTTTTCGTTTGCGATTACACGCATTTATCACCATCGAATCTTAGAACTGGAATTTCGTTATTTATTTTCCTTATGTAATAACTTCTTGACGATGATTATTATAGAAAGATTTGAATGAAATATTAAATATAAAATAAAAATTCTCGTTGCAAGTAATTGCATATGTAACGAAAGCCTCGATAAATAATCCAAAATTTTTCTATAACAATAAAAAAAAAATCAAAGACGAAGCGAATTCAAATTACCCGCCAAAAGCGCGACGATAAACATGAAATATATAAAAATCGAATTACTGTAACGGATGTTTGAAACTGACATTTCGAACAGCTGAAAGGATAACTTGGACAATGTATATAAATTACATACAAAATATTGGTGGTGTAACAAGATCCTTAATTAAATACGGAATATCGTAGCTAAAAGTTGGTTTTACGACCTTGCTGTAAACATTCAGGAAGATATAACGCAACACGTTTCTGTTGATTCAATGGAACGAGAACTGGTTGTCCAGATGTTGTAGAGAGCGTGCAACAATGATTGGTCGAATTGACACGGCCACGTCGAGAAACCAGTGTTGCTACGATTAAGGCGATAGATAAAATTCCTTGCTTCGAAATATAAATCGAGTTCCGTCACAGGAATGCAACATTGTACGCGAGGTACACTTCTCTCTAGCGATGCGTCGATAGAGAGAAAGAGAGAGAGAGATTGTATCAGTTCAGCGTTTCTCAACCTCTACTAAAAATCCCCTTTTTGTTCTTATAATTACATTTACATAAAACGTAATAATTACATTATAAAAGTGAATTTTTAATAAAATAAGTATGAAATTTTAAAAATTGAATATAAAATATTTAATACTTGTGTAAAATCGAATATTCTTTCTGTATTGTAATTAATATAATTTATTGTATAATATTCAAATAAATAGACGAAGAATTATTTTGCCAAACTTATATGTGCAAAATATATGTACTGTTATTGATTAAAATCAATTTCATTGAACTTTCTATAGAAACAATTACGAATAAAAATAATTATACCGATTCCCAGAGATTATTTTTCAACTTCCTTAAAGTTATTTCATAAATTGAGAAATTTTATTATATGTTTTTCATATACACAAATTTTAATTAAAATTAAAAATTTCAGGTTTAAATCAGATAATTAAATTTTCTTGTAATATATTTGATACGTAATTATAAAATTCTCTAATAATAATGAATAAATATATATATATATATACATATGAAATACGAATAAAAATAATCAACGATCCCTAAGAAGCCAATTTACGATTGTCTTAAGTCTGATTAATTAAAAAACACTATATACATTACATTCCTGTATATAAACAAACTTTCATTAAAATCATAAATTTCGAATTGGATAAATTTCCTTATTGCGTACTAACTAAATATTAAAAATTTTAATTTTAATTGTAGAAAATTTAATTCTAAAATTTCCTAATCCAACAAATACGCGAACGAAAACGGGTAAAGAATCTTCCGTGTGGTCTCACGGCTCACAAGTTGGGAATCCACGCAATAAATAAAGGCGAGCTAGTCGATGAAAATTCTTTGTAACAGAGTATCGTGGATCGAGCGAAGGAAGTCGTTTGCCAAAGTGCGAAGGGTTCCAGTCATGCGATACTAGATGTCGTTGCCAAGGAACTGACTCGTGACCTCCGAAACGCGTTCCACTCAATGTGAATCCTTCCCAATTTTTCTCAATTCCTTTGATCGACTTTCGTGACTTTCACCATGCTGGAACTTTCGCGCCAATTGACTCCGCATCGTATCTCGCGTAACGAAGATCCAAGGACACGACCTCGAGCGTCGAGCATCCATTCTCGAAGGAGAGGTATAATGACCTGGTAAAGTTTCGATGCCGTGCCGACACACATTCGAACGAAGAATAAAAAAGGTAAGGTATATACAGCATTTGAAGCAAATTTTTGTATATTTTCGTTACATTTTGATTTTTGCTAAAAAGGAAAATTATAATCATTTTCTACAAAAATGAATCTAACCTAATCTAATCTCGATATATAAATAATTTTAATTTGTATATTTTGCATGTTCCTAAAATATCACTTTTAGGATATCTTGATTCAAAGAAATATGCATTGAATAAGGAAATAATTGTAGATATAATTATTTGAATTTTGAATTAAATTCTGGATTATTCGTCTAGAAATTATAAAGGGCAATTCTTATATCTTTTCGTTATCAGACTATCTTTATTATCATTTAATCCAGTGATTGCAATATTGATAATATTATCACGATGATATAAAATGTATACACTTAGTGATAAAAGTGAAAATATAGATTAATATAGAATTTTTTTTTCATATTTTTTATTATATTCTTTTTATTTTTAGTTTTTACGTAACATTAAAAAAAAATTATTATCTCTTGTTGATTTATCTCTATTTATGTTATTTTTAATTCTAATCTATTCATCTCGGGGGATAAAATGCATAAATAAATGTAAAAACAAGTCAAATTGACTAGTTTTAAATTTTTGTGTTTGTTATTATTACAAAATTGGCAAGTGTTCCTGCCAAAATTAATATTAGTTTTTATTCATATATGTATAAGATACATATTACGTTTATATTAATAATTCTAGTATTAAAATTCATTTAAAATATTATCTTTCGTTTATTACGATTTAAACTAAAACTTAAAGCCACAAAAGAGGCATAATAATGGTTACAAATATCTCATTTGCATATATGACTATATAAACCCTATTTAAATACCAATAAAAAAAAAAAGAAACGCTTTTTACAACTTCGTTAATAGAAAGTGATGGACAACGTCGATAATGTGTACATTGTAACTCGACGCTCCGGGAGCCAGAGTTCAAAAGACTTTGACCTACGGTACAAATTGCAAGGACCCTCCAGAGGCGGTGGATTTATTTTTAAACGGAACGCTCGCAATACATCGACCGTAGGAATCGCCGTCGTCACTCTGCAGGCCGTACTCAATTTCCTGTTGACCTATTTATATCGTATCTAACCGGCGAGAAACGACGACTCTCAAGGTTCTCGAGTTCGATAGCTTCCGACGACACTAGAGGTGTGCGAGAATCCGAAAATCTCGGGTACCCGATACTCGGTTCGGTTCGGTTCGGGTCAGATCGGGTCGGCTCGGGTTCTCGAAAGTATCACGTGACACGTGAATATCAAGATTCTCGAGATCTCGAGAATTCGAATCGTGTTTCGAGACGATCTTTGTCGAACACTCACTCGGTTGTTTGTAAACACTTCCAATTCACGATTGTATTTAATAATACTGATCCCGAAATACGAACAAAATTAGTATTTCTTTTGAATAGACAAATCATAAGTATGTATTTTCATTTTTGATATTATGAAAAAATAAAATATCTTTATAAAAATGCAAATAAATATATCTATTGTGTAAAATTAAAATTGAATCATTGAATCGTGATGTAATAATATAGCTATTTTGGCGATTTACAATTTGAATAGTATAAAACACGATAAAATTAATAATTATAAAATTATTGATTTTTGCTTTGCTTTCAAAATAAAATTCCATCGTTAAAAAGTTAAACTTCTTCTATTGAACGATGCACTCGACGAATGTGTACCATGCAAATAATTTCACCCTTGTATTTCTTAATTCCAGTAATTATAAATTTCCTAGTAATATATTTTTTTGTCAACTCTACTCTCACCACTTTCTAATTTCTTAAGTATTTTCGATTTCATTTATAAACCGTATCCAATGTCAATTCCAAATTGCCGTGCCAAAGAAAACGTCTATATTGTTGCAAGTAGAAATATATGCAAATAAAGTTCGGATAATAGAATACGAATGATATTTTCGAATTCTCTCGATATATTTAAACGAGAAAGTGATCATCGACGAGCTGCCATTCACGAACTCTGGCAAATTGCAGGTTTTGTTACCCGCACCGGAAGTGGACCGACTTTTCATCGAGTGCTGCAGAATAGCAAGTATATACGGTCGAAAACGCTTGCAGGGTATTTCTTGATCACGTGGAAGAGAAAAGCGTGTGAGTATGTGTGCGAAAGAGAGAGAGAAACGACGGTGCTAGATGCACGGATAAGAAAAGCACCGGTTAATAGTGGTGGAAGATAGAGGCTGAAGAACGTGCAATAAAGGAAGTGGTTGCGGACGAAGAGGAAATTGTGACTTATAGCATCCTTCCTGAACAGTGGATCTAAGTACGTGCGAACTGAAACCTACTTCTTCCTTATCGCGTATATGTATATTAGTGTGAAACGAACAAATTGAAATTTTCTTCACAATGTAAAAGAAAAATTTATCTGATCTCCGCAATTTAGACGATATTTGGGAAATTAAAACAATTATAATTTTTTTGTTTTCTTTCAAGTACTCCTTCTAAACTTATTTTTTAATTTTTATTCGACATTATAAATTGATATGTTAAAAATTGTAAAATTGGGTGTTTATAATACAAATTTGTAAATTAAAAATTCTCGTAAAATGATAATATAAAATGTAAATATATTTATTTAGTGAAAATTGATTTTATAAATTTGACAATTTAGTAATTTTTTAACAAATAATGGTATTAAAAAATTTATTGATCAAATTCAGATTTTAATAGTTTTATATAAAATATTAATATGAAACGTAATTTTTATTTGCTTTTTCATGCTTTGTCAACTTGTACCATCTGTATTAAAGCATATTTATCGATATATATCTATTTTTATCTCTTTTAAATCAAAAAAGAAATTTAAAAAAATTTTTACACACTAATTATTTAGATCAAATTACATTTCGTGTTATTTAATAATATTATTCGTATGATCGTAAGAATTTCATAGCATGAAAATGTTCATTAAAAATAATGTAAGAAAATATATTCCGTAATTATATTTTTGAATCAGAAATCTTATTACGCTCACGAATTTTACGATTTAAATAAGATATCGCTTTATAGAGTAATCTTTAAATTTACAAATATAACAAACTTAACGCCAAGATTTTCCACGAATTTTCCACATTAACTGTTACACAACAATTCTTAAACATAAAGAACAACTTCCAAGATTTGAATATCGAGCAAACTGCAAAAAAAAACTTCTGCGTCATTCCCCTGGCTGACGTTAAAAGGACTCTAAACGATCTAAACGTTCAAACAGCGCGTAAAAAATTCCATAACACGAATAAATAATAATCTGTCACGAAGCAGCTTAACGTTTACACACACAGAATACCGAAAGGATGCTCTAGGTGCATAAAAAGTCGATGGGACGTAACCAACCTTGACCAATCGAGATAGAGACCGATTTTTCATGAAATCGCGGATAACGAATTCCTTTGGAAGAAGAAAGATCGTGATTCATGCAAATGTGGCTATACGTATCGTTATGTCACATCGTTATGAACATTTTGTTCGTGCGAATGTAAATTGAACATTTTGTATTGGGCTTTGCTGGTAAGGTGGCACTTGGAAAAATATATGTAGTCTAACGAGATAAGCCAACTCACACAACGTCCAGCCGAGTCACACGTATTCTTATAATTGGCTGAACTATTAACTACCACCAATATACGTAAATGTGTGTTACATTTGGAAGACCGGCCATATCTTCAAAGTGCCAACTTACCAGCAAGATATAGAACATATTTCAATCTTTGTGAAAAATGTGTGAATAAGTTGTTGATGTGATTTAAAAATATCAATAGTTGTTTGATTTATGAAATTTGTAAATGTTTACAAATAAGATATTAATATATTTGTCGATTTTAATCGTCAAAATAAACAGAAAAATATTGGTTGAGGCCTTATTGAGGTTACAGGTATTTTAAGTTGGTATTAGATAAAATAGGAGGATGGGGATAGAGTGAGACAGCTTTATCTCCGTCATACCATCCTCTTATTCTCTTTCCGTCTTTCTTCATCTAATGCAAATTTCAATTTATAATAAATAAAATATATCATAATGGACATTTTCGTGTATCAATTTTTTTTTAGCTTTTTAAAATCAATTTTTCAAAGATATCCCATGAATATATTAATAATATAATATATATCCATAATATAAATAATAACATTTAAAAAAATTGTTTATAACTTTGAAAATTTTATTAAAATCCATGTTTACTAAATCTTTTTTCAACATTTATCGACTATTATTAAAAATTCACAAACTCTTTTTCTCTCTCCAATCAATTTCTTATTGTTATTCTATCTTATCTAATAGTGCACAGCCATCATTATTATATAGATATCTTACGTAATGTAATATTCATTTTATTTATACAAAAGAATATTTCTCCATTGTAGCAAACGATTTATCAATTATTATTATCAATTATTATCACGTTCTACGAAATTAATTAGAAGTTAATTGCATTAACTTGGAAATCCTCGTCTCTATTTCTTTAATTCTAAATCAAATTAAATTCAATGATCTTAACTGATTGATCGATAAATAAAAATATATGGAAAAAATACGACACGGCACTTAGTTAAATTGGCTTCGGCATTGATTATTGGTTGTACCATATACGGAGAAGCTTTCTATATGGTTAAATGCCATTTTCTCCGACTGGGAACCGTTATCTCAATGACAATTTATCCTCCCGTTTACGATGGTATTATTATTAATTTACCGTGCAGCAGATTCTCAAGTATTTTCTATGTAGGAAAAAAAAAAAAACGAAAAGGAACTCGAGTAACAATCAAATTTTAAATAAAAATTTTAAATAAAATGATAAAACCCATGATTAGTGAATAATTATTTTATTATATTATTACGATATTTATCTTAGTAAAAATTAGGATTCGTAGGCAAAAGTTGAAAAATAATTATAAAATATCGGCTTGAATTTTACATTACAAAAATATGAAATTTGACTTTTTAGAGGACAGATCAATATAGAGGACGGTTCAATCATTTTATTTAAAAATTAAATTCCATTTTAAATAGAAAACTAAAAATATAATTCTAAAAGTCAACACTTCGCGGCGAGAATTTAAATGAAAATTGAAATCACTAGGGGTCACTAGCGCTGCAAGTTTACTTTCGTCGAAGAAAAGGTGAAGCGTGATAATCGATTTGTACACGAAACCGAGATAAATAAAATTCACCTTGAAAATTACGGAGAAAAAATTTTTAATGGAGGGGGGGGATAAAAAAAAAGTCGATTCCTAGCAACTGATGCTCGAATAAAAATCAAAATTACTAGAGTTGTTAGCTGATTTCGACGAAAAGAAGGTCAATCGATTAGAAAATCGAAGATTTGTATAAAAAGGAAACCAATATAAATTGAAATTCACTTATCAATCATAGAAATTACCGAGAGGAAATTAATTGCACACGTATTAACAACGAATAATCACACGATTAAGAATGGTATTAATACGAGTAAGCCTTAGAATTATTGAATGCATTCATCGATATTTAATCATCGTCGAAGTGAATCAACTGGATAACATTATTTCCAATTAATAAATGTTTACACTCGATGCATAATATATATATATATATATGTAAAAAAAAAAAAAATAATAATAGAGAAAAAAAATGAAAAGTTATATTTAGTATTCTAATTGCAAATTCCTCCGCCGAATCGAGAAGTTTCTAACAAATACAACGTGTAACGTTCGTGATAGTAATTTCATTACGAAACATAGCCGCGAATCAAAAGTGTTTCGAACGATTAATTTAAAATAAACTTTGGGATTATATTGCTTTTCTCGATTTCATTAAGAATAATCGAATTTTATAAAAATATTAAATATTTACAATTTGATATAAAACTTATCTAATCTATCGTGTGCATTATATTTGTTATCTTTTGAGTATTAGATATTTCATTACTATAAAAAAGAATATTTAATTAAATTCTGAATATATCTTTCTTTCTTCGGTTTCTTTAAAGGATTTTTAATGAATAGAATTTTTCAATGTATAAATAATAATTTTTCAATTAATATCCACATTAATATTGAACAATAGTATTGTTAAGAAACAAGTAAAAATCAAATAAGATAAAATTTAATGAGGTTAAATTAATGATTTTGTCACAGTATTCAAAATTTATTATGTATATTATGTAAATATTGTTTAAATATGGAAGAAGATAATAACAGTAAAAAAGATATAAACAGAGTTTTTTTATTTTTGATGCTAAATAGCAGTAAAATATAATATTTTCTCAAAAAGAATGATTAAAACGCTTATTATCTTCAATAAAAAATAAAAAAAGCAGTAACTGCATTATAAAATATTCTTAAAAAAGATTTAGAAAGATAGATAAGAAGATCACATAATGATGATATTTGTTTCACACTGGCAAAAATTAAAACATGTGAAAGAATCTTAACCTGATATTTTATCGAGAAAATATAGTGTACCAAACACAAATGTATTCGTTTAAAAAATCTTCAAGTATTAAAATTTTATTAAGAACAAATCAAATATGATGTAAATGGTTACTACTATTTTTCATAATTAAATAATATGGAACGTAATAAAAATGAAAGATCCATAAAAAAGAATTATATAATGTAATAATACCAATTTAAAATCTGTACCATTTTCGTAACAAATAATGCTCTAGATATTAACCCTTTGCGGTTCTACGTTCAGCATGACTGAACATATTATTCTATTATAGTAAGTCCAATCTGCCTGGACAACGGTTTTATTTCGGTGAATTTTATGTTTAAACCATATAGATTATACGTTCCGTTATTCGCGATACAACAGAGGATGATTTATCATGAAAAACCAAGTCATTTTTCATGAAAAAAAGGAAAAAAAATTCTTTTCATTTGAAACTTTATTTCCAAGCAAAACAAACGAAAGTAAAATTGATTAATTCTCAATTAAATACGAATACAAATACTACATATAAAAGGTAATTCTACTAAGTAAACCAAGTAAAAGATATGGAAGAATTTTCTCACTTAATCGACAAATATTATTCGTACCCAATCAAGAATTAACCAATCTTCGATTTTTCTTTTCTTATGAGAAATCACTTTCTACCCAATCATATCAAAACCCTCTGTATATTCGCATTATCACATTATCACAACTGTAATATAAACGTCATCGTTCATTTATACCGAATAATTGAAAACCTCGAAGAACTAATAAGAACTAAAAACGAAAAAAAAATGGAATCCTACCTTGAAGACCTCCGAGAAGAAGCCAGCGCCGATCTTCTCCATATAAAAATCGTCCAATCGGTTCAACGAGGCGACCGCGTGCCTCAACGCCTGACAGGAAGCGCCCGTCCTCCTCTTCGTGCTCGTATCCTGATGCGCATCACCGGGGCACACGTTCAGGTTGCAAATATTGCTCTCCATTTCGGTGGGCCGCCACGGGTCACGGCACTTCTCCCTGTAATTCCTCGGCGAGGACAGCTGCAGCTCCGTAGGAAGATCCTGGGGCAGACAGGAAACGCAGCTCTGCTGCAACGCGTCACCGTTAGACTTCATCCAATCCTTGGCAGGTGTCGAGGTGGCAAAATCTCCCCTGCAGTTTCTTTGCTCGCAGGTGGCGGAAGTTGCCGAGACGACCATGTCCACGATGTCCACGTTCTCACTCGCGTGGTACTTGGACTTCTGGCAGGGCTCGTCGGTCGACTGGATCACAGAAATGGCGGTGTAGTCCATCGACGAGTTGGCAGCCTCGTCGTTGGAATCGGAGGGCCGATGGCCCGCATCGGAAGACCTGCTGCCAGACTTGGCCCCTCCTGCAACTTGGCCGACCTGCCTCTGAGAAACAGACTTTCCAGGCAAATGCTGCTCCTTACCGGTGAGAAACTCGCGGTTCAGACCACCGTGTTTCTTCACCAGCTTCGAGGAATCCCTCGGGCTACCCACACTGCTGTCCACGTTCAGATTGCCCAGGCTGGTGGAACACAGTACCCTTTGCGACTTCGAGGCCGGCGCGCAGTTGTTGGATTTCGCCAAGTTGACGCAATTCGAGTTCGACGAGCACTTGTGGCTGGCCAGGCTCTTCAGCCTCCCGTGGCCTGCCTCCTTCGAGTATTTGGAGCAGTTCTTGGCGACCGAGCAGCCGGTCGCCTCGGCTCTGCTCACCTCGGATTGGGAAGAAAAGTTGGACTTGTCGTCCACGGCGAGGTGGCACTCGGACGACGCGCACATCTCCCTGCATCTCCTCACTTTCGGTTTATCCTCGGTCGAGGATGGCTCGTTGGCGGCCTCCTTGGGCCACCAGCATTTCGACCTGTCCTCGGGACACTCGTTCGAGGAACACGATCCTTCCTTCGCCCTCTTCGGCTTCGACTTGTCGTCCGTGATGCACGGTGGCTCCGACATCGCGGACGCGTTGCAACTCTCCTTGGATCTCCACAGCTTCTGTTTATCCTCGATCCCCGTGGAAGGCGCCTCCGAGACCACCGCGGGCACGTTTTCCTTGGGCCTCCAAGGCTTCGACTTCTCGTCGCTGAGGATGGGTGGGGCCTCGTCCACCGAGAAACAAGGCAGGCAAGTGGTGGCCGTCGGCCTGGCGCACGATTTCGACGTTCCATCGTTCGCCGTAGGTGGCCCTGGTGTGTTCGAGGGTGGCACCTTGCCGAACATTTTCGCCGTTATTGCGGGAAGATTGAGCAGCTTGAATCGGGACGGAAGGTCGCCGCCTCTGCGCGCCGCATTACACGGATTGGTATCAGTCTTGTGGCTGGCCTCTCAGTGTCGCGCGCCCGAATACTGTTGCATTCAAAGGAGCGTGGCCACTCGACGAGGAAGACACTCGAGGCGACGAGCTGCGTCCTCGGGGCGGTGGCCCGGCATCTCAGGGATGATCAGGTTCAGGGAGTTCGATCACAAGCGCGCGAGTGTGCGAGGGATCACATTTAAGAATTTTAATTTGTTCGGCTATTGTTCGTATACGCGGAGTCTCTGTTTCTGGCAGTGGGTGGGTCACGCGTCGAACGTGTCGCTAGGACATGGCCCTAGCACGGGACGCAGTGCGACAAGGCGTCGATGAACTCGGGGAGCACGTGGAACATCCGCAGCGACGGAAGTTGGCACATCTCTCTTCTCCTCTTCGAGCGTTCTCGAAATACGGAAGGAGACTTCAGCTTTTCTGGAAAAGATACGCGCATGTTACAAAAATGATGGAACTTTTGGAAATTTTTCGCTTTTAATTGCTGTTGCGAGATCCGTTGCGCATGACACGAACTTGATTATCTGAATTTTCCTTTCTTATTATCGTCGAAATGCTATCATTCCACTTTTTATGATATTATTAAAAATGTGAAATCTATCTTTCATACAAAATAAATAAAAAATTAGAAAATTATTTATTTATTTGTAACTTTCAAAATTGTTTCTAAATTTTTAATATTTAATATCATGTATTTTAGAGAAAACGAATTGTAAAATCTTTTCATATTAACGTTAAAATCATAATTTCTCGTATAAACAGCTTGATCGCGTAAATTTTGTGTATTATTTGTTCTGACAAATTTATATAAATGGAATTTTAATACATGTATTCTAAGATGTTTCACAAATTTGCTCTTAATAACATACAAATGTGTTTTTTCTAAGTAAAATATCCTTTAAGAAAAAAATTTTAGAAAAAAAGTGTTTTTATAAATATTGTTTGTGTAAAAGAAATATTAAGCAATTATTTTGTCCAAAAATTATTGATATGTAACTTAAACCTGTTATATAAAAGACAAGAGACCTGTAAAGTGATACTTTACTTTCATATGCTAAGTTTTATAAATTTCTATTCCGCCATATTTATATAAAAATCTATATACGACATTCTTAATCTCAAAATTTCGCCGTAGCGTTAAATTTTCTTGATTCAAATACAGATAAATAAAATCAAAATACGATGAAACGATAGCCAAGTATTAAATCGTTCACTGAGTTTTATAGGTCGCTTATAAGTAATGATACACTACGCTGAATTTATATTATAATATTTCTCAAAAGTTAGTCAGTTATAACAAAACAATAAATTTTGTAATATATCAATGTTCGATGATGTGCTGTTAAAATTATCATTTATTTAAGATAACAAAAAGTAGCAAAAAAAATCATATGAAAATAAGTAAAATCCAATTCCTGTTAAAATAGGAATAAATCAATCAATTGATGCATAGATGTTATTTAAATTAAAAGAAAATTAAAACGAAATTATTTTAATAAATACTATAAAATAAAAAATCCGCAAATTATAATGAATCTGATATTTATTGATTAAACGCTCAAAGTTTTAATTACAAAAAATTTAAATCACAATAAAAGGAAATAATGAAGAGCGATTTATTGAATTAACCTTTCTGATATTGCAACGATGCATCATATAGAATTAAAATCAAAAAGAATTCTTCGCATTAGATAGAGTAGGCGAGCATATAAATAGGAAAATTATTTCTAAATAATTCTTTTAACTGATTCAATTAATTCATGAAAAGTTTCATTTCTATTCTTTTATATAATACAGGATTAAAATATATCATATATATCCATCAAATTACGATTATTCTTACATCTTTTATAGAGATATAAATTAAAGACTTTCTCTATTTATATATTCTCAGTGTATATACTTCCGTATAGAGTTAATGTAGCATGATGGTTTCATGAATATTTAGTAAAATTGTTGAAATCTCTTTTTATTGAAATATCTTTTTAGCAATATACAAAAAGGTTTGTTAAAAGAATAGACAAGAGAAATAGTGAAAATTTTGGCGGTATGCATGCGGCGTTCCATTCTAATGTATATGCCAAGTTCTCAAGACCTGGGAATGCGGACAGATTTGTTAAATAACGCGGATATATGTATGCAGGTTGGCCGAGTATACGCAGTGATACATTAGACAGCGCGCACGGCAATTTGATTTACAAAGCAGCGCTACTTCTTATTCCACCAGTTGCGGCAGATGACTGTTTTCACACGCGAGAATCGCAATTTATGATAAAAGTACCAAGCGCAATTACGAGAGACTTATTATGTTTAATTGGTAGAATGTTGTCGCGGACTGATGCGTTTTTAGACAGCGGAAAGTCTTTTCTGCTGTCAAGATCAAATATTTTGTTCCAATTTTGAAAAATTTTATCATTTAAATTTTAAAAAAATCTCTGTTGTAAACTTCCGTTGAAATAATATTTAAATAAGGAATAAAAAAGACTCGACACTCTATTTAAATAAAAGATTCTCTTGCATTTTCGTTACATCTTTAGCACTTGATATACAGAAATATAAATTATTTGCAAAAAAATAAAAAATTCGATGCATCGTGTTTTGAAAGCATAGGAAAATAATAATGGAAATAATATACCTGCAAAACTGAGATTGATGTATCCAGTGATTTCCTTTTTATGCTCTATGAAGATATTACGTTCTTCGTGTCAAAAATTCTGGGACAAGTCCTTGGAGAATACACGAGAACACATAAACGAAAACCGGGAAAAGCGCGCTCAGTGTTGCTGTCAGTGACAACACACTCGAGATAATACATTCGATCGCGAAAGTGGCGTGAAACTCACTGGGTCTGTTGGCAACGTGACGTTAAGTTGATTTTAGAAGACCTTGAACCACGTGAGGGAATTCGAGCTCGCAGAAGAACAAGACGTCAAATACTGTCGGCAAACACGGACGAGACGGGAGGCATGACCGAACGGCATCCGCACGCTGTCACTTTTGTTTACTGTCCGAAGGCGAACGTCGGTTCGAGGGAATCGTGCGACCCCGACACGACTCGACGTTGATCGATGATGTTCGATTGCATATCGTGCGATCTCGATCTGCGATTCTTCCTGTTACTAGCACGATTTTTTTAATCTACCACTCTGAACGATCGGTGGGTCGAGTAAACAGTGGGACACCACGCACATCCGATTTGAATTTTTTCGATAGACCGTCCACCCTGAAGTCACAATTATACACCACCATACGCACTATGCACGAGCGAACACCACACCTCTTGTTACGTGGATTGCTGTACACTGGATTTTCGTGAACGATAATGTTGTGCAAATTTTTCTTCGCGAGATTCTGAAAGAGACCGATTCACCGACAACGCCAGACGGCGGCCATTACAGAAATGAACTGCTCCGCCGCACGCCGTCTATCGGCGATAGCCGACGTTACCCCCACTACCTTTCTACTAATGAATCGAATGTAAAGACGGCACGCGTCTTTCGAATGTGCGCATTCTAAACGCGGAATTTTTTATTCTCATCGTTCTATACTTAAATTCGAACAAAACACGCAAGGTGTGGAATGAATATTAAGCAAAAAAGATTCATCGTATAGAATCAAAGACATGAATCTTTCTATTCTTTAACTAAACAATAGAAAGACTTTTATTTTAAGTTCTTTGAAAAAAAAAGTATTTTCTATTATCTTTTTAAAAAAAGAATTCTTAGAAACATTTCTTACTTATCGCCTGAATATAACATTTTATTTAATTTCACACAAGAATAATATTTTTTATTATGAGAGAACGATATTACCATGAAAATAAGAATAGAGAAATTGTATCACTTGTTCAATGAAAATTCTATGAAACAACGATTTCACTGCACGAAATAATTTATGAGAATTTCCATTCCAACTTTACCGCCACGATCTCTTCTCTATGATGCCGAACAACTAGTTTTTGCGAAGCAGAATGAAAGTGTGAGAATTCTCATATGCATACAAATACACCTTTCACTGTCTTTCAACAATTTTCGGTTTCTCACATAACTACTTAAATTTCTCATTTTATTGTCAACGACGCAGCACAAATAACTTGACACATAATTTCATGGATTTTATCTGATCAAATTATTATCAATTGTCATTCTAATTTTTGAATTTTTTTCCTGTTTATTTTTCTTAAAATCAAATAATGAATTTTGTGAATTTATTTATGATTTCTTAATAAATTAGCAATATTAAAAAATAATTGTATACATATAAATTAAAATTAACGTCAGAATTTTCAAAAAACGAATCAAATACAAATGAATGTTTGCATGCAGTGCATGCAAATATTCAATATGTATTGTATATTCTTATGTTTACCGGCCTGATTCTTTCCTAACCTATTTTAACCTAACCTTTTAGTTACTAGTTACACGTGACGTATTGAAATATATTTTGGTGTTTTAATTTATTGTTATTATATATGAATATTGAAAATTAATATAAAAAATTTAAGAAAATGGCGAAATTTTGTTTAAGTAAGTTAAATTATTATTAATCCAATTAATACAATTTATAACGTACATTGAAAGTTTTGTTTATCCTAAATTTTTTTAAAAAATATTTTTTTTAAAAAATATAACTTTTCTATAATTATTCTTATAGTTTTATTTATTATATTTATTTTATTTGTTGTTTATGTTATTTATTATAGAGAAACCGAGCAAACGAATGCCAGCTCGAAAAAGGTATAAAATTGAGAAAAAAGTTCGAGAACACAATAGGAAGTTAAGAAAAGAAGCAAAGAAACGTCCTAAAAGTAAATATTATAAGTGTATATTTGAATTATTATGATTATAGATGTTAATGATTTTGTGTTGTTTTATAGACAAACCAAAAATAATTGAAGTTCCAAATCAATGTCCTTTTAAAGAAGATATTCTTAAAGAAGTAGAAGCTATGAGAAAACAACACGAAGAAGAGAAACAAAAGCAACGTGAAGCTGCACGTCAAAAAAAGCAAGAAGAACTTGCTAAAACAGGTCTGCAAGGATTAGTTTCAGCTGCAGAGAATAAACAACAGCAACATCAACAGATGGAAATAGATACACCACATGAAAAAATAAAAGATGCTTTAACTAAAGAGGAAAATTCATTAAAAGCATATTACAAAGAATTCAAAAAAGTTTTAGATGCAGCTGACGTTATTCTTGAAGTTGTTGATGCTAGAGATCCTTTAGGAACTAGATGTAAACAGGTATATTAAATATATTATAAATATAAGATATATTATAAATATAAGGTAACTTATATAAATTGTAGGTTGAAGAAGCTGTACAATCTGCAAAAGGAAATAAAAGATTGGTAATAGTTTTAAATAAAGCAGATTTAGTACCCAGAGAAAATTTAGATCAATGGTTAAAGTACTTGCGTAGTAGTTTACCAGCCGTAGCATTTAAAGCTTCCACTCAAGATCAAGCTAAGAGATTGGGTAGAAGAAAATTAGGAAAAAAAACTGAAAAGATGATACAAAGTGGAACCTGTTTTGGTGCTGAATTATTGTTGTCGCTGTTAGCAAATTATTGTAGAAATGTTGGTAATGTTAAAACTAGCATTAGAGTTGGAATTGTTGGACTTCCAAATGTTGGCAAATCAAGCGTTATTAATTCTTTAAAACGTAGTAGAGCATGTAATGTGGGCAGTACTCCAGGTATTTAGATTATAAGATTATAAGATTTATTTTATGATGTTCGTTTATACGTTTTTTTTTATAATTTTTTATTCTTTTATTTTAAGGAGTAACAAAAACTATGCAAGCAGTGCAATTAGACTCTAAAATAAAATTATTAGATTCTCCAGGTATAGTTTTTGCTAATCCTGGAGATAATTCAGATGAATCTTCAGTAGCTTTAAAAAATGCAGTAAAAATTCAATCCCTAAAAGATCCATACACACCTGCAACTGCTATTTTGAAAAGAGTTTCTAAACCGCAAATAATGGAAATGTATAATATAACAGAATATTCAACACCTGATGAATTTTTTGCTTTAAAAGCTACCAGAATGGGAAAATTCAGAAAAGGTGGAATACCTGATACAATAGCAGCAGCTCGCAGTATTTTGGAAGATTGGAACTCTGGAAAAATTAGGTATAAAAATTAGATATAAAACATTGTATTTTATAGATTATCAAATATAATAACTTAATAAATATAATAACTATTTTCTTAGATATTATACTGTTCCTCCAGAACAACCGGAATGTCACGTATCTGCAGAAATAGTTAGCCAAATTAGTAAAGAATTCGATATTGAAAGTTTTGCTGCACAAGAAAAAATGATGCTTGATAATTTCGAAGAATCTTCAAAGAAACAGACCATTGATTCGTTATTAATTGAAAGTTCTGGACCAGTTCTATCTGCTATGGAGGTTGAATTGCAAAAGCAAGCAGTAAGTTAACACATATTATACATATTATACATACGAAATATATATATATTTCCTATTAAGATAATTATATCGTAATAATAATTTTTATAGCAAATTAAAATCCAGAATAAACAGAAAAAACAAATGGAAAAGTCAAAAAAGAAAATGGATGAAACAAAAAAAAAGAAAACAGATCCACTTTTTGAAATTGAAGGTAATCAGAAATTAAATAAAATGAATAAATTGCAATTTAAAAAAGAAAAAAAAGAACGAGCTAGAAGAGGTAAGAACATTATTTTTTTTTCTTAGAAAAAAAAAAATATATTTCTTCAATATATATTTTGCTTTATCGTTTGAATTTTATAGAAAAAGCAGCTACCAAATTGGCGGGTCAACTCGAAGAATTCAACATCTCAGCATCTGATGATTATGATTTTAATACAGATTTTGTAGAGAAATAAATATCGTAAACATGTGTATTTATATGTAAATAATCGGCATGAAACAATAAAAGAGTTTTTTATAGAAACAATTTTTTAATAATCTTTTTATTATTTTAAAATTATAATATATCTGATACAAATATTTCAAAATAATCAAAGAAAAGCTATTAAATTAAGAAATATGCTAAAGCAAAAACTTATTGATACATAAAAAAAGTGTGCAAGAGACCAATTATGGTTTCTAAAGTTGGATATTATTTTTTTTTATTAAATTTTATTTTAATTCTGTTGATTCAACATAATTCATAAAATATAGACAATAAAAGCATTGTGACAAGCAACTATTGTCCATTTCTTCTTCAAACAGAAACTCGTATTTTATAAAACGAAAACTAACGAACTACTAATAATAAAAATATTTTTTGCATTTTAAATATACATTAATATGAATGATTCATGAAAACAATTGCGTTTTAATTAATCGTATATTCCAAATTTATTTTTTCCACGGTGTAATAATACAACATTGCAGCAATAATAAATATCGGATAAAGTTACTTATCTATTCTAACAATACTTATCGTAAGAAAAATTAAATTATATAGAACACATAACAGTTATAAAACTATATAATCAGCGTGCATGATAACTCAAAACTACCGCAGTTATGCAATTCATAAGTCATTCGGCTATGAGTCTTCAACAAAGTAACAGTAACTGTGACGAGTGACATTTAATATTTATTAACTCATCAATTTCCATCGCATAATCGGTCTATTTTCCTTCGCAATTTTGTTCACGTATCATCCGTTCATATCGGTTCTGAAAAAAAATAATAATGAGCAAAAAAGAAGGGGAAATTATTTTTCCGTTAAAACCAGCCGGCCCACCGAAAGTGTGGAAAACTATCGAAATCAAAAAGAAAGACACAGATGTTCCGATAAAATTCTCTATTCAAGAGATACCAGAAGACAGATTCGAGGATGTGATTGATCATATGTGTAAATATTTCCTCGCGGACGAGCCCATGTCTAATTCCTTGAGTAAGTCGTTTTTCTTTTTTTTTTTTTCTCTCGTATATTTTTAATTGAAGCACAATTCTGGAACAAAAAATTATACGATAACATGATAAAAATAGATTACGACCACGTTTTTACATGATACTGATATTTCTATATGTGACATAGTAAGTAGTAAGAAAAAGAGTGAAGAGAGTTATAATTTTAATATTTTTATTTGATTATTTAATTCCATAAGGAATTTTTTCTTTAAATTGAAATTTATTTCAAATAATAGAAAACTATGTTTTCGTATGATTGTCATATTTTTGATACGATGAAAAGAAAAGATTTATAATTTTAATATTTTCATTTAATTTTATAAAAATATTTTTCAATGTAACGTTGTCAAAAATAAAGTAGCTCATTCTATTATATTTATAAAATAATTCTTTTATTTATCTTAGCAATATTACAAAATATTACATAATCTGGAATATAGTTATCTATAAACAGATTAAATTTTATGAGCATATGATAAGTCATTCGTTTATGGTAATATTTTATGCATATTTTTTGAAATATATTTATATATTTTGTATGTTTTTAAAAAACAATAGATTAATACGAAATTTCCCGTGAAACTCAAAATAATTGAAATTAATTGAATTAAATTAAAAAAATATATATAATAACGTTGTATGAAATTATTTACAAAATGGTGAAAAGAACTTTTTAAATGATATTGAAATCATAAAACGAAACGACGAGAATCTTGAACAGAGATTTCATAAAAAAATTTCTATTTATGATCATTAATTATTTTTTTTTTCTAGTAGAAGAAGATATAGAAAAAAGTCGAAACATCCAATTTTATTGATATTAAATTCCTTTAAATTTTCTCTCCTTTCCATTGTTTTATTAAAATTTTCTTTAAATGTGAATTCTTCTTTTTTTTCTTTTTTTTTTTAAATCAAAGTTAGAAACTTAGAAATATGAAATGCAAATGACAATAATGCAAATACATTTAATTTTCTTAAATGCAAAATTCTTTAAATTTTCTTTTCCTTTCATACAACATTTCGTTTAATTTTAAAATCTCAATTTCTCTTTTAAAATATATATATATATATATTTTTTAAAAAGTAATTTATAATTAAAATATATAAATTAAAACCATATACATCATAAAGTCTTTTTTCTCTGATTCGTTTCAATTACTTGTTTCCTCAATTATTTTGAACCCTCGTCGATTTGTATTTTAAGTTAATTATCGGATAACGTTGAATTTTCACACTGTGAAAATTATATCATAAAACGTACACGAATATTTATTCGTGTAAACAAATAATATTAGAAGAGAGAAAAGAAAAACAGCAAACATTTAAAAAGCTTGCTACTTTCAGATGGAATAAACGAACCTGAATACGTAGAAACTTTTAGAATTTTTTGGAATAAATTTTTGAAACAAGGTTTATCAGTGGCGGCGTTCACGGAAAACGTGAATGGCGGTAAACCTATAATCGCGGGATGCAACATACTTGGATTGAGTTTCAAAGGGGAGAAATTAGATTATAACGTGATTAAAGTAAGTTTTATAAAAAATTTAGACTTAAGGAAAAGAAAAGAAAATTTTAGAGAAACGTTTGACGTTTATTTTTCAGTCGGAAAATGGGAAGAAAGTAATGAAAATTATTGACGAGTTGAGCAAAAAGGCAAATGTGTATGAGAAATATGGGGTGGATAAATATATGACCGCCTTTGGCCTTTCGGTGAGTCCATCCTACAGAGGAGCCGCTCTAGGCGGTCATCTTCTTGATGCCAGGTACAAAAGTTCAATCATTAATATATTTTTCTATTCTCTTTTCGATATTGTTTTTCACTCAAAGTGTTTCCATTTGTCTTCACTAGCTTGGATAGATAATATTTACATTTAAGATGGAATAGGAAAATTTTATCCTCAATTTTCACACATTGTAAATTTATTGTTGTTTTGAAGATTGATTTATTTTCCTTCAATCAATAATAATGCTCAACTGTTGCATTTTACCCAGAGTTGTACACACTAACCTCTAAAGAGTGGAACTGTGCCAACTGGTAACAATTCTCAGAGCACTTACCTTCTGCTCCTAAAACATTTTATCTGCATACCATGTTTCTGCACACCAAATTTAAATAATTCAAATTTCTTCGTCCAAAGTTATTTGTACATGTTTCATTTTAACCAAATTTAATTCACTGAAAAAAAAAATTATAAAATTAATAAAAATAATCATTTTTATTTGCTATGAATACTAAAAAATATGTTTGATGGAATAAAATGAAAGTTTATTACATGAAATATAGAAAAATAAAGAATATAGAGTACAATCGTATAGGGAAAAAAAAAAGTTTTTTAAGTAAAACAAGTTTGAAAAATTTTCCAGTATAATATTGACTATTTTCCGATAAAATATGAATTAGCAATAAGTATTATGCAATTTCCTGATGATAAAGCAAATGTAACACACACTGATATATGCTATTAGTGACAGTTAATAAAAATGATGAATTCAGCCAATTATAAGAATGCATGTGACTTGATTATATATATTGGTAGGTTTATGTAGCTTGATTTATATTCTATATTCTTTCAACGAATGCCAACTTATCAAGAATTATCAAGAATTATCCTTCCAATGATAAATTTCTTTTATTTAAAAAATTAGTATTTGAGAAAATTAAATTTGAAAAACCAGCCCATTACACGATTTTTAATTTCAATTTTGTTAATAACAAATGATAAAATTTATTCTATATTTTTTGATATTATTTTCACGTGTAGAAACCACGTGCAGAACCATTTATCGACAGTTTACTCTTATCTAATAAAAAATATAATTGTACTTGAAAATTTCCGAGCTGTTTTATTTTATTTCAAAATGAATGGGAAAACTTTATTCTTTCTTTTTTCAATTTATTTTTCCTATAATCTCATAAATTATTCATCATAATTGTGCGTAACATAGAAATAAAAATATAGAAAGAATTTTTTTCTATATTTCATTCCATCTTAATGTAACATATTTACTCCCTTTATGCAAATTTAAATTAAATTTCTTTGCAGAGTGGATATTGGCCGTGAATACAATATTTCAGTAACGTCCACAATGTTCACCTCACCGATTTCTCAGAAACTAGCCGCACGATGTGGATTTGAAACTTTACTTGAGAAAGATTACGTGGATATGGTGGATGAAAAAGGAAATCAAGTGTTACCAGATATCAAAGTGAAATCTTTGAAAGTGATGAGCAAGAAGCTCTTTTAATCGAATCGTATTATAAATCGAATTATAAATATTTAATTTTGTTTATTAATTAGTTTCAAAGATAATATTCTTTGAAAAGTTATTTTAATTTTTTTATTATATATATATATATATATATATATATATTTTTGATAATTTCATTTTTTAAAAATGGTAATCGATGTGAAATATATTTACATATTTCAATGTATGATATTTTACTTAGAATATTTTATCATATTATTTTTTCAAAATTACTTAGATTTATTTGCAAAGAAATAAGAAATAACTTTTAATATTATTTTTAAAAATTTTATTATAAAAAATTATCATGTGATTTATGTAACTTTATTTGAAGTATGATTGCAAAAGAGTAAAAGTTTGTAATCTAATCAACTTTTAACTTGTTGATTTTCTTAATCTTATTTTGATAAACAATTGATAATATTCTCAACAACTGGAAAAACAGACGCTCTTGGAAAGTTAGAAAAAACTAAAAAAATAAAGCATGATAAACCATGTATTTTTGAAATCGTGACAGCCAAAACATATGCAGAAAGAACTTTTGGATCAACCTAAGAAATATTGAAAAGTCGTATACATATCATAATAGTTGCTTATCACTGCGAAAAAGAATACAAATATACAATCTCTGATAGTGCGAATTATGAGAAATGCGAGTAATGAAGTGATACGGGTCTATTTCCTGGCGTAACAAGAGGCACAAGACGAGCAAATTACCTAACAATGGGACAAACGATTTCAATTTGTGTCAATAGGAAATTTTATCTCCACTATTCAACACTTGTCGAGAGTAATAATAGTGCAAAAATTTTAAAAATTTTCTGCTTTTTTTTTGGTAATAAAGAATTCTAAAGAACTTATAAAAAAATAAAAAAATTCATGAAAAGAGAAAAAGAAAAAATTTTTCTCTCCTAAAAAGTAGTTATACACAGAACCGATCGATAAAAAAAACATGCACTGAATTTCTAAACTGAATTCCTAAACAGCGACGTATCAATAAAGTTAATGAAAAATATTTGTTGACTTATGAAACGACGTTGATAAAAAATCTTTTGTTGCTTTGTCTCCTACGTCCAATATGTTGCAACGCGACGTGCTTCGAATTTCGATAATTTCACGATAAGCACTCGATGACTAACTGTTTTACCATCGGTGCATGCTGAAAATATGGGCGAATGCACTTCCGCTTATATCGATAAGTAGCAACAATGCGTGGCATTATACAGATACGTGTGTTACGAAATTCGAATGACAATCATCGTATTTTACCTTCTACGGCAAAATGCATGTCTAAAGCATACTCATTAATAAGATTGCCGTTCGATGTTCGATTAATTATCATTCATTGCTATAATTACATCGAGCAGACAGTTATTTCTCGCTCTCTATTCAGTTTTGTATACATATATGTATATATAGAATGATCAAATAGATATCGATAATTCAGTGAATCTATACATTGGAATAAATAAAGAATATAAAAAATGTAATGGGATGAATATGAATGAAATATATATAATGCATACGTATAATTTTAAAATTTATATGATAATTAATTGAGATAATTCAAAAAAAATTATCGATAGACATTTGATTATTATACATATTAAACAAGTAAAAAAATGAAAATTATATTCAATCGTAACTTTAGTTAATAAAAAAATATTGTGAAAATTATTTCTTTTTTTAATTATTTTTAATATAAATTTTATTGAAATTGATAAAATTGGACAGTCTTTTGTCAATAGATATTATTATACGGTTATTTTATGTAAATTTATGTATAAAATGATAGACCGTCCATCAATTATCTTTTATTCCATTAAATTTTTATTTATGAGATTTTTAATATATAATGTATGTAAAATTTTAATATAGTGTATTCAATGCAAATAAGCAATCTATTATTTAATTTGTGAGAAAGGATACAAAATATATTTGATAATATTCGAACAATATTTTTGAATATGTATGTAAATATATATGAATCATATTAAATAATGTAATATAATAATAAATATATAATATAATTTTTAAATAAATTAATATAATTTTTAAATAATTTTCACATCATATATTATAATATTATTAATTATTAATATTTACATTGTATAATGTTTTAAATAAAAATCTTAAATAAAATTCATTTATTAAGTTTATATATATATATATATATATATATGTATAACATATGCACATATTTATAAAAGCATAATAAAAAAAATATTAATATAATATACAATTATTAATTAAATTATCAAATTAAAAATTATATAATTATTATATTAAATATTATATAAAATATGTATTAATATATTATATAACATAAAATATATACAAGATTTTCATAATACATGTTCATTAAATATTAATATATTCATGAGATATTTTTAGTTGATAGATTCTAAAAATCAAAACAGATATAAAAGTGAGTATAGTGAAAATGTCTGTTAAAATTTGTTTATTAAGTTTATAAATAGAATCCAGATGTTCATAGTCGTCAAATATTTAAGAAATTACTATTTATATTTATAAAAATATATACATCGTATATACATGAAATATGTATACAAATAATGAATATATGTTTAAAATTTTGTATACAATTTTTTAAAATATATATTATATTTTAAATTTCAAATTTAAAAAAATATATTTCAACGACAATGTACTATTGATATTTATGAATACTTATCGATAACAAAAGAATTCAATTTTGTAATACAAATATGTAATAATCACAAAATATGCAATATCCTTGTACGAATGTTCTTCTCTTCAAAAAAAAATGTGCAAAGAATATATATTATGCAATCCATGTATAATAAAAAAATATTTTTAAGATCTTTCAATGATCAAACAAATTTCTGTCTACATTTTGTATATTTTATCTATATATTATCGTTTTATATTCTATGCATTTGGATGAACATTTGCACTCTAGTTGTAAGCAATTGAAGTTTGCGTTAGATGGCATAGAATAAGAAAATCAGACAGTAGCGTGACATAGTACTATTTTACTGTACTGGATATTAATTCTTTAATGTTAGGTTAGAATATGAATTTCTATTAATATCACTTTCATCCTTTAATTCTTATATATGTTTAATTCTTGTTTTTACTAGGTATGGTTAATTAATTAGTGAAAAAGAATTTGTTTGTGATTTTTTAATATATAATATATTTTCAATATTGCATATTATCTATTCAATTTTTCAATACAATTTTAATGATTTAATAAAAGTTTATAATAATAAATAATTCTTTACAATTGTAATCAAAGTTTTAAAATGATATTATTATTCAAGTGACATGATTAAATATTTTGAAAAATGATTATCTCAGAAATAATTATACGTATAACATCAATTGCTTATAACTTAATAAGTTAAAGAAATCACAATCTATATTTTTATAAAATTTTTCTTAATTATGAATTAATGATAAAGATATAGTTTATGATTCAATATATGATATATATGTGTATGTGTGTGTGTTGAAAGAAAAATATAAAACTTTTTATAATTGCTTCAGAAAATAATAAATCATGAATATTTATTCTTCCTTTTTTTATTAAATCTACTTATATTTGTATTATTTTTTTAACATAATTGCTAATACAACTTGACATTATTTTATAATATTTCAACATATATTATCTTAAGCATTAATAAGGAAAAAAATATGAAAAATCATAAATTTTATTTCCAACGATAATTATTATTTTACATTCATGAAATATTTATTTTTGATCTCTAGTATCCTTTAAAGATACTTTATGATTATTTTATATAATATTTTATATTAACACTGTATGATATAATTCTTGAGAAATTTAATACGTAAGAAAAATAGTAATCATTCTTATCTCGAAAACTAATGTATATAAAATAGTTTATATAATATTTTTATTTATTTCAACAAATAAAATTATTTTCTCGAGTATACAGATCTATCACCGTATAATCCATTTTCCTCACCCACATTCCGTTTCCGCTTACTATCTGTTCAATTCCCATGTAACTGTAGCATAAGTATAGAGAAATTCGATGCAGAGGTGTAACGGGAAAGCAGTCGATAATCTTGACAAATGGATGTACATAGGTGGGAGTAAAGGCATTTGAGAACTCTCTAATACTGCCAATGTCAGGTATTACTGAACAAAAGATGATTGTTACGTCTAAGGTGCGAAATATTTTGCATTATTGATAATACGTGAATATATGAGTAATATTATGTATATATATCATTAATTATGTTCAATGTGTATATTTGTACAATTCATATTGGAAAGAGACGAAAGTGAACAACTTGTATAATGTTAATGATTATACATTCGAGTGTATTCAATGAGTGAAGGACAGGATAAAATTATACTCTCTCTGAAATTGCTAATAATTAGTAAATTATTCGAAGAGCAATTTCATTAAATTTTTTAAATTTTCGAAATTTTATACGACAATTTAGAGGAGATACGAAAATAATTGAGATTTTCAAATTCAAAAAAAATATAATTAATCATTTTTCTAATGATTCGCATTGATTTATAATTTTCATTTTATTTAATTTTTTATATTTTCAAATTAATTCTTTTCTCTTTGATTCTATTCTATGATTGAAGTGACTTTTGTTACTCAATATAAAATTGTTGTAAAAAAATATTTTTAAAATTCACGTATTCTTGATCATTAATCGCTATTAATCAATCAATTGTTATTAAGTTATTGTTTTTTATTAATGATTTTTATTTTTACAAAAACAAAAAATTTTAATATAAGAGAGAGAAAACATCTTATATTTTTATTTTCTCTGGTAATATTTACACATAAATTTATTCTTGTTTTACCATTTCTTATCGAGAATTAAAAATAGAAAAACTTTTTCTTGCCACATAATATTATCATAAATTATATATTATCATAAAAACGTTAAAAAATGTTCTAAAAAAAATTATTTACAATGAAATAGTTACAAAATTTCACAAATTCGTTTATATACTATATACAATTATACAAAATGTATACAAAATTACTATTCCATTGATTTAATATCGCATTATTGCAAAATTGCAAATCAATGCATAAGAATATTAAGTGAAAATTAAATCCACGTGTTAACTTTTTTAATATTCCTTCTTTCATGTTACTATTGCAAACGAGTGCATGTCAATTTTAAGAACTATTTTTCATCAATTCATATGTTAAAATTTTCTTTTCTCAAATATTTTTTTTTTTATATTATTTAAATATAAATTTCAAACCGTTATTCGAGATTATCGCGATAATAATCGGGTAGTTTATGTTCCGACAGGATCTTTATCGCGCATGCGTACGCAGCTTGCAAACTCCTACACGCGTACAGCATCGTCTACGAAAATGTAAGTATAGTCACCGTGGATTTGTTCGCCGGCTCAGTCGCGTTCGGCGCGTCGTACGAGCAAGTGTGTTCTTGTTTGTTCTCACCCTATTTCCAACTTCCTTTACATAGCATTTTTCCCAATTCTTTGTCCATACTCCGTCCATCATTATTTCCGTCTCGACAAGGAATCGTTTCTTGAGATTTTTTATATTTTTGACGAAACGGCAATCCGCGAAAAAAAAGCGCAATCAAAAGGATAATCAAAAATGCATCGAACTTAAAAAACCAGCCCAAGGATTCTCATTAAAGGTGAAAAGAGCAATCGTAACATTTTGCTGTTTTCCTTGTTTCTTTTTTTTCTTATTCCGATATTGAAATTTTCCACCCTTGTTCCATTTCTTATTATAACAAGTATATTTTGTTACATTAACAGAGATCAAAATCTGTTTTCATGTAATTGGATGCTAATCAATTTTTTTAAGAATTTTTCATGGAAATTTTGATTAAAAATGAAAAGATTAATAGAAGTTTCATTGTAATAATTAGAATTTTTATTTTCACTTTTTGAAGATATCAGATTAATCAAAGAAAAATTCAAGTAATTCATCTTTACAAGTAGATGGCATTCATTCATATACACGAAATCAGGAATTTTTTATTTCTTGATTGAAATATTCCACGATTGCAAATTAAAAAAATAAAAAAAATAATGGTGTCGAATCGATGTTTCTTCGTGGAACTTTCGTATTTTTCGATCTCGTTGAAAGACAATCGTGTATTTCGAATAAATTTCATCTCGCGAGAACATGTAACACACTGAGAATGTTTCTTTCGCGAAAGACATCGGTTGACAAGCACAAAAGTAAAAGAACGTAACTTGTTGCGGAATGAAATACCAACACATTGTCGTTCTTTACAAGTGTGACACTGTGCATTTATCGAATGTGATTTTTTTCTTTCTTTTTTTTTCTTTTTTTTTTATTCAATTGTATCAAAGAGAAGAAAGCAATTAGAATGTGATTCAGAAGGGAAAAATGTATTTATTAAAAAAAAATATGAATCAAATTTTTTAATTTATCGACCGAGTTTTTTTAATTCTAAAAATTTTATATGATTATATAAATATATATATTTTATAAAAATATTAATATTAAACATTTTAATTTAAATATTTTATGAAAAAATATTTATATATTTATATAAAGATGTTCATGTTGATTGTCACATTTTTAAATTGAAATAAAATATAAAATATTGGAGATATTTCAAGTTTTTTATTTTAATATAAAGATTATTTTATAAAATTAATTATAGAACATAATTTTATTCAAATAATCATATCAATTTTTATCAATTTATTTTTATATAAATTTTATTCATTTTAACTAATTTTCTAATAGATTTTTATGTAACAGTGATTTACAATATTTAAGTTCATGAATTTTATTCGTTTTTGGATTATTAACATCAAATTTACTTTTAAAAAAAAAAATTTAATGAAAGTAAATTGTATGATCTTGATATTTTGTTCTCTTCCTTGTGAAATTACGTATATATTAAATTTTTCCTTTATTGGTGTGATTGTTTTAATATGCATTCTCTTGCAAATTCCAATAATCCAAAAAATAATTGAAATTAATTAAAATTACGATATCATAATCGTCATTGATAAAACCATTATTATGCAAAATTGTATTAAAAAAAAATTCAATAAACAAGACGAATTCGTAAAAAAAAATTATTTAAACGATATTCTATTACTCTATTGATTAATTTTGTAAAGTTGATTTTTATATTTAAATAAAAAAATTGAAATGCAAGATATGATGTTAAATTTGAATGGCTCTATATTACCATTTGTCGGTATATTTGTATTTAGAAAACATCTTTAACTTAAATTCATAACATGAACTTTTATATTATAAATAAAATATTGTTATTTATCGATTTAAAAAATAAAAATTTTATAAAAAAAATATTTTTGTTATGTAAAGTAGCTTTATTAATATTTCTATTTTTAATTAGAGATTGATTAAATATTCCATTTTATCATATTGTCACAAAATAAAGAAATTTTCTATCGAAAATGATGAATAAATTTTTATTGATAAAAAATCCATTATATACTAAATATGACAGCGAAAAATTTAATTATTATAATTATTATAATTATTATAATTATGATTGAATAATAATTGATAGTCATTGAATTGAATATGATTGAGCATTTAAAGAAAAGATGAAGCATATTATCATTTATTATGTTTGAAATTCTGAATAGATATTACAAAAGAAGAAATTAAAATTAAATTAAGAAACAGAAAAATTTCATATTTAACTTCATTTTCACTGGCTTTTAAGATTAATTTTATTTTCTCTTTGTCATTGAAATTCAAACAGTCCAAGGATGAAAAAAAAAAAATGAATAAAAGATTTTTGAAAGATTTATTAAAATTTCCAGATTTTTTCCTAGATAAAAAATTAATATTAATAATTATATGCAATTTTGGTTTATTATTTGGTTTATTATATGGTTTGAAGTTCAGTGGAGTGAATTAAAAATAAAAAAATTAAAGGAATAATAGAATTTTTTATAAATTCAGCAGAATCTTCATTTTTTTACCTTGATAGAAAATTAATATCGATAATCGCGAATCATGTAGTTTTTATTTTATTTATTGTTAAAGTTTTCGAAGAAACAGTAAGTTGAAATGAAATAAAAGAATAAATAGAAAATGAAATTTTTTAATATACTTTTTTCGATAATTTTATTTTTTTTCCTTGATATAACGATTTATTAATCATAAAATTTAATTTCAATAATCTCGAATTATATAATTTTCATTTATTTTTTTACATTACTAAAAATCAAAAATATAATCAAATAATGTAAAAGATTGATAAATGAAACTTCTAATATATAATTGATATATAAAATCTTGATTTCTTTTTTTTACATATTAATAATGGTATCAATAATATGTTAATAATCATACGATTTTATTTATTTATATTTTTTAATTTTATAATAATTTTTCTTTAATTGGACAAAGATATATCGATTGTGAGATTATTTTTATTGAAAAAATGATTGAAATTTTGAAAAATCGAAAATTTAGGCTAATTCAAAAATTTAGAAATCTAAAATTTTACAACATATTATTAGCTACACGAATCTTGATTTGGCCTTGGTTTTTCATATTCATAAGATAGATATTGCAATCGTGGAAGACAATGGTTCATAAACAATGCAATTTAACTAAATGATTAGGTTCATAAATTATGAACATAGTTACAACATTAGAAAATAGCTTGGAAGCATGATAATTGGATTTCCATTCGAGAAAAAAAAATGTTAAATTTGAAACATTTATATCGTTTTTTTAAAGAAAAAACTTATTCAATAAAAAAAATTTTATCATTATTTTTATAATAGAAAAATATATAATAAAATAAAGATTATTCTATGAACAACTAAAAATAATTATTCAGATGTAAAATATATATTAAATTATATTTAAGATTATACATTTTTACGCACATCTATATTTTGGATTTTCAAACATTTTTAAAAAAGTTACGATAAGTTTTATAAAATTTTTCTCAATTTTATATTGTTATATATTTATGACAAATATTTTTTGTGATATTTTTTTTAAAAGAAAACATGTTATTAAAACATGTCATTTTAATATTCAAAATTTCTTATTTACCGAAAATATAATGAACTAAAATATTTTCATTTTGATAATATTATTACAAATTTTTTTTTTAAGAATTTTATTTCGTTCAAAACAAGATGATGAGATAACAAGATTTAATAATTTTTCTTAATTTTATAATTTCACAAATTTATTCTAAAATCTTTATTCTCTCATTAAAACAAAATTTCAGTGTAACTTTAAGAAATTTTAGCTTAATTTTTTCATTATTTTAAATGTAAATAAATAAAAATATAATATTTTTCTTTAATTCACTTCTTATTTAAAATTTACTAAATAGAAGATTAGATTTAAATTAAATTCAATAAATTAGGCTTTAATTAAATTATATTTTAATTAAGTTACATTAGATTAAATTTAAATTAAATTAAATAAAATAAATAAAAAAAATTAAAATTAAATTAGATTGGATTTAACTTAAATTTCTAAGCTGTTTCAATTTCTCATTTCAAAATATATTTCTTAAAAAAAAAGTTAGATTAATACATCACATCATTTTCTTTCTACGAACTTATTATCTTAATTAAATTTATTTCCATTATATAACTCTATATATACATAATCTCTCTATTCAAAATTCTATATAATCTTGGTGCTCTATGCAATACAACCTATCTCCTTAATTAACCTATTTTCACTCTACAATTTTATATATATAACCTTTCTATATAACTTCTCTATACTCTACAACATTTCTAATTTCAATACTTTATATATATATATAAAACATAACCTATATTTATTTTCTCTTTTTCTCCTCAAAAAATAATAATAATAATTCTTCTTTTTACAGTATCAAACATATTTTTCTATTTTATAATCCTCATTCATAAAACCTAATTTTTCATGGATAATCTCGTACAAATTTCGATATAAAATTAAATTATTACCTCCAAACACAACTCTTCTTTCCAAAGATTAAATGAAACATGGTCATCCGGATTTTTTCTTTTGATCAGTCTTAAAACATTCTTTATTACTATTACATCTATATTACCACCCACGATCCACTTTCTTATATTTCCCGCTTTTCGAATCTCACTTAGAGGTCACTCGACATAACCAGCATAACGAAATGCTCCCACGTAACAGGAAGACAGCTCGCTTCTTCCCAGAACAGGTTCTCCTGATGCACCGATTTTTAAGAATCGGATTTTTCAACCGGTCACGTTGAAAGGCCCTTGATTTACGACCTTACTGTCGTCCCACAGTGATATACGCTGTATTTCGTACAGGAACGATTCATTCCTACTGGCCTCATCTTCGTTTCGAGAAATACAATATCAATTAAGGGAATATCAAGTGGAAAATTTTCGATATTATTAATGTTCTTGATTCATTATTTATTTTATATTAGAATGATCAAGATATTCACAATCAATAATTCAGATATAATATTGATATAAAAATATTGTGAAAATTCTGAAATTCGTTTGTTCGAGGAATAATAATGGAAATGACTTTATTATTATTATTTTTGAAGTTTCTTTTTTATTTAAATTCATAATTTTGTTTTTTTGAAATAATTATAAATTTTAAATTTTGTCATACCTTTGTGATTGAAATCATACAATTCAATCATATAATAAATTTTGGATGAATTTAATGCTCGTCATATTTTTTTTTCAATTATCAAATAATAATTGAAATGCCATGATCTTGATTATAGTAAATCGATTTCACTATAAGTTTATTTTACTTTGATTTGATCTTCTAGGAATATTTTTATTGGATTATCATATGAGCGATATTGACAAGATCTAATTGTAGTGTGAATCAAGTTTAGAAGTATAAAAAGATCGATTGTTTTGTTTCATTTCAGATTTCATTATGCTGGAACAAAGTATTATTAGTTAGTTTGACAATTTTGAATATAATTCATTTGGTTTAACAAAAATATTTTAATTAAAAAAATTGTATAATATAAATAAATACAAAAACATATTTATAATATGCATACAAATAAACAAAAAAATATATATATATTATATGTGATATATTTATCATAGATATATTTACCATTATGATAAGGTAAGATATTCATAGAATATCTTTGAAAAATAGATTTTAGAGATGAAAAAAAATACAAAAGTTAATATATAAAAATATTTATTGAAATTTATTTATTAAAATATAATTTAAGTTTGCATTAAATGAAATAAAAATAAAATGGAACAATTCTATCTTTGAAGAGTCAAATCATCTTATTCTTTTACAGTTTTATTTCCATTTATTCTAAAGCAAACTTAAAAAATTGCTTAATAAATAAGTAAAAATTTTTATATATCAACTTTCCTGTTTGTTTTGGATAAATCCTAGGAGTATTTTAACACTTATATAAGGAATATCGATCGTCTCACTTTGATATACTAACAATTAAACAATTCTTTCATCTAAATTAGTCGGAAAATATCTCAATTATGATTTAAAAAAAAGTACCGAGTAAACAACCGAATTTCGATGTCACTTCGCTCCACAAACCGTACAAATCCCCCACCTCTATCCTTCGAATCCCCTAAAAAAAACCTTTCTTCACGCAGAGTCGTCGAAAACAGTGTCCGGAAGAATGTTCGAGGATCACGACTCTCAGCAGTAATCTCAAATCCAGTGAAATCGATCCGAGGTGAATCAAAGCGGAAATCGTTTTTGGGCCAGATAAGGTGAAACGAAATGAAGTCGTCGGACGCTTAGTTACAAATTCGAGAAGCCATGAATTTTTTGTGGCCAAATCACCGAGTAAAAAACTTGAGAATCGCGAAATAACCGCGGTGAAGACGAACAAAGGACGAAATGTCCGTGGAAGAAATCGTGGATAGGACCGATGATAATCACACGTTCCAGAAAGAGGGATCAACTTGGAATTTTACGGATTATCCGGATATCAACGTCACGCAGCTAGATGCAAACGCGACGAAGATCGACTCTTTCTACTTCTACAAGGTGAGTGTTAAAGTAAACACAGGCTGACTCTATAAATATATACACTACTGATTGAGGTTATGTTTCGAAAGAGAGTAGGTTGATAAAAGTAGAAAGATAGATTTTAGGATTTTCTTGTTCGAGTGTAGAGAAAGATTGATTTTAAAGATTATGATTTTGTTTTTCTGTACTAATCCGGAAGATTGTTAAATACTACGTATATAATTAAACGAGACTTTCGTAAGATTTAATGGAAAGAGAACGATACAGACTTTGTTGTTTTGATACAAGCTTTGTTCAAGAATTGCAACCAGAGCACTCTTGCGTAGTAATTTATTAACTAGTAATATTAATGAATTGGCAACATTGGCAATTGTTAATAATTAGTAAGTTTTCTTCTACAAATATAATATTATAATAATAATATAAAATTATAATATTAATGAATTGAAAAATAACATGTTACTAGATTATAGAATTCTCTTCTATAATTTTATAATTTTATATTAAATAGAATAGTCGGGTTAATTTGTAAATTAAATTTAATTTTAGAAAAAAGAATAATATAATACGTTTTGGTAAGTGATATATCATAAAATTATAAATTTCTTTTCAACAATTTTATAATTTTATATCAAATAAAATAATAATAAAAGAATAGATTTCTAAGATTGATAATTTGAATGAACAATAATAAAAACAATTCTAGATTTTATTAAAAATATAGAATATAAAAAAATAGAAATATTTGAAATAAAATATATTTCACGAATTGTTTTCAATATTATTTTTTCCAGATATATAGATATTATATTGAGAAGTAGTTTTCGACAATCATTCTCAATGTAGTTTCTATTTGCGCAAAATACTTTCAAGAGCAACTTTTGATGCTTTACTCTCCAATGTATTCATGCCCTAAAGCTTAATAGAGACCAGAGCCCTCTTTTGACAGTAATTTATTAACTAATAATGTTAGGTTATAGACTTTTTTCTTAAAATTTCATAGTTTTTAATATGTAAATGGAATAAAAAATACAAAATAATATTAAATAGATTTATAAACTATTATACGAATCTTATAAAAAGTGATTAATTATTTAATTATTATTATTTATCATTAAAATTAAAAGAGTTATACGTGTGAATGGATATGTTTTTTATTAGAATATGCCGAATATTTGGTAAAGTGCAAAATATTTTGTGCAGTATATGATATATTTTTTTGATTTCAAGTATTATGTGATACCGTATGAATAATGTCGACATTAATTTTAAATTATATATGGATATATATATTTCGGACTTATAGAAAAAATTAAAATTAAAATAGTAAATATTATATATGTGTATTTGATAGTGTTTATGCAAGAGATTATATATTATTGAACAAAGGACAGAGGAATTCTTATTCTACGGTAAATATCTAAAAAAATAATTATTTTTTAAAAATTATTTTATGCTCTCTATATTTCATAGAACTATTTCTAATGAAAAATTTATTAATTAATAGTTAATTGAATATATGAACTATGATTTAATATAATTTATTTTACTATTTATTAATTTTGAATTTGATTATACTCAGTTTATATATATTTCAATCTCGATTTTTTAAAATTAAGAATTTAAATGATAATATTTTATTCTATATTTTTCAGTACTCATAAAATATTTTTACATATAAAATAATTTTTTATTATATAAATTAGCTTCTAAATAATAGAGAAATAATTCTATAAAAATAATTAAATAAATATCTCTTATCGATTAAATTATATTTTCGATAAATATTTTTTATTGATTTATTTTATTATTATAACCGTAAAATAAATTTTTAAATATTATTTTAACGAAGCTAGTTCGATAAATTACTTCTATTGAATTTATGAAATATCTTTACTCTAAAATATGAATTTTTTTCATTTAGAAATGAAATTATTTTATTTAAACAAAATGCCTGGTTAAAATTTGAGTAAAAAATATTGAGTAAAAATGTTTAAAATGTTAGAATAATTCTAATTCTAAAGAAACAATATAAAGATAAAAATATATATTATTTGAAAATTGATTTAAAAAACATGCAAGTGTTCACCAAGAGAAAAATTATATTTTGAATGATATGTAAATATTTTATAATACAAAAAGAATTTGAAATAAAATAAAATAAATATACAAGAAAATCGAAATATCTTTACGACCAAATACTATTTAAAAGTTCTTTTAGATTTAATATTTGAATTATGAAAAAATACTATTTATAAGTAGATTTAATATAAATAAAATATTTATTTCACATTTAATCGTAAAAATATTGAAAATTAATTAATATTTTTCTATTTTACCATATGTACAGTATGATACAATTCAATATATCATATAACGATAAAGTTAAAAATTGTACATTTATTTAGTAAGTATTTGTTATATTTAAAATAACTGTGTTTTTCTATATTTATATATAGAAAATATATAGAAAAATTTTCAAGTATAAAGCTAAAATTAGCTATCTTTCTGATTAGATACGAATGAATTAGCGATAGCTGATTATTTTACATGTAAAAATAAATAAAAAATATAAAATAAATTTTTTCATTTAAAAATTCAATTTTCGAAAAAAACGAATTTGAAAATTATATGGATTTGATTATATATATTCATATCAATTTTCTCAAAAATAAGAATTGAAATTATGAAATTTTATTTTATATTTGTAAAATAAAATATTTATAAAATAACTAGTTTTAGTTTGAAAATTTAAAATGTTGTATTCGAATATGAAACTTTTAGTAAAAAAATTTTATTCTATATTTTCGATTTATTTTTTACTTACAATAAAATCACTTAGTATCATATCATATAATATCATTAGTATCATATAAATCGTCTTTATAATATATATTCGAAAAAATAAAAATATTATTTGTTTTATCAAAAATCTATTTTCTTTAATTATTTATAAGAAATGAAATTAAAATAGAATTAAAATATTTCATCAAAATTTTTCTAATTTTCTAATTTTTTTTTTTCTATAATTCTGTAATATATTATATTATAGTATATATACTACAATGTATATATATGCCTCTACATATATGTCTTTGCAATTCTGTATCATTCTGTATCACTCAAATTTCTATTAAATAGAAATTCTATATTCTATAATTTTATAATATTCATACAATGATATCATATAAATCAATGATGTCGTAAACTTTACATTATTCGAATAAAATATTTATTTCTATTCATTTAAATCAAATATATCTTTGTTCTTCCCAATTCTACGGAAGTCGGAATTAAAATAGAATCAAGATAGAATTATTCACAAGAATAAAACTTTAACTCAAAATTTAAAGCACAGTTTGTCTGTATCTGTAAAAATGTAAACGTCATCGGGGTAATGAATAGTGCATTTATCGTAAATGTCGAGAGACACGTGGACGAGACGTTCGGCAATTTCTCAAATGGTAAAGTGACGTAACCTTGTTCCCACCGTTAATCGGGTCATTTGAAACGAAGTCGGTTGATTTCTACTTTTGCCCGCCAATTAGCAAGCCGGATGCAATCATGCGCGAATAAATTTCGAGGTGAAGGTAAATATTATGAGAATGAAAAGCGATTTAATCGGCTAACCAAAAATTATTCATACGATGAACTACGTACATGTAATCATAAATTCTTTCTAGAATTTTAATCAAAATGCTGGATAAAATAGTATTTGAAATAAGAAATAAAAATATTTATAGGTTATTAAACTATTGTTTTGAAACTATTGTTTTGATATTATTGGTATTAATCAATTTCAAATAATTATTTATTTCCGTATTAATCGAAATATTTATTTGATTTTGTACGAATTTTTATATGAAATATATATTTTAATGATTATTTTTTAATAACAATTGAAGTTATTTGAAATATTTCTTGCATTATAATGTATAATGAAATATTTCAATATTACTCTCATTATGTATAAAATATCGTGTATCATGAATTACATTCCTTAACAGTGTAGATGTGAATATGTTTAATTTTCATAATTATATATTATATATCATAGAATAAGTAATTGAACTGAACAGTGGATTGAACAACAGTAGATTAACTATTTTCAGAAATCATTTCTATAAATTGAGCATTATCCAACTAACTTTTTGTTTAAAATGCATACGTATTTGAAGATAAGAAATCGAAATATAAATGTTTAATAAACGAAGATTATGAGATTAATTAAATTGTATTTTTTTTGTACACATTTTGTTAGTTATATAAAAATAATATTTAAAATAATCCTTGAAATATAAATTTAGAAGCATGAAACATTATTTGAAATAATTATTTTTGATATATCTTTAAGATAATAATTAAAGATTATTATTTCAAGATTATTATTATTTTAATTTGTATGCTTGAAATAAATATTTCCAATATACTTATATATATAAATAAAATAAATTTACAAATACTAGGTTATTTAAGGTTATTTAAATAAAATATTTCAATTATTATTTTTAATAATTTTTACTTAAAATATATTCAATATTAATTTTTACTGAATAACAGAAAAAATTATGAAAAATATTGAATTTATCTGTAGATAATTATTTAATATCTTTAAGATTTAAGATTTATTTTTATTTCGAAAAGTATATTTTTCTAATAAATTAAAATTAATATAATAAAATATGGTTTTCTTGAATAAAAAATTTATAAATATATTGAATATTATTTCTATTTTATATGTATATAATGTAAAAAGTTCACATTTTTAAAAATGAAATATTATATTTATTTCATTTTATTAAAAATACATTGTTCTATTATCATGAAAAAAGAATAAACAGTTTATAATTTATTTGGCAAATTATTTATTATAAAAAATTGACTTTACTTGCATTTCACATATCAAACATTCGTAATATTACAAATAGCATGCAAATATTTGCATTGTTGGCGAACATTCTATCATTAACAAACTATTATTTAATTTAACAAAGATTAATTACCACTCATGTCGGTTCAGTTCGATAATATTTGCCAATATTTTTTATTTCCATTTATTTAATACTTTTAAAAAGATTCAAAGTCGAATGAAATATTTATTTAGCCGCAAAAATATCGTCATACAATAAGGATTTTTTCTACGATATTTATTATTCCACCATTCACTTTTCGGAAATATTTACGACAAAGAAAATTCTTCGAAGAATATACTTTAGTCGTATTTATGGTCTTGTACAAAAGAACATAATGGAAAATTGTGATAAAGTCGGATATATGCTTCCCTTTTCTATCCAGTGATGTTTTTTTCGTTTCATCACAATCTTTGACAACATAAATTTTTCCTAAAGATTTTGCTTATATATCAATGTAGCATAAGCTACAAATCTGCAATTATATAATTATAATTTTATGATATATTAATCGCGATTAATTTTTTTTAAACACGGAAATATTTTTTGTGATATCTATGGAATATTTTTCAAAAATAATTAAAATAAAAATTTTTCTTAACACATTTAAGATGTATAACGTATACATTATGAGAATTTTCTATTTTGTGACAGTTGACACATACGGACGCGTCATAAATTTTTTTAAAAAATATGAAAGATGAAGAAGAATTTTCGACATATCTAATTTTGCTTATTGCTTATTCAATATAGGTATTATCATTGGTAATATATATATAGTACACAACTATTTTTTTTGGATTTCGTTATACTTTTCGTTATTTTATATTATATAGAATTTTTTCGTTTTTTATAGTTTTATATTTATATTTATATTATCAAAAATCAATATTCACCATAAAGAATTTCGATTTTTAATGCGATTTTGAATATATTAAGAGAGTTAGACTGCTAATTTTTAAATAAAATTTTTGAGTGTAAAAATTATTTTATTGTTAAATAAAAATTATTTTTTATTATTGAACACTGTACTGACAATAATTATATAAAAAATAATTCACTTTCAATGTTTAGTATTTATTAGCAATGAATAATTTTTTAGAGCAACTTTTTTAGAGAATATTTTTTATAAATGAATACCGAGAGTTAGAATAATTCTCAATATGTAATATGTAAAAGAATACTCTCCAGTACAATTTTCAAATATTAATTGAGGTTATATCATTCAGAAGCAATATTTCTCTAATTTCAGTTTATTTATTGGAATTATGATTGAATATATTATTAGAATATAAAAATTTATAGAAAATTTAACAGATTATAATAATATCGTATGATATTTCTATATTTTTTTTTAAAAGTAATAATGGATTATTATTATTTTTTGTAAATATATATATCATAAATCACAAAAAAGAATTTTTTGTCTTTTTTTTTTTCATGAAATTATATTCTTTTTTATATCAAATTATATATAATTTTTTTTTCGATGATATAATCATTTTGCCAGTATGCAATTTAATTTCTTTCAATCATCTAGAGTCTAATAATTAAAAAAAATGCAAAAAATATGAAATATCCAATGCAAAATATATACATTATGATGTTTCAAGGATGGAGCAGATTTTTATCTCAATTCTATTTCTGTAATTATATTCATCAACATCTTAATTTGCATATCCGCAATTTAATTATGATTCTAATTAGAATCTAGAATCTATTTTCCCGACTAAAATTGCGTCTAGAATTATTTTTATCTGTATAATGCTCATATATTATCATTAGAACGCGAATATTTATTCACGATACATATGCAAAAAGTATATATCATTTAAGCACAAAAAAAATATGCAAAAATATACAAAAAAGCATATTATTTATACATAAAAAATGCAAATATGTACGAAAAGTATACAAATATACTCGGAAAATTTTGTCTATTGTACAATATAAGATAAAAGATATGATACATTAATTATAAAATATTATAATCATATAATTAACAAATTATGATTAAATAATTAACAAAAATTATAAATATTAAGTATTAATTACATATAAATTATATTATTAAAAATATAATTATTAAATATATTATTAAAAATATTATTGTATAAATATATAAATTAAATTATTGTAATAATAAATATGATCAATTATTATTAACAATACATATTATTATAACCAATAATGAATAATAAAAATAAATCATCGTTTAACGATGAATCCAGATTCAATTTTGTTTTTTATTCCATTAATTTTTCCTATGATTAAAATTTTTCATAAGATTAGAAAAAATTCAAGTTAAATAAAAAAAAAAATTACGAAAAAAATGTCATATTTCTATTTTCAAAGAACTGCTGCTTACTAATTGTTATTTTTCCATTTATTTTCCCAACCAATGTCAAATTTTTCCAACGAATAGCACAAATTTCATTTATTAGAAAATAAAGTACTATAATTTGCAATCATTATATCTTTTTAAAATTAATTAATCATCTGAAAAACTTTGTGATTAATTATTGTGATATTAATTCACCATTATATATTTTGATTGTTTATATAAGAATTTATGATGTCTCCTTATTATAAGATAAATAATTAATATTTTGAATAATTAAGTTAAAATTTTATATTTGGTGTCTATCTATTTATTCTTATTGTCTTTTTTAAATTTCAAATCAATCAGTTATCCAATGTGTCTTTCAATTTTCTTGTAAAAATTCTTAATTTTAGAAGCTAAATAAACGTTAATTACGATTCTATCATTTAGAAATATTTCTTTAGGCCAAATTACGAAAGAAATACGTATTAAATTTCGTACAGCATGTAGAACACGAGAGACTGTTGTCTACCGAGTAGCCAAAACACGAGGAAATGGGCGCCTGTCTGGTCTATGCTAATTCGTCAGTAGACTTGGCTGCCATCTATATCTTGTCAAGTGTTCCTTTTCTAACCGTTTTTCTGACATGTGTCTCGTGCACGTTTAAAAAATCACATGCGAGTCGCGTTCACTACTGAGCAAATGCCAATCAAACGAATCTCGTTTCTCGAGAAAAATCTGTTTATCAGGAAAAAATATGAGATAGAAATGGAGATATACAAGATGTTCTGTAAAATGTGCATAATTGATTGAAAGGAATAAAAAAAATTGAAATGATTTAAAAAAAATAAAAAAAAATAATAAAAAATAAGATTTTGATAACAAATACCATTTTATATAAGTTATATAAAGTTTAAATTATAAAAAAATAAATGATAAAAAATAAAGTTTAAATTAAATTAGATAAAGTTTAAATTTATTACATATTATCAAAAATAGGAGGTATGAATTTATTTATGAAGTTTCTTATATGCCTTATATTATATACAATATCGTGATTTTAATATATATATTATATTATATTATATGATAAAATTTTTAAATTTAATTTTAATATATACTATTATTTGAAATATAATTTCTTTATTATATTTCAATAATTTCTTATTTTAAAATAGTATTTGTTTAAGTTGATATAAAAATATATTGTAGAATATATTAAATAAAATATATATTAATATAAATAATATAAATTAAAATAAATTATTATATATATAATATATTTAAATATTATTTTAAACAAAAGTTTATTAACAAAATTTTGCATTGAAAAAATAAAAATATTTATTTTTATTTATGCATTTATTTTCTATATATATTTTATATATTTTATTTTATTTTCTGTAATCTTGTTATCAATTGAAGTGTAATTCTACATGCAATAATAAATCGAAAAAGTAGAATCACTTACTAATCATTTTTCATGGAACACTATGTAGACTAATTTTTCTGGCTAATTTTTCAGCTACAAGATGTTATTCATAGGAGACATGTGATATGGCGTGGGAGTGCATTCCATGAGTTGAAAAACTAATGTATCGTTATCAAATGATTTTTTTTAAGAATGAAAATATGTTCGAATAAAATATCTTGAGATAGTTGAATTATTTAAAAAATAAAATTTCTTTTCCATAATAATTTTTATAGAATATAAGAAGGCATATTTTCATTGTTACTTTCAATGCATTCCAGTATTATTATAGTATTGGAATTTGAAATATGTTATATTCTTATCGTTTATCACATTTTTTTATCACATTGAATTTATTCTGTAGCAATGTTTTATTGTATTCTTCATACCATAATATTCTATATAATATCGCAATAAATTTTTTTTATCTTGAAAAATGTTCTGCTCGTTAATCTTTTCAATTTCACAAGTTTTCTCAATACTCTTACATTGTTGGGTGTAAAAATAGTATATTAGTTGAATAATGAAATATTGAATTCATAGAATGTTTAGATATCGAGATATTCGGATAATGGATGTTAGGTAATGAAGATTCCACTGAATCTGAAATAGAGTTCGAGTTGTAATCGACATTTACTTATGATCATGATTCGAAAGTTAATTTTTGACAAAAAAATAACGAGAAACAACAAATAAAAGAGACGATATTGCAAATAATAAGTAGATTGTGAATATATAATAATGCCCGATTAATTGTCTCGAGATTATTTATTATCAATTTTTGAAATTAGAACTAATTTTGAAATATACTTTTAGAAACTAGCTTGTATCTACGTATTTATTTTATGTATAGGTTAAGTTAGATTGATTATTATAAATGATTGTAATTACAGTGATATGAAAATATTAAATAAAATAATATTGAATATAAAATAATTAGGAATTTAATTATAATATATATATTATATTATTTAATATTATGATATTAGTTATTATTTAATAATTGATAATTAATCATGATTAATGACATATGATATCAATCTAAATTTAATTTTGTTTTGAACTCACCGATACGAACGATTAATTTCCGTTATTTATGTACTTTGTATGTATTACATTTTATAGATTAATATTCATCAAAAAAAGATCCAGACACATGCGCGATCATCATTCGATTAAATTATCCGATAAGATTTTGCTTCCTGTCTCGGGATTTGTTAAATACAGGTTCCGTTTTTACCGATTCTTGAGAAAAACATTAAATTGCAACTTACACTTTTTGACAAGGATTGTGCAAATATTGAAACATACATGAGATTGATATCGGATAACGAGAAATTCTACGAACTTGTCTGATGACTCTCCATCTTCTACTTTTCTGAGAATTTTATTATTTGTCGTTTCATCATTAAGAATATATAAAGTTTGATAGACACAAAAATCTTATTAATAGTAAAAAAATGTTTCAATACATACTTATAGATATAATAATTTATTATTATTATTATTATTGTTATTGATATATATAATATATTGATATATAAAATTTCGTAAAAGCGAATAAACAATTAATAAAAATGTTTCAATATTATATTGCACATATTTTGTTATATTGCACACAAGAGAATAATCAATAAGAAAAATTATAATTAAACATATTATAAATAAAAATTTTATAAAGAAATTATATTAAAAATAAATTTCTTATTTATATATTTATTAATATAAATCAAAATATTGGAAAGTGAAATTTTTATTTCGAATTTTATTTTATTTTCGATGCTAAAATAATTATTTTAGGTTAAACAAGAAATTATTAAATATATTATTGGAATATAAAAATAATGAGAGAATTATTGATACAAATCTTTTTTGAATTATTAATACAAAGCTTTTACTACATTATTTGACATATCACCGTATGAATAGATACAATATTAGTAACAACATAAAAATAACAAAACAAAAAGAAAGAGGATCGCATAGATATAATATTCAGAACAACAGCGACGCCTATTATATATTTTTCTTACTACGCATATAGCGATCATAAATTCATCACAAATTCATCCAACTTATCCAACTCATCCATATATTAATAAATGTATACATATAATTCACTATACAATCAATTTCAGTCATTTACAATTCTTTTTTAAATCAAGATAAAACATAAGCTTCATAAATGATTATTTATTTTATCATATATGTAATTTTTTAAAATAAAGTTCCGAAAAATCCTAGTGATCAATTGGCATAAGAATTTGAAGAATTGTTACGAGAGAAAGGCTATTCAAAATATAAAACTTAAATTTCAACCAATTATTGCGAAATATTAACAAAAAGACATATACCGAAGACTATCTATTTATATATTATTAATATAACTATCTTTTGTAATAATTATTGTTATCGATTGTTGAGTATATATCAATTTTATTCTAACCTAATCCAACTCAAATCTAGTGAATAACGGGTAAGTTTTTAATTTTTTAATAACCATGATTTTTCGGCTATCGAGATTAAAATATAAATAAAATAAATTAAAATAAATTAAAATATACATAGTTAGATGAAATAATAACAGAAAACTTAATTAAAATAGAAATAGTAATAAAAAAATGAAGAAACTGCGTAATCTGCGTGATTTACAAAATATTTTGTCGAATTACAAGATATACGAAAAATTATTATACAAACATATTTTATTCATATATTTTATAATTGTTCTGTTGTTAAAATTTTATATATTTTATAAATATACTAACATTCTATAAATATAGAGATTGATACTGTAATTATAAAAATTGAGGTTATTATTATAACATTATTCAATAATCGAATACGGTTGTATTAATAATATTTGAATACCATTAATAATATTCAATATATAGTGAAAATTTTTTATTAACATCTCAGAAAATAATAATTGAAGTTTCATATTTAGAATCTAATTTTTAACTTTCGTATCGATCACTTTCATAATTCACCAAAGTTTTTCGAAACAATTTTTTTCTATGACAAAAAGAACTACGTAGATACTTTCTTGGTTACTCAACAAAAGCATCGCAACATGTTTCTTTATCTCACATCATCGACTGATTGCAGAAATCCACATGGAATTCGCTTATTTTTACTAGGAATGCGCGGTTCGCGTTGAAAGAATGAAGAATGGAGGGAGAAGAAGCGAAGGAGGAAGAAGAGGGTCATTGACGTGATGCTGGAAAAAGGCGGGCGATAAAATTAAGCTCTTGCGAGTCGTTTCATTCGAAAAATGGTAAATACTGAAGATATCGTATTCGATGAAATATCTTGTTATTACCTATCATCATTTCATCGGATATATGCTATAATTTATAAAATATTTGCTATAATTTCCTTTGAAGCAATGATTTTATTATTAGATTAGAACCGAGATGTATCCATTCAGAATATATATAGAAATATTTCTATATATATGTTATTTCAATTTGTTTTAAAATATATTGATTTAAATATATTTTTTATATATTTTCCATATTTTCTTATTATTATTATTATCGATATTTCAACAAATTGGAATCACTTATAAAATAAATAATATTTTCAATTCATATTTTTTTCATAATTTTTAAAAAGTTAATTCAGTTTTCAATAATTAAATTCCTGAATCATAGTCCTATAAAAAATTATATGTTTAAAGGAATCAAAAGGAATTTATATTTTCAAATAATAATTAAATTATTTCTTTTTTAATTTGTAAAAATTAATTTTATAATAATTATATAATATAGCAATATAAATATATTAAAATAAATAAAAGCTAAAAAAACTAAAAATGATTATAATGATTTCAAAAAGCATGCAACACAAATTGAGAACTATTCCTTTAAGATAATATAATTATTCCGCGTTTTCCTAATTTTTAAAAATTTGTTCTCTGAACTGAAACGTTTTCCTTTTAAGAGAGAATTATTGTCTTAAAATACTATAATTCAATTACCACACTTTTTTTCTAATTTTTAAAAAAATAATTAATTTTTCACTTATTAGGTCGTTACATTATTCCTAGAAAGCATTGTGAACATTTATAAATCATTTATAATAAAATCGTGTATAAAATAAAAAAAAACCTGCAAACGATGATTTTTCACCTACTCTTTAGATTAAAGTCATATATCCATCTAAATGTCACAAAAACCTGAGCACTTCACTGAATCCTATAGCCTGTTAATTGAATCTCGTGTCGCTGAGCCGACGATTGATTTCACAGACGGTGAAATATACCGACCATCAGCCTTGGAGAATAGAAAACATGGTCCTGACCGTAGAGCAACGATTTACGTTATAGGGTGCATAAATCTCGAATTATCGCGGACTTGTTCACATCGATGAAATCTGGACCAAATTGAACGCAGTCGAATTTTACTTTGAAGTTTGTAACTTTCTTTGAGTTGTGTATATATACAATATGTACAGTTTATAAATTAATCTTTGATTATATAATTCGATCATGATCGTGCGAACCGGCTTCAAACTTCTTGCACGATTTCCTCAGAAACGATTTTTGCACGTAATCAACTCGCGAAATTAGGGGGTCATAGTAATTGCGTTCGTACCGAGAACTTTAAAACTTTAAATTTCGTTTTATGGCGACGAGAGTCGAGAAGAAAGAGAAAGAATATTATTTTTATTTTTATTTTCAATCGTCGAAATATTTCACGCGCGTAGAAATACAATCCAACACAAAAGTTTTCACGAAGTTGAATTAACTTAAAAATTTTGATTTTAATAAAAATTAAGATATATATGAAATCTGGAATTATTATGATAGTATTTTTTTTTTGCAAAATTTCATTGAAAAGGTCTTAAATGAAAGATACATTCTTGAACATAATGATATTATGTATTTATTGTTAAAAAAATATTTATCTTTTTTTGTATTAAATGATAATATTTTCATTATGAGTGATATGGTTATGTGACTGTAATTTTGTCAAATTTATTTTTTTACATAATTAAGATTAATAGCTTGGTGGTCTTTAATATTGTATTATTTATAACAAAATATGATATATTTATCAGCAAAGATTTTAACAAAATTGATATTTACTTAAACACGAATATATGTCATATATATAAAATCATTTTTCAAATTTTCATTTTTCATCTTGAGTTCAAAATGGTTGTTATAATATGATAAATACAGCAATAAAATTTAAATATTTTATAATAAAAAAATTAGGAACAAATAAAAATTATTTATTGATGGAAATTCATTTCGATAAATGCAATAAATATTTTTTAATATAATTATGGTTAATATTTTTTTTATTTTTTAAAATTTAATAAAATAATTGATAATCATGTTCTTAGAAATCTTACTGCAAAATAAAATTAAATTCAAAAGTTTTCATATAAATCGTTCACTTTTATTTTATTTTTTTTTTATTTAAGCATTAATTTGAGAGAAAAAAATGGATTATAAATTTTTGGAAAACATGTGCATTAAACAATTTTTAATCAAATTGCTGTATAAATTAAATTTCAGTCACAATTTATATTTAAATTGACTTGATTAATAATTAATTGATATAATTATCTAATATAAACGTAGCTTTAATGATTTTCTAACCTCTTCTTAAGTCTATTTTGATACTTTTTTTCTTAATATTGATTTTATCTTTTCTTTTTTTTTTATAATTAAGAGAATTTAGTCAACAAAATTTTGGATCAAAATTTCACATAATTCGAACTTAAAATGATAAGAATAGATTGAATTATTGAATTCGAAGAAAAAATTTATATACTTTTTCGAAAAAAAAAAAATAAAAATTCATTAACAACCAGTCATAATTTAGATTTACATAATTTAAGAATATTAAAATAATAAAAAATAGTTTATAAAATAGTTTATAATTTAGACATGTAACTATAAAATTGAATAACATTACATATAAAAATCTAAATTGAAATAATCTTATAATAATCTTATAATCTTATAATAATCGACGATCAAATTATTAAGTAAACAATCAAGAAAGTTATACGGATGCGATCATATACATTGTAGATTGGGAACTTTCTTAATTAAATGCAATAGAGTGCGCGGTGAATACATTGTTACACAGTTGTATTATTCGTGCATCAAATATGCCAAAATTTCGTTTTTATTTAATAAATATATATTTTTGTAATATTTTGATAATAGCAGAAAAAACAACATGATAATAAAAAAAGGTATAATTTTCACCTTATTTATCGAAAAAAATTTTTTGAAAGAATTTAATAAAATGATAATGTTTTCAAAGAATTAAAAAAATTTAAAAATAATTCAAATTTCCGATTTTGAAAAGTTTTGAGATAACTTTTTCAAATTCAAAAATCAGGATTTGATTTATCTTTATGATAGAATCTGATTTTGATATATTAAAACCACATAAAAAGAAAACGTAGAAGGGATTGCAGACATATTTACGATCTTAAGATCACTTCTCTGGGTATTCTGGTGATCTCGAAGATAGAAAACCGTAATGGAGTTGTTTACGGTCGCTTGGAGAGAATGAACTTGGAGGATTCCAGCATCTCTTAAGATATAGAGGAGAAAGAAAAAAGAAAGACAGATCTTTCATCTACCCCATATATCTTCCCTCGCTGTGACTATTCCTTATCAGCTAGCTCGATTATTTGATAGCGGGATTGGTCGTTACTTTAGTCCAATTTTGCTCGGATAATTCTCTAAAAAATCTTTTCGATCATTTTGTTAGAAAACCACAGATAATATAATAAATATTTTTATTATTTAATTTCTCTGTTTTCTAAAGAATTTGAAAATCTGTTTATAATTAAATAATATAATTAAATAATATAGAATGTTTTTTTTTATGAAAAACATGATTTATATGATTTTTTTATTTATAAAAATAAGAGATATTTTATGAAATATTTATTTTTTAAATTTATATTATATCTTTATTCAAAAATAAATAATTCAATTTAAGAGAAAATGCATTTATATTTATTAAATATTAAATATTAATTTATGAAAAAAGAGGTTATGGAAAAATAAATATTAGTATTCCATTTAAATTTTTCTTATATAATTCTTTTCTCTTTTTCATTAAACTCAAAATATAATTACAATCTTATAATTTTGTAAGATATTTTATAAAATTTTGGTTTCTTAAATGTCTTATTGTATAAATATACGTAATTTTATAAGAAAAATAAATGCACTTGTGATTTATCAGGTTTTTGGTTTGTGATTATATTTATGAAGAAAGTCATAGAAAAATATAAATTATTATATTCAATTTTTTTCCTTTATGAAGTCTTTTTATCGTTTGTCTTTTTTTACTAAAAATGTATGAAGCATCCTGTATATACAAAATACCCGAAGATTTAGTAGAGACGAATCAGTTTTTTATTTTCACGCAATCATTTTGAAATTTCAAATAAATTTCAATCAACAATCGAATCGATGATATAAGTAACGTGTTCGACCATACGCAAAAAGCTTGCTCAAAGCTTATTTTATTCGCAATTTCAGTTCGAATAATGATGTTCACGAACAAACATTGAGACATGATGTTGTCCAGGTTATATTTTTTTATTTCGATAATTCACGATCGAATCACCTTTTTTGATAAAATGACCTCCTTCGTTAACATGACAGTTAACTAATCATCGCACAAATTACTGATAAAAATAACCGTTTATCATTTGACAAAAATCGATACTTTTACCGTTCGGTTTTCCACGATACACATGCGTCTTCACATGCGCCACTATTTTTAATACGACGACTAGAAGTCTAATTTTATGATTGTTCAGCGCCCTCTTACTTCTACGGAATTTAAATATCGTAAATATCACGATATAACGTCATTCTTCTTTTTATTTTTAATATCTTTGTAAGTAAAAAAAAAAAAAAGATAAAAAAAAGATAAAAAAAAGTAGTCGTTATCGTTTTTATAATAAGCACATTAACGTAATTTTTTGAAAAAAAAACAATTAAGCTTTATTAACATTCGAACTATAAAACACACGTGCGAGATATGTTATGCATATATAATTGATTTTAAAAATATTTGATTTTTCTCAATATTGCATAATTAATTTTTAACCAAATATTTTTTATTTTACTTTCTTTTTTTTTTAATTATTGTAAGGATAAACATTATCATTAAAAAATGAAATAAAGAATATACATATACATATATATATATATATATATATATATATATATATATATATATATATATATATATTCGAGAATAAAACCATTTAGAAACTAATAACATTTGAAAATATTTAAATATTAAATAAAAATTAAAAAAATTATTTGATAAGGATTTTTTTTTTTGAGTCATAGCATTTGAAAGTCAACTTCTTTTTTTTTTTTTTAAATTTATTTATGAGATAATTTTTGATAATTTTGTAGAATTTAATATATAAAACAGGAAAATAAAATATTGTTAGGATATTTTTTCATGTCATTTTAAAAAATTGAAGTTAAAATATCTCTTGAACTAATAGTTTTTTGGTATAAATAATTCAATAATTTTGTTTAGAGGTTAAGATTATTTGCATTGTTTTGTGCATTTATAAAGATATGATTCTATTTAAAAAAATAAAGTTGACCTACAAATAATTTTTACGACTCAACGTAGAAAAAAATCTCTTATATCAAATGATAAATCCTATCAAATTATTTAATTTTTCCAAAATATTTCAATATTATATCAATAGAGATATTTGGATAAGTACATATAATATCCTGTACACTACATAAAATGGTAATAAATTGTTTTAATTTAATTTTTAAAATAATATTAATAAAATAAAATTAAATTTTACTTTTTTTTTATCAATTTTTCATAAAATTTGCCAAATATTTAATACAATATTTTTATGGCCAACTATATTTTTTATGATTTGAAGTTGGTAAACAAGAGAGAATAAAATATTATTTATTTATTATCTTTTTCATTTTATATTATAATGAGTAGCAAAATCATTTGAAAAAGTCCTGGAAATCTAACATTCTTATCATATGTTATTTTTATAGAATTCATAATACACATCTACATTTTTTAAAAATGTTAGTCATTATATATATTATTATTGTAACATTGTATCATTATTTGTTTAAATTAATTTAATAATATTCATTTTTCACAATTTAAATAACTTTTAATTGAAATAAAAACTGTTTATTTTTTATACAGCTTTAGAAATTTAGTTGTTTATTATTATTATTATTATTTTAATTATTTTAATAAATATTTTAATAAATATTATTTTAATTATTTTAATTAATAAAAACTATTAATGTTAATTTAAATTGCTAATAAATAATAATTAATTTAAACATTTTTGTAATTCATCATTTTTATTCTTTACATTTTAAAATCAGAACTATCTCATAGACATATTTCCTACATAGTCACATATATTAATTTATTAATATATATTATTATATAAATATATTAATTTATTTTTATTATCACTTTAATTTTATTTAAATTATATTGGAATATATGGACATATTTTATATATAATAACAAAAATTTATATATGCATTAAAGTTTCCATATTAATTAATAAATAATTCAAACAAATCAAAACACGCTTTCTTTGAAAATTGTTGCGCATTGGACTATGTTGAAAAGATTGAAGTAACACGAATCATAAGTCAGAGGTAATGCGAGCTAATCTGGTCACGATAAATTCTTCTCTTGGTCAGATGATGGCGATAAAATTAATTATACGCTCTGAGTACTTGGTCGCTTTTATGGATGGAAATTAATACTTTCTCGTGGCATACTAAACTAGTGTGTAATCTGTTAAAGTTACGAGTTCGGTAGCCGGTCGTTGAACGTAAATTCAATCACCTCGTTATCGAATTATCAACCACCCAATTTCATTCGTTTCTTTTTATGAAAAGAGAAAGAATTAAAAATTTTTTTTCCTTTTTTTTCATTAGTCAAACTATGTAGAGATTTCAGTCATTCGAAATTACTGAATTTTGAAATTGGGAGATTGATTCATATTTTAATTAGAAATATGTAAAACTATAAAATTCTACGAAAAGTTGATCTAACTTAAATTTTTGTTAATTTAAAAGAATAATTTGTATAAATAAGTTATAAGAATTTTGTTATAATATGAATTTATTTCTATTATAATTATTCATTTTTTATCTAATCTTTCCTTTAATTTTGCGATTTAAAAATTTTTAAAATTTTGATTTTTGAAATTTTTGAAAAAAAAATACTTTATGTTGATAGTTATAAAAATTTTATAATATGATTATTTCTATTCTATTTATTTAATTCTAATCTAATTTAATCTTTCTTAAAACTTTCTATTAATTTTATGATTTGAAATTCTTGAAATTCTAAATTAGATAGAATTTAATATAATAATTTTTATAAATATAATAAATTATTACTTTTGACTAAGTAATTATAATTTAAACTTAAGTTTGAAATATTCAAAAATTTCGAATTTAAAATTTAAAAATCAAGTTTCAATCCATTTCTAATTAGATAGTATAGTTTTTTAAATTGGAATTTTTTATATCGTTATATTCTATATATTTTGTAATATTTTTCTTTTGAAAAAAATTGTAACAAGATGAAAAAATGCTAGAAAATTAAAATTTTTTTTTAATAAAAAATAATAATATTTCACTATTTCAATTTACTAAAAAACTAAACTAATAGCACTATAATTAATACTATTAATACTATACTATATAAGTGCCTAAATATTTTAATGAAATACAATAATAAAATTTTAAAATATTTTTTTTGAGTTGAAAATATGAATAAAATAATTTGATCATCTAGAATATTTCGTTTATTTTCAATAATATTAAGATTAAAAAGTACAATTAAAAGTGCATTTAATTTTTTAAAAAATTCCTTTTATTATCAAAATCGGATGAAATATTCAAAGTAATTAAATTATTTAATTCATCCAATTTAATGTAATTTAAAATAATATTTTTTTTATACATCTAAATCATATTCAACAATATAATTAACAATAATAAAAATATTAAAATTAATTCAATTTCAATTTTTATCTAAAAATTTTTTTTATTATTGAATAAGATAAAATGTCTACATTATTTTGTTCATCTTATAGATTCGTTATTTCTTTATATAATTAGATAAATATTATTTTAAAAAATTTATTTACAATTGTTCTGTTCTTGTTGCAGAAATGAAAATATTGAATATACAAATGCAAAAAAATATATAAATATTTAATATTTTATGGATTTACATACTGCATAAAAAACAATATTTTTTGGTCTGAAAAACCATTTTTTAAAAATTAAGCACTTACTACTCAGCAAATTCTCATTTTATTATCGCAATATCGAGGAAATTTTTCGAAAACAACGCGTTATATTTAACTTGTTGCTTGTTTATCACTTATCAATATACAGTATCCAATACAATGTATTCATCAAATAGAATCAAAATTTAGAAAACGATATTAACTATGTATATCATTGATTATTTCGTTATGCATGAGAAATTATTATGCAAATGGAAAATGCCATTATTCATTCGTTTGAAACGAGAACTTTTAACGAGATAATTGATAAATTTAACTTGTATATCTTCTGAAAAAAAAATGAGCGATTATCATTTTCTGCTATTTTAAATTTATTTATACATTAGTTAAAAAGAATTTTTTTCTTTTTCAGAATTTCTAACCTTAAAATTCAAATATTTTGAAGAGATGGATTAGAAAATTGTTTATCAAAAATTTAATAAACCAATGAAATTATTATTATTTATATTTTATTTTATATTATTGAAATTATACGTATATTAATCGAAGATTTTTTATTTAAAGAAAATAGATTAGAAAATGGTTTTGTGAAAAAATTTATAAAATTAAGGAAATTATTATTGATATTTTTAACAGTAATTTATAATTAATTTATATTAATACATATAATTAATAAAAAAATTAAAAAACGATTCAATTAAGAGAAAAGAATGATAAAAAATTTTTGGTCAGCAGTGACACATGATAAAAGAAGAGAATTAATTTCCAAAGCGAATCAATTTTTCAAACACGAGGTAACTCTACGACAGATTGTAAATCGCAATATATTATGATATAATTCTGCGTGACATACGTAAAATTCCATGTTATTTATTAGAGAAGAAATACTAATCTTATAATTTATAGCTTTCAAAAGAATAATAATGTTGGCATTGGACCAATGATTTATTCTAAAAATATTGTCTTTTTCGTAAACGATCAGATTAAAATCGTGTTGATAAGAAAAGAAAGATGATCGTTCTAAGAAATTATTTTTCATCGATTTATCTATGTTTTTCGTAAAATCATAATAATGAATATTTTTCAAAATTGTGAATAAAATAGTATTAATGAATACTTAAAATAAGATTTATAATTTATAATTTAATTCATAATAATATAAAATAAAATTTAAATTTCAATATTAAAATATTTAGATGTAATGTAATGTCATATTAACATTATATATATATATATTAATAAATATTTTAAAAGGATTTATTGTTTACGAATTTATTTAGTACAAAACAAATTCCATTTCCTTACAATTTTATCATTTATGAAAGAACATCTTTGTTATCTTTCATCTTATATATATATTATATATGTATATATACAAATATATATTTATTTATGCATAGTACTTATATAATGTTTATTTAAAATATATCATTTATTTTTGAATACTTTTACAAATTTGTAGAAGACTTCATATATCTTCTACTATATTAACTGATGTTACATTAAATATAATAATATACACTTAACATTTTACATATAATATAATACACAATTATATATTCTGAAAATTGAGAGTAATGAACATTATAGAAGTGAAACAGAAAAAAGAGATTGCACGAATATTCTTTACATGGAAATATATGTTTTTGAAAATATTGTTAATATTGTTAAATAAATTATTAATGAAGACAAGTTTATTAATACTTGTGTTTATTAATACTTTGTCGTCATCATATGTTAAATCATGATTACGAAAATTTCCATTTTTGTTTGTAATTTACATGATGTTATTTATAGAAAACAGAAAAGTCTATGGATTAATTACAGGTCATTGATTATTCAAAATTAAAATTTTATAATGATCTGTAAAAAATCTGTAAAAAGATATTTGCATTAAAAATATTTAGTAAAAAATTGTAACATCGTTAAATTTAGACATTTTTTGACTATAATTTCAAAAGATTGCTGATCAAAATTTAAAAGGGTTATTAGGAGAGAAAGGATGGGTCTAAAATTAAAAAATTTTAATTTTTATTTATTACTTTTTGAGATATTATAAAGAATTTTCTTAATTTTTATTAGTACAATAGTCTTTGTGTAACTGTCATTATTTTTAAGTCTTGTTAACATCTACTATAGATTTTAGTATTTGTAGGATTCACTATTTTTTATTTTATTATTAAAAATTTTTTTTAAATTATTTCTCAAGAATTTAAATATATTTGACTTACCAAATCTCAAATATGATAAGTTAGAAATTAGAAAAAAATTAATTTATATATAAAAACATTTAGCATTTAGCAATGTGATAATTCCTGTTATTTCGAATAAAAACTCATAATTGGGATATTACATAATTGGATTAGAATTAGATGTAATTGCAATTGATTTAAATGTAATTGTATTGAAAAAGAGAATAATACTTACATTTTTGGAAAATTATAATCTATTTGTAAATTTATGATTTAATTCCAAATTATAATTGTAAATTATAATTGATGAGAAATTAGGTATGTTTATATCAGTTAACGAAGAAGTTTTATTATTGTTGACAATAAATTATACACATTCGAAATATATAATTATAATTCATTTACAAATTAAAATTGTAAATTATAATTGACTTGACGTAATAAGTAGATAATTGAGCGTCAATTATGTGTATTAATTAAAACGTTAACTAAAAATAAAAAGTGTAAGGTAAGACACAAAAGTACCTACAATCAGATGTAAAAATATTCTGCTAGAAAAATCATACTAGGAAAATCATTTAATCATTCAAAAATTCTGATTTTAACTAAAAGTTTATATATAACAGTATGATGAGATGTAACAATTTTCAAAATATTTATTTACATAATTTTTTAAAATAAAAGAAATTTAAATTTTTCTAATTAGAAATTGTAATTTTTATTTTATGTTGAAATTTTGTGAATGTATGCACAATTGATTATATATATTATGCAGCAATAAGAATATGATTTTAATGAGATAAAATCTACAATTAAAATTTCAATATTTTTTTGTTTTTTTTTCAATATTATTTTATAATGCTACAAGAACAAAATTTTAAATTATGAAATATTTAGTTTTTAATGCACTATCATCCTGTCATGTTGTATGATATATGGTTGAATTTGTTTTGAAACATAATGTAAAAAAACTTATTTAATTTATTAAATTTATCAAATTTATTATTATAACAAAATTTATTTAATATATTCTATTTAAAATATTGAAAATCACTTCGAAATTTCCAAAAAATTTGCAATTGTAAAAAAATTATATGAATCATTACATTATTTATAAAATACAATACAATTTTTTCTATCATTTTTTTATTTATATGTTAAATTTTAATAATTTTATTCTGTATATTTTTATTTTCAGAAAAACATATATAGAGATAATAATAACACTCTCTATACAAATATTTAATAGAATTAAAATTTTTCAAATGAGGGAATTTCTTTGTGAAATACTTTGTCAAATACTTTTGCTTTTGACTGTACTTATATTACTATACATATCATAATGGAACAGATATCGACAAAATGTCAAAATAGTGATCAAAGAGATTAAATCATGTTGAAATCATTTATCAATTATTGTGCGATATATCATTCAATCATCATGGTTTAAACGATTGCATCTATGCAGAAAGCTATTCGACAATGACGTTATAACGAGCTTTGTTAACGAGCTGTCGCTTCAACCAGTTGTATCGAGAATTATATGACGTCCATGTGTCACGTGAGTGATGATTTACAATTGCTCGTGAATCTCAACTGTTCGTTATTATATATCATCGTGATTACCATGGTGGTCTCATTTTTGTACCATAGAAATTTGCCAGTTCATTATTGATGTAATATACGAATTATTAAATTAAATAATAAATAATAAAAAAAAATAAATATATAATTCAAATTTTATTAATTTGAATAAATAAATTTGAAAATCATTATAAATATAAAATTAGATAAACATTATGTAAAACTATATCTTGACTAGTCTCATTATAATTATTAAAGATAATTATATCTCAAATTACAAAATTATC